>NC_091980.1:50764701-51125951 GCF_044704955.1 Pristiophorus japonicus | reverse complement strand
AACCCCTAACGTCCCTTTTGGCCGACAACAAGGCCATAAATGCACTGACTAGCCTCCTCCTCGACGCTGCCCGAACTCCTGGCCTTTTTATAGGCCTCCGACCCCGGACTGTTGCCTCCTCCTCAACGCTGCCCGAACTCCTGAACTCTATAATTCTATAAGTCCCTCATCCCTGGTACCTTTCTAGTAAATCTCTCTGCACCCTCTCCAAGGCCTTGGAATCCTTCCTAAAGTGTGGTGCCTAGAATTGAGCACAATACTCCAGGTGATGCCTAACCAGTGCTTTATACATTCCTTGCTTTTGTACTCTATGCCTCTAATAATAAAGCCAAGGATCCCAAAGGCTTTTTAAACAGTCTTCTCAACTTCTCCTGCCACTGTCAAATATTTGTGTACATACACCCCAGGTCTCTCTGTCCTGCACTCCCTTTAAAATTATACCATTTAGTTTATACAGGTGCAGCGCCTAAAATCCGGAACCCTCGGGACCGAGGCCATTCTGGATTCCGGGCTTTTCAGGATTTTCGATTTGTTTTCTGACATCACGAATCCAGAAACACCCGAGCCCAGGTTCGGGTATTTCCAAATTTCGGAATGTCAGAAAGGGGTGCGGGGGGGGATTCCCGCTGAAGAGCTGTTCGGGCCGTCTGGCCCCGCCGAGGATGTCGTCGGGCAGGGCCCTGCCAAGGTTGTTGTCGGTCGGGTGGGCCGCCACCGAGGTGGTGTTCGGGCGGGCCAGCGAAGAGGCCCCAAGGTAAGGGTAGCAGCGGCGAGGTGAGTGGGGCAATGCGAGGCCCGAGGTCAGCAGGATTGTCGGGTGCAGATTCCGGAACATTTTACGGATTCCAGACGACCCTGGCACTGATCGTCCCATAACATTCCAGATTCCGAAACTCTGGATTTTGGACGCTGCACCTGTATTGCCTTTCTTCAATCTTCCAAAATGTATCACTTCACATTTCTCTGCGTTAAGTTTCATCTGCCAAGTGTCTGCCATTTCACCAGTCTGTCTATGTCCTTCTGAAGTCTCTTACTATCCTCCTCATTATTTACTACATTTCAGAGTTTCGTGTCATCTGCAAACTTTGAAATGATGCCCTGTACACCCAAGTCAATGTCAATAATATATATCATGAAAATCAGTGGTCTTAATACCATCCCCTGGGGAGCACCATTGTATACTTCCCTCCAGTCTGAAGAACAACCATTCACCACTACTCTCTGCTTTTTGTACCTTAGCCAAATTTATATCCATGCTGCTACTGCCCCTTTAATCCCATGGCACCGATTTTCAGCAAGGCCTCCATCTGCCTAAGTGCCGCCGAGGTATCGGATGGTACTTTGGGCGGGATATTCATGAAGAAGATCCCTCGAAGGTCTATGGGTGGCAAATGGAGCACGTACGCCACTAATCTGGGCGGCAGGCGCCTGCCGCCCAAGTGCGACTGAGGATGGAATCGGGCCCACGGAGGGTCGAAGACCTGAAAAAAAACAAACAACAGCAAAAAATTTAAAAAGTATCCGAAGACCTTCAGGAGACCCCATCCAGGTAAGTCGCTGTTGAAAAAAATTATTAAAATGTTCACTTACCTTTTTTTCAGGTTCTTCACACTCACCATCAGGGACAAACTAGCCTGCAGTCAGCAGTCCAGCCCCGTTCTGCCGCCCACAGGAATCTGGGAGCTCAGCAGGCAGGAAGTCAGTTGCGCCACTCGGCCACCTACTGACATCAGCAGGCGGTTCCCAGCGGCTCTCCCCTCCCGCCCGCTCCAGACCACCTCGAAAGTGGCACAGGGCAGATTTTTAGGAGAAATGTCGGCGGCTGTGGGCGGTGAGGTGCTGAAACTCGGCCCCCATGGGCTTTAATTTCACTAACAAGTCTATTATGTGGTACTTAGTCAAACGGTTTTTGTCAAACACCTCTCAACCCTCTCTGTTCCTTCATCAAAGAACTCGATCAAGTCAAACACAATTTGCCTTTAACAAATCCATGTGGACTTTCAAATATTAGCGCATACTTTTTCAAATGCCAATTAATTTTGTCTCGGATTATTGTCTCTGTTTCCCATCACTGACATTAGGATGACTGGCCCGTAGTTGCCAGGTTTATTCCTCTACATTTTTTTTAAATCAGGGCCTAACATTTACAATCCTCCAGTCCTCTGGCACCACCCCCATATCCAAGGAGGATTGGAATATTGTGGTCAAAGCCTCTGCAATTTCCACCCCATCTTCCCTCAGTAACTCACATCCACACCAGGTGACTTTTCTACTTTGAGGACTGCCAACCTTTTAAGTCCTTATCTATTTTTTTTCGATACAATAGCGCCATGACTTCCTGTTACATTAGCAGCATCTTCTTCTCGAGTGAAGACAATGCAAAGTTTTCATTAATACCTCAACCATGCTCTCTGCCTCCACAAGAAGATCTCCTTTTTGGTCCCTAATCAGCCCCATCATTCCTTTGACTACCTATCTTTACAATTCACATGTTTATAAATTATATTTTTTTGTTCCCTTTTATGTTAGCCACTAATCTATTCTCATATTCTCTTATTCCTGTTTTGAGATCTCCGCTGTGCTTTCTATATTCAGCTTGTTTCTCTACTGCTTATTAACCTTACAAATGTCATAAGCCTCCTTTTTCTGTCTCGTTTTAACCTATATATTTTTATGGAGTAACTATTTGTACTAAGTTTCCCTTCTGCGCTTGTGCCCCCTGACGTAGACACAGAAGCAAGAGTTAGGACAAATATCACCGACCTCGCCCCCTCCCGCTGCAGTACAATTCCCACTAACCCTTTTCTGCGCATGCGTCCAACACCACGTTGCCTCCGATCCATCCAGCAGCAGCCAAGCCTCCGGGTGAGAAAGAGAGAGAGAGAGGGGGAGAGAGAGAAAGAGCCTGGGGGTGGGGGGGGGGGGGGGGGTGAGAGAGCTTAGAGGGAGAGAGAGAGAGAGAGAGAGAAAGCTTAGGGGGAAAGAGAGCTTGGGGGGTTGGGGGGGGAAGAGAGAGAGAGCTGGGGGGAGAGAGAGAGAGAGAGAGAGAGAGATTGGGTGGCAAGGGGTGGGGGAAGAAAGAAAGAGAGCGCCTGGGGTACAGAGAGCGCCTGGGGGGGGGGGGGGGGGGGGAGTGCGAGCGAGCTTGAGAAGACGGATCATGTTCTTCCAACCCCCTAGTGCGTGCAAGCTCGGTGCGTGTGTTACAAGGGACATCGTTGGGGTGGATGAAATCCAGAAGTCACGACACTGCCACTGTTCACTTCATACCCAATAAACATGTTAACAATCTGCAAACAATGCCCCATCTATGGGGCAGGGGGGTGGTGGGTAAGGTCTTGCACTTGGGTAAACGACTTCGGCTGTGGGAGGCAGCACATGTGCTGGGGTAAAGGTCTTCAACTGGGGGAGGGATGTACTTACACTGGGGTTATGGACTTTGGCTAGAACTTGGTGGCTTTTGGGGAGATCTATCTTCTGTGGCTTCTGAAGTCAAAAACAATCAAATTACAAACTGGAAATTCATTCAGAACTTGTTCGGTTACACATTCCAGAGAAACTTCAGGGTGTGGCTTATCCTCCAAGGTGACCAATCAACAATAGGTCCTGTGAAAATGGAGAGTCAATCAGAGAAATGGCAGCCTTTCAGTTATTACAAATAGACGCAGCCATATTTTTAGTCACCCAGTGGGCTCTAGCTTTGGATGCCCTACCATTCCCCCTCTGTTCCTAAATCATTTCCTCCTTGAAGGCCTCCCATTGTTCCATTTTTTTTCTAACAATTTTTGATTCCAATCCATCTGAGCCAGATTCCTTGTCAACTCACCAAAGTTAACCCTTCTCAGTTAAATATTTTCATGCTTGGTTGTGCCTTGTCCTTTTCCATAACTATTCTAAACCTGAAAATATTATGCCCGCTGTTTCCAAAATGCTCTCCCATTGAAAATGCTCCACTTCATTCTCAGCACTGCTTCCGTCCTTGTTGGGCTGGAAACACATTGATCTCTGTATTTCATGTCTTCTGTAATATATACTGTAATTTTAATCTCTGCTATACTGTGCATATTAATCTCCATATATTGTGCATGAGATTGTCTATATAATATGAACTATGTGTGTATTAATCACTACATAATATGTACTATGTGCATTAAGCTCTATATTTCCATATTTAAAAAATGCATACTGTCATTATGATGCACTCTTATTTGTGTTCATTTGGAGAGCAGCATTAAATGGCTTCGCTCTGGTAAATGGAACATAAAACAACAGGAGTATCTGAAGGGAGTGTCTCAGCACATCAGTCAGTTCTGTTTTTTACTCTGTTAAACAAGCATGCTAGAACCAGAGAGCAGGATCCCCAGAGACCTCATTTTTTATTTGTTTTTAGAGATATAAGTGGGAGCAGCCAGAGGCAACTCTAACAAGCACAGATGACTCATCTATTTGACCCTGGTGGTTGTTAGGAGCATAGAACGGCTTGGAAAAAGTGTATGGAGATACCAAAAGGCAGAAGATTCCTATCAGTCTACTGCATGTTGCTATAACCCTGGTTCAGCAAGAAATTGCTGGTCCTGCATTTGAAGTTCTATCTGCAAGAGACAGAGTTAAAGGGAAAGGCATTGCTTCCAGAACAAGAGAAGCAGCCTCTGAAATACCAGCAGTCATATTCTGTGCAGTCTTTGTGGATAGAGGCCAGATATGGAGGTTCAACTGCCGCAGCTCTCATGCCCCTACCATAAATAACAAAGCCAAGATTAAGCACTGTCATGTATTCAACTGTCATTGTAACCCATGTATAAGCTGACCGAAGTTGTATACCTTGAGAACACTGACCACAGGGGACGAACTTGAGGGAGACACTCCTAACCTGGACTTTCCAGTATAAAAGGGGAAGCTCCACCCACCATCTGCCTCTTGAGGTCTTGGTAATAAAGGTAACTGGTCACATAGTGACCTTCTCTCATGTATAGACCTCGTGTGCATTTATACTGTATAGTAAGGACATATTATTGGCGACGAGAAACTGGGATTTAAACCATGCGAGTATGGCCACTAGCAGCACAGAAGAGAGGTACTGTGTTGGTGATGATTGGGATGACTTTATTGAGAGACTACAGCAAAGTTTTGTCACTATGGAATGGTTGGGACAAGATTCAGCCGACAAACACAGGGCTCATCTCCTGACGGTTTATGGATCCAGAATGTATTCCCTGATGAAGGACCTTCTAGCACCAGAGAAGCCGACGGACAAGACGTTCGAAGAGCTCAATAAGTTGATCGGGGAACACCTTAACCGGCGAGCAGCATGCACATGGCGAGACACCGGTTTTACACGCACCAGCGGCGAGAAGGGCAAAGTGTTCCAGACTTCGTGACAGATCTCAGGCGACTGGCGAGCCTATGTAAGTTCCCAGATGCATGCAGAGCGGAGATGCTGCGACACTTTTTTATTGAGGGCATCGGGCACGCTGGGGTTTTCAGGAAACTGATTGAGACCAAAGACTTGACCTTGGAAGCGGCGGCTATGAAAACCTAGACAATTATCTCAGGGGAGGAAGAGACCAGAATGATTTATAGCAAAAAGCTTGGCTTAAATGCAGCAAACGACCAGGGAGTCAACATTGTTAACGCGGCACACAGTTATCTAGGCAGACAAGGGCAGTCGAACCCAAAGGGGGAATTTAACAGAGACAATGGCTAGCTGAACGGTGATTCATGCCATCGCAATGGACAATGCGGCCAGTAATGGGGCCATCAACACCTGTCAATGGTGCACTTAAGGACAGTTACAGAGACAGTCAGAGACGATCGACTGTAATGGACCTTTTGTTTCCAACAACGGGGCCTCCAGCTCATGCTGGAGGTTTGGAGGCAAACACCCAGCCAGAGCTTGCAGTTATAGGCAATATACCTGCAGAAACTGCAACGTCAGCAGTCACTTGGCGCGTATGTGCAGGAAGCCTGCAGCCAGGTTGATGTACGAGGAGGACGGGCCCGATGTAAGCCCTACGAGGCCAAATGAATACTGGGGGAAATCGCTGGAAGCTGAAGTTCAGCGAGTTCATGTGGAGCACATATACAGTTCATATACCAGTACGCCACGGATAATGGTGAAAGTGCTCCTCAATGGCATTCCAGTATTAATGGAGCTAGACACGGGGGCCAGCCAGTCCCTGATGAGTAGAAAGCAGTTCGAAAGGTTGTGGGTGTCCAAGGCCAGGAGGCCAAAATTATTGCCGATTGACGCACTGCTACGGACAAATACAAAGGAGATCATTCCGGTGCTAGGCAGCGCCACGGTAGTCGTGACCTACAAAGATTCGGAGAACAGGTTGCCACTCTGGATTGTCCCAGGGGACGATCCCGCACTACTGGGGAGGAGTTGGCTTGCTGTCATGAACTGGAAATGGGGCGATGTCAATGCAATTTCTTCTATGGAGCGAGTATCATGCTCACAGGTTCTAGACAAAGTTGACTCATTATTCAACCTGGCATCAGCACTTTCATGGGGACCAAGGTAGTGATTCACATAAACCCGAACGCCAGGCCAGTACACCACAAGGCCAGAGCGGTGCCGTACGTGATGCGGGAAAAGATAGAATGTGAATTGGACCGCCTGCTGTGGGAAGGCATCACCTCACCAGTCGAATTCAGTGACTGGGCGAGCCCAATCGTGCCGGTGCTCAAGGCAGATGGGTCGGTCAGGATATGTGGCGATTACAAGGCCACCATCAATCGCGTGTCACTCCAAGACCAGTACCCGCTACCGAGAGCGGAGGACCTCTTTACCACGCTATCCGGTGGCAAACCTTTTTCAAAATTGGACCTGACCTCAGCTTACATGACCCAGGAGCTGGCGAGTGAGTCGAAGAAGCTGACCACCATCACGACACACAAAGGTTTGTTTGAGTATAACAGATGTCTGTTCGGCCGCCGCGATCTTTCAGCGAAATATGGACAGCCTCCTCAAGTCGATTCCAAGGACGGTGGTTTTTCAAGACAATATTTTCATCACGGGTCGCGATACTGAAGAACACTCCACAACCTGGAGGAGGTGCTACGCAGACTGGACCGGGTAGGGCTGCAACTGAAAAAGGCGTAGTGCGTCTTCTTAGCTCCAGAGGCAGAATTCCTGGGGAGGAGGGTAGCAGCAGACGGGATCAGACCTACTGCGTCCAAAACGAAAGCGATCCAGAGGGCACCCAGACCCCGTAACACGACGGAGCTGTGTTCGTTTCTGGGGCTCCTGAACTATTTTGGCAACTTTCTTCCCAAATTGAGCACGCTGTTAGAGCCGCTACACATGCTCCTATGCAAAGGTCGCAATTGGGTCTGGGGGGACAGCCAGGAAAGGGCTTTTGATATAGCACGCAATTTGTTATGCTCCAACAAACTGTTAACGTTATAGGACCAGTGTAAGAAACGAGTTTTAATGTGTGATGCGCCGTCCTATGGGGTCGGGTGTGTGTTGCAGCATGTGAATGCCAATGGTCAGTTACAGCCGGTAAGCTTATGCCTCCAGAAGTCTGTCCCGGGCAGAAAGGGGCTACGGGATGGTAGAAAAGAAAGCGCTAGCATGTATATATGCAGTAAAAAAAAAATGCACCAGTACCTGTTTGGCAGGAAATTTGAGCTGGAGACAGATCACAAACCCCTAACGTCCCTTTTGGCCGACAACAAGGCCATAAATGCGAACGCATTGGCTCGCATACAGAGGTGGGCACTTACGTTTGCCGCCGATGACTACACAATTCGGCACAAACCGGGCACTGAAAACTGTGCCGATGCACTCAGCAGGCTCCCACTAGCCACCACTGAGGGGGCAGCTGAGCACGATGCTGAGATGGTCATGGCTGTTGAAGCTTTCGAAAGCGAAGGCTCACCTGTGACAGCCCGTCAGATTAAAGTCTGGACAAATAAAGACCTGCTACTGTCTTTAGTTAAGAAATGTGTCATGAATGGGGACTGGGCAGCCATGTACGGGGCATGCCCTGAGGAGTTTAAACCGTTTCATAGGCGCAAGGATGAACTCTCAATTCAGGCCGATTGCCTACTGTGGGGAAACCGAGTAGTCATGCCCCAGAAGGGCAGAGAGGTGTTTATCAGAGAACTTCACAATGAGCACCCGGGCATTGTCATGATGAAGGCAATTGCCAGGTCACACGTTTGGTGGCCAGGGATAGATGCAGACCTGGAACTTTGTGTTCGCAGGTGCAACATGTGTGCTCAGCTGGGCAACGCATCCAGGGAAGCCCCCCTTAGCTCTTGGTCCTGGCCTGCCAAGCCATGGTCACGCATCCATGTGGACTATGCAAGTCCTTTCATGGGAAAAATGTAGTAGACGCCTACTCCAAATGGATTGTGCCATTTTAAATTCAAGCACATCCTCTGCCACGGTAGAAAGTCTACGGGCAATGTTCGCCGCCCATGGTCTACCGGATGTCTTGGTCAGCGGCAATGACCCGTGCTTCACAAGCACTGAATTCCAGGACTTCATGGCAGGCAATGGAATCAACCATGTCAGAACGGCACCGTTCAAACCGGCCTCAAACGGCCAGGCAGAACGAGCAGTGCAGATAATCAAACAGGGGATGCTCAGAATCCAAGGGGGTTCCCTACAAAGCCGCTTATCACGCCTCCTGTTGGCCAATAGATCCCGACCACACTCGCTCACAGGTGTTCCACCCGCAGAGCTGCTAATGAAAAAGACGCTCAAAACCAGGCTATCCCTTATACAGCCTACTATGAAAGAAATTGTTGAGAGCAGGCGTCAGTCACAATGTGACTACCATGACAGGAATGCGAGGGCGCGACGTATTGATGTCAATGACCCCGTTTTTTCCTTAATTACGCTGCAGGGCCCAAATGGCTTGCAGGCACTGTGATTGCCAAAGAGGGGAATAGGGTTTTGGTAGTTAAACTTACCAATGGACAAATCTGCCGCAAACACGTGGATCAAACTAAAAGGGGGTTCAGCAACCCCATCGAAGAAGCAGAGGAAGAACACGACGTAGAGTTTACTCCACCACAGGTGACCAAACACCGGAACCAAGTGGAGGAGAGCCCAGTCACTGTGGGCAGTCCGGGCAGGCCTGAGGCACCACAAACAGCAGACACTCAGGCTAGTGCCCAACAACCAGAGCCCCAACTCAGGTGCTCTACAAGGGAGCGTAAACCACCAGAGAGACTTAACCTGTGATCCTAATAAGACTTTGGGGGGGAGGTGATGTCATATATTCAACTGTCAGTGTAACCCATGTATAAGCTGACCTAAGTTGTATACCTTGAGAACACTGACCACAGGGGGCGAACTTGTGGGAGACACTCCTAACCTGGACTTTCCATTATAGAAGGGGAAGCTCCACCCACCGCTGCCTCTTGAGGTCTTGGTAATAAAGGTAACTGGTCACAGAGTGATCTTTTCTTAAGTATGGGCCTCATGTGCATTTATATTGCATACCAAGGACATATTAAGCACGAGCCTGTCTTCTGATGCTGCTCTACTTCTGATCACACAGAAAACTGAAACATGAAGAGCAGAGTATCAGGGCGCCCTTGATTTAAAGCTATCGACACTTGCAGTTAATCACCCTTCCCATAAGACTTGTTATTTTCATCATGGCCCGGATTTTGCATAGCTAATAACGGTGAGGCTAACAGCACATAAATCTAGACTGACACTCTCGTGCTGCATTTTGGAGGTGCCATCTTTCAGATGAGACGTTAGGTGCTCTCTCAGGTGGATGTAAAAGATCCCATGGCACTATTTCGAAGAAGAGTAGGGGAGTTACCCTCTGTGTCCTGGCCAATATTTATCCCTCAATCAACATAACATAAATAATTTATCTGGTCATTATCACATTGCTGTTTGTGAGAGTTTGCAGTGCGCAAGTTGGCTGCCGCATTTCCCATGTTACAACATTCCAAAAGTACTTCATTGACTGTAAAGCACTTTGAGACATCTGGTGGTCGTGATAATGCAAGTCTTTTTTTATATAACACAGCAACTTCCAGCATCCGCACACGCGCAGTTAAATGCAGAAATTCAGAAATTGCTGTCAGTGATACCTCACTCCTCCACAGGCTTTACTGTAACAGACTCAGCACTGAAATCAGTGCAATGTCATGAAGTTGGGGTCATTGCCCACTAGCTCCGCACTAAAGACGCCATAAAATGTTAGGCTGTGTGCATTCATGAGTAAATTAATTTTTAACAGTGTGATAATTGATAATTACTGCCAAACAATCTCTCTGACCCTGAAAAATTTATTTGACAAGTGTGAAGTCTCATTCCTTCAGAAGTTAATTGCTGTTGGAGATTTAAAAACCATATATTTCTTACTTTTTCTGTATCTCTCTCCCTTAATCCCATTCATCGTTCCTAATCTTTATTTTGCTTTCTGTACTTGTTTAAATCTAATTTATACTTCCTGGTTTAGATTTTAAGGTGGGAATTTTAACTTTTGGACCTATGGGCAGTGGGTTTGGGTTAGGGTTAGATTTACAGTCCCCCCGCACATTGTGGTGTTTTAACTTCACAACATGCACGTGACATCACTGGCAGTTCCGTGCCCGGAAGTCAGCCTGATTGACAGGCTTGGCATTCAGTCGGGCAGGGAATTCTGGAGAAGAGGCTGCAGCCCCAGGTAGGTCCAAGTCCCGATCCCTGATTCCAGGGGTGTCCAATCCCAGGGGAGGTCCAATCCCTGACCCCAGGGGGTGTCCAATCCCAGGGGAGGTCTGATCCCTGACCCCAGGGGGGTGTCCAATCTCAGGGGAGGTCCGATCCCTGACCCCAGAGGGGTGTCCAATCCCAGGGGAGGTCCGATCCCTGACCCCAGGACGGTGTCCAATCCCAGGGGAGGTCCGATCCCTGACCCCAGGGGGTGTCCAATCCCAGGGGAGGTCTGATCCCTGACCCCAGGGGGGTGTCCAATCCGAGGGGAGGTCCGATCCTTGACCCCAGGGGGGGTGTCCAATCCCAGGGGAGGTCCAATCCCTGACCCCAGGGGGTGTCCAATCCCAGGGGAGGTCCGATCCCTGACCCCAGGGGGGTATCCAATCCCAGGGGAGGTCCGATCCCTGACCTCAGGGGGATCTGTACCTGAGGTTGTCCGATCCCTGACCCAGGGGGGTCCAATCCAGAGGATGTCCAATCTGGGGGGGGGGGGTGGGGGGCGGGGAGGCCAATCCCCGATCCGAGAGCAGGATCCAGTCCGGGGGGAGCTATGATTCCAGGTTTGTATGAGGCGACTGAAGCTGGGGGAGCTTGGGGGCTGTGGTGAAGCACTCCTGCTCCTAACAGCCCACAAGTATTGCTCCCCGAGGCTGTCCTTGCCTTGCTGCAGCTGGCAGGATTCCCGAGAGCCCCGGCCGGCCACAGTTAAAGCTGCTTCCGGCCTCATTATCTTATTTAAAGTGCCGACCCACTTCCTGGGAGTGGATTGGCTGCCCCCTCCCCATCTCGCTTCTATAAAAACTGGAACTACGTGGGTTGGAGCCAGGGTGGGGTCAGGATTTAGATTTTTAACACTTTAACTTCCCACCCGACCGTTTCTTGGGGTTAAAATTCCCCACGATGTGTCTCAATGAGGATTCGTCAATCTGCTTGGTTGAAGAGTCTCACATACGCTGCAGATGCCTGTGTACGGCGACGCGCTAGATCAGACGGCGGATTTGAGCAAGTCTCGCGCCGTTCCTTCCCCACTGACTGCAGAATCCGGGCCATTATATTAACTGCTCGGTTTTTCCCAGTATTGTGCCAGTAACAAGATTAAAAGCAAGCAAACAAGCAGCTGTGTATCATTCCTCTAAGGGATGATGTCATTTCTGGTCAGGGACTAGCATTGCTCAATACACTATCCTCATCATCATAGGCGGTCCCTCGAAATCGAGGAAGATTTGCTTCCACTCCTGAAGTGAGTTCTTTGGTGGCTGAACAGTCCAATACGAGAGCCACAGACTCTGTCACAGGTGGGACAGATAGTGGTTGAGGGAGGGGATGGGTGGGACTGGCTTGCCGCACGCTCTTTCCGCTGCCTGCGCTTGATTTCTGAACGCTCTCGGCGTTGAGACTCGAGGTGCTTAGCGCCCTCCCGGATGCACTTTCTCCACTTAGGGCGGTCTTTGGCCAGAGACTCCCAGGTGTCAGTGGGGATGTCCGCATACTGTAGCTCGACGACAGAGATTGGGGTGGTCTTGGAGATGGCGCAGGTTGAACAGGTTCCCACTGATTCTGTAGTATAGTTCCACTCCAGTGGGGAGCTTGTTGACCGTGAAGTGGAGTATGGCGGCGAGAAAGATTGACAGAAGGGTTGGGATAATGACACAGTCCTGTTTGACCCCGGTCCGGACGTGGATTGGGTCTGTGATGGATCCGTTCGTAAGGATCACGGCCTGCATGTCGTTGTGGAGCAGGCGGTGGATGGTTATCCTATAGCAGCAAAGACCAGACCACAAGAAGAGACAATACTGAAATTCATTATTTTCAATTTAGTTCCATGATCATCAGTCAAATAAATCATACACTTATAACAGAGAGATTAATAGCATCTCATGTACAAAGTAGCAGAAATGCATCTTACATTGTAACTCCCTATGACTTCATTGATCTGCCCTTCCATTTGCCTCTCTACTACCCTGCCCTATTACACCATTCCCCACTGATTTTATGCCCTTCTTTCTCGAGGGTAGCAACCCAGGCTAGATTATAGTTCCGCAAGCACCAGCGACCCTCCAGTACCAGCTCATCCAGATAGCCATTCTTCATGTGTGAGCCTAAAAGGTGAGTGTGAGTAGGCTGTTTGAAGGCATTGCAGTTGATCCTATCATACCTGACACCCACAGACCAAAATATTGATTCATCAGCTGATTCTTTGTTCTCTTTATGCCGATCGATATTAGGTTTATTTAAAGTCTGACTCAATGAAATGCAACAAGTCAAGTTGCTCTGATGTGTTTTTAACATGACATAATTCACAGAAGACCCATTGAATGCCATGTGCTGTCGATTACAATTCCGGCTTGCATCCAACAACATTTATTAAATCTCACCAGAAAAGGCAACTTCCATAGGCAAATCTGCACGCTCTGTGATCTGAAACTTAACCTTCTACATTTAGTATCTGGGAAATAGTGATAGAGCAAATAATCCTCGCTTTCATTGTAAAATTTATATTGAATAATATGTAGATTTCCACTACATTTCACATCACTTTAGAAGATGGATAATATCAGTCACACAAAAATCTTTTTGAAGTTAGCTAACCTAATAAGTAGGTTGGCTGATTAATAGAATTATTTACATGAGCAAGCAGTAGAGGGAATTCTTGAATAGTCCAGTGCAGTGCCACAAGTCTAAAAACAGTTCACAAGGTGTTATTCAAAGAAATCAATAAGGTGCTAATCAGATGAGACCCTTTGCATCCATTTTATAAAATGTCAGAAGTACATCTCATAACAATGAGTAATTTTTTTTCAAACGTTTCCAACCCCCGTATTCTACAGGCCTCACTCTTGGGGTCTCTGTCCCTGATTCTCTTCCTCCTGTTCCTTCTCCCCCATTATAATGTAGATCAGGGTAGAACCACAAAATAACTATTTTTATTTCTAAAATCAAGTTAGTAAAGGAAAGAATTACTTCAATGGTCCTGAAAAAAAATGGCCATAGAATCATGGACCATGACATCATCATCATAGGCAGCCCCTCAGAATCAAGGAAGACTTGCTTCCACTCTAAAAGTGAGTTCTCAGGTGGCTGTACAGTCCACTGCGGGAATTAGTCTCTGAAACAGGTGGGGCAGACAGTGGTTGAAGGAAAGGGTGGGTGGGGAGTCTGGTTTGCCTTGCACTCCTTCCGCTGTCTGCGCTTGCTTTCTGCATGCTCTCGCTTTCTGCATGCTCTCAGCGACGAAACTCGAGGTGCTCAGCGCCCTCCCAGATGCTCATCCTTCATTTTGGGCAGTCTTGGGCCAAGGATTCCCAGGTGCCGGTGGGGATATTGCACTTTATCAAGGAGGCTTTGAGGGTATCCTTGAAACATTTCTTCTGCCTGCCTGGGGCTCATTTGCCATGTAGGAATTCCGAGTAGAGGGCTTGCTTAGAGAGTCTCATGTCAGACATGCGGATGATGTGGCCTGCCCAATGGAGCTGGTCGAGCGTGGTCAGTGCTTCGATTCTGGGGATGTTGGCCTGAACTAGAACACTGATGTTGGTGTGTCTATCTTCCCAGTGGATTTGCAGGATCTTTCAGAGGCAGCGTTGGTGGTACTTCTCCAGCGCTTTGAGATGTCTGCTGTTTATGGTCCACGTCTCTGAGCCATATCAGAGGGCGGGTATCACTACTGCCCTATAGACCATAAGCTTGGTGCCAGGTCTGAGATCCTGGTCTTCAAAAACTCTCTTCCTCAGGTGACCGAAGGCTGCACTGGCACACTGGAGGCAGCGTTGGACCTCGTCATCGATGTCTGCCCTTGCTGATAGTAGGCTCCCGAGGTATGGAAAATGGTCCATGTTGTCCAAGGCGGCGCCGTGGATTTTGATGACTGGGGGGCAGTGCTGTGTGGCGGGGTCAGGTTAGTGGAGGGCCTTTGTCTTACGGATATTTAGCGCAAGGCCCATGTTTTCGTGTGCCTCGTTGAAGGTGTTGACGATAGTTTGGAATTCGGCCTCTGAGTGTGCGCAGAGGCAAGCATCGTCCGTGTACTGTAGTTCGACGACAGAGGATGGGATGACCTTGGATCTAGCCTGGAGGCGGCGAAGGTTGAATAGGTTCCCATTGATTCTATAGTTTAGTTCCACTCCCACGGGGAGTTTGTTGAGAGTGAGATGCAGCAAGGAAGTTCGAGAAAAGCGTTGGTGCGATGACGCAGTCCTGCTTGACCCCAGTACAGACGTGGATTGGGTCTGTGGTGGATGCTTCCTGAATAGATATTAATGGCTTGGACGTGATTGCACAGGGCACAATTTCAAAATTTGCAGATGACACAAAACTTGGAAGTATAGTGAACAGTGAAGAGGAGAGTGATAGACTTCAGGAAGACATAGACAGGCTGGTGAAATGGGCGGACACATGGCAGATGAAATCTAATGCAGAAAAGTGTGAAGTGATACATTTTGATGGAAAGAATGAGGAGAGGACATATAAACTAAATGGTACAGTCCTGAAGGGGGTACACAAACAAAGAGACCTGCTGGTATGTGTGCACAAATCATTGGAGGTGGCAGGGCAGGCTGAGAAAGCTGTTAAAAAGACTTACAGGATCCTGGGCTTCATAAATAAAGGTATAGAGTACAAAAGTGTGAAAATTATGATGAACCTGTATAAAACACTGGTTCGGCCCCAACTGGTGTACTGTGTCCAATTCTGGGCACCACACTTTGGGAAGGACGTGAAGGCCTTAGAGAAGTACAGAAAAGATGTATGAGAATGATTCCAGGAATGAGAGACTTCTGTTACATTGAAAGACTGAAGAAACTGGGGTTGTTCTCCTTGGAGTAGAGAAGATTAAGAGGAGATTTGTTCAAAATCATGAGGGATCTCAACAGAGTAGATAGAGAGAAACTGTTCCCATTGGCAGAGGGGTCAAGAACCAGAGGGCAAAGATTTAAGGTGATTGGCAAAAGAACCAAAGGCGACGTAAGAAATAACTTTTTTTATGCAGCGAGTGGTTAGGATCTGGAATGCACTGCCTGAAAGGGTGGTGGAGGCAGACACAATCACTGCTTTCAAAAGAAAGTTGGCTAATTATCTGAAGGAAAAATATTTGCAGGGCTACGGGGAAAGGGCGGGGGAGTGGGACTTGCTGGGAGTCATCACGGGCTTGATGGGCCAAATGGCCTTCTTCCTTGCTGTAACCATTCTATGATTCTAGAAACTAACGGACTTTACCAGCACTGCTTTTCTGTCGAATTCTGACTTAAAACAAGCCATTTCCCCCACCCCCCAGATCCAACTGCAGTGAGGTGTGATTCCATGGAGACAGTCTCAGGTTTTCTAATATACTTCAGTTTATTTATGCTCAGTGCATGCTATATTATATTTCAATGGCATTTTTTTATGCCGTTATAACATTTTAAAAAAATGAATGCCTGTAGAATCCAGTGGAGAAATTACTGTATGGATTGAGCTCTCATCTTTGCTTAGATTTATAGAGATAAACAGAGTCAGACTGGAGTACGTGCAGCTAATACATTTACACTGATACACTGTCGAGTAGCAATCTTTTTGCAGTGTCCCACTTTGTACTTACAGCACATAAGGATACTGAGCACACCGGACCATCTGTGTGCAAGGGTATTTACAAGATCTTTTGAAGATTTGCTCGTGATTTAGTTACCCAAAATTTAAAATTAAAAAAAAAAGGTAATATTAAAAACAAAATATCTTATCAAATATAAATTTGACAGTCGACAGAATAAATAAATTGAAATATGAAGACAAATGGTTCCTAGTCCCAGTCTAATTAAAAAATGCAAGACTCCAACAATTTTCTGCAAATAATGTCATATACTTTCAATAGTAATGTGTTGCTCCCTACACATCCAGGAGATATAAATCTCACCTTTAGTGAAATTATTTAATGATTTACTGAGGTTACAGGGCATAATAGGATGTTCTCGGAGGTTTAAGAAAGAATTACAGAAAGCCTTGGAGGTTTCAAGCTGCTGTTAGAAGATTTATAGCTCTTCGCTCTCTGATTCCATGAAAGAAGAAAGAACTTACATTTATATAGCACCTTTCACAACTTCAAAACATCCCAAAGCATTTTACAGCCAATGAAGTACTTTTGAAGTGTTGTAATGTAGGAAATGCACCAGCCAAGTTGCACACAGCAAGCTCCCACAAACAGCAATGTGATAATGACCAGACCATCTGGGTTTTTTTAAGTGATGTTGCTTGAGAGATATATATTGTCCAGGACATTGGGGGCTAACTCCCCCCGCTCTTCTTTGAAATAGTACAGGTTGAACCTTCCTTATCCAGAACTCCCTTATCCGGAACCACCCCTCGTCCAGAACCATTCCCGGCCACTGGGTGACACATGCGTGGAACTCCGACATGAACAAATTGAAGTCCTTCCTCGCTGCCGATTTCCACAATCACGGGCCTGACCCCGCGATCCATTTCCAACTCCCCCCTCCTCATGATCTCTCTGCCGCACTCCCAGCCCCAAGCCAGACAGCCCCGATATCCCCTCCTTGCTCATCCAATTTAATGTGACCACCCCTCATCCGGAAAAATCCCTGATCCAGAACCGACCAGGTCCAGAGCATTCCAGATAAGGGATGTTCAACCTGTATCGCATCCGCCTGAGAGGGAAGACAGAGCCTCGATTTAACGTCTTCTCTGAAAGACCGCGAGATAGTTTCTTCACTTTTCTCTCCCTTCCAAATGCAAGTCATCTTCTTTGGCTAGGGGATGGGTCAGATGGGTGTGAGGTTATCAATGTTTTCTTTACCAAAGATTTGACTAATGCAGGCGCAACATTCCGATATCAAATATAACACATAACAATATAAGAACATAATAAATAGGAGTAGGTCATACGGCCCCTCGAGCCTGCTCTGCCATTTAATACGATCATGGCTGATCCAGTCATGGAATCAGATCCACTTCCCTGCCCGCTCCACAGAACTCCTTATTCCCTTATCGTTTAACAAACTGTCTTTTTCTGTTTTAAATTTATTCAATGTCACAGCTTCCAGAGCTCTCTGAGGCAGCGAATTCCACAGATTTACAACCCTCTGAGAAAAGAAATTTCTCCTCATCTCAGTTTTAAATGGGCGGCCCCTTATTCTAAGATCATACCCTCTAGTTCTAGTCTCCCCAATCAGTGGAAACAACCACTCTGCATCCATCTTGTCAAGCACCCTCATAAGCTTATACGTTTCGATAAGATCACCTCTCATTCTTCTGAATTCTAATGAGTAGAGACCCAACCTACTCAACCTTTCCTCATAAGTCAACCCCCTCATCTCCAGAATCAACTTAGTGAACCTTCTCTGAACTGCCTTCAAAGTAAGTATATCCTTCTGTAAATATGGAAACCAAAACTGCACGCAGTATTCCAGGTGTGGCCTCATCAAAACCCTGTATAACTGTAGCAAGACTTCCCTGCATTTATACTCCATCACCTTTGCAATAAAGGCCAAGATTCCATTGGCCTTCCTGATCACTTGCTGTATCTGCATACTAACCTTTTGTGTTTCATGCACAAGTATCCCCAGGTTCCGCTGTACTGCAGCACTTTGCAATCTTTCTCCATTTAAATAACTTGTTCTTTGATTTTTTTCTGCCAAAGTGCATGACCTCACACTTTCCAGCATTATACTACATCTGCCAAATATTTGCCCACTCACTTAGCCCATCCATGTCCTTTTGCAGATTTTTTGTGTCCTCCTCACACATTACTTTTCCTCCCATTTTTGTATCGTTAGCAAACTTGGCTACATTACACTCGGTCCATTCTTCTAAATTTCAATGAATATAAGCCCAGTTGATCCAGTCTTTCTTCATATGTCAGTCCTGCCATCCCGGGAATCAGTCTGGTGAACCTTCCCTGCACTCCCTCAATAGCAAGAATATCCTTCCCCAGATTAGGAGACCAAAACTGCACACAATACTCAAGGTGAGGTCTCACCAAGGCCCTGTACAACTGCAGCAAGACTTCCCTGCTCCTATACTCAAATCCCCTCGCCATGAAGGCCAGCATGCCATTTGTCTTCTTTACTGCCTGCTGTACCTGCATGCCTATCTTCAATGACTGATGTACCATGTCACCCAGGGCTTGTTGCACCTCCCCTTTTTGCAACCAAAGTGGATAACCTGACACTTATCCACATTATACTGCATCTGCCATGCATTTGCCCATTCACCTAACCTGTCCAAGTCCCCCTGCAGCCTCCTAACATCCTCCTCACAGCTCACTCTGCCATCCAGCTTAGTGTTATCTGCAAACTTGGAGATATTACATTCAATTCCTTCATCTAAATCATTGATGTATATTGTAAATAGCTGGGGTCCCAGCACTGAATCCTGCGGCATCCCACTAGTCGAAAAGGACCCATTTATTCCCACTCTTTGCTTCCTGTCTGCCAACCAGTTCTCTATCCACATCAATACATTACCCCCAATACCATGTGCCTTAATTTTACACACTAATTTCTTGTGTGGGACCTTGTCAAAAGCCTTTTGAAAGTCCAAATACCCCACATCCACTGGTTCTCCCTTCTCCACTCTACTAGTTACATCCTCAAAAAACTCTAGAAGATTTGTCAAGCGTGATTTCCCTTTCATAAATCCATGCTGACTTGGATTCTGTCACAGCTTTCCAAATTCGCTGCTATTATATCTTTAATAATGGATTCCAACATTTTCCCCATTACCAGTCAGGCTAATGGTCTATAATCCCCTGTTTTCTCTCTCCCTCTTTTTTTTTTTTAAAGTGGGGTTACATTAGCTACTCTCCAATCCATAGGAACCGAACCAGAGTCGATAGAATGTTGGAAAATGACTACCAATGCAGCCACTATTTCTAGGGCCACTTCCTTAAGTACTCTGGGATGCAGACTATCAGGCCCTGGAGATTTATCAGCCTTCTGTCCCTTCAATTTCGCTATCTCCATATCCTGACAAATAAGGATTTCCCTCAGTTCACACTTCTCGCTAGACCCTCGGTCCCCGAGTATTTTCAGGAGGTTATTCGTGTCTTCCTTAGTGAAGACAGAACCAAAGTATTTGTTCAATTGGTCTGCCAGGGACAAGTGGTCTTACCTCGACTTGCCCGATACCACCTGCCTTCAGACACTGCGCTTCCACAAGGAGGTTATCACTGAGGTATGCCAGCTCATAAGGGGAGATCTGCAGCCTGCCAGCACCATCAGTACTGCACTGTCCATCGAGGTCAAAGTCACCGCTGTACTGTCGTTCTACGCGTCGGGTGCTTTTCAGGCTTTAGCTGGCGACATTTGCGGTCTGTCTCAGCATGCCTCACACTGCTGTATTCAACAGGTCACTGAAGCCCAGTACGCATGCAGGAGGGACTTGGTCAGCTTCCCTATGACCAGGGAGGCACAGGGTGAGAGGGCTCAAGGATTCTCCAGAATTGCAAATTTCCCTGAGGTGCGGAGCAATAGACTGTATGCACATCGTGATGTGGGTACCTTTTCAGGATGCAGAGGTTTTCAGGAACCACAAGGGATTCCATTCCCTGAATGTCCAACTCATAGTCAACCACCAGCAAATTATAATGGCAGTAAATGCTAAATTTCCGGGCAGCATCCATGATGCTCACATCTTGCGTGAGAGCACGGCATCTGACTTGTTTAACAATCAGCCACAAGGTCAATGCTGCTTGGTGACAAAGGATATGGCCTCGCCACCTGGCTGATCACCCCCTGCGTGACATCCACACCGAAGCCGAAAGGCGATACAACGAGAGCCACTCGCAATATCATGGAGAAAACCATTGGAGTGCTGAAGCAGCGCTTTAGAGGCGAGCTCCAATACCACCCTGAGCAGGTAGCTCAATTCGTGGTGGTGTGCTCCATGCTGCACAACTTGGCTATCAGGAGGGGACAAGAATTGCCTGATGAGTCTGACAGTCCACCTCACCAGAGAGAGGAAGAGGAGGATGAGGAGGCAGATGCTGACATTGGCCCAGACAATCAGGCTGACGCTGAAGCCATGCCCCCGCCCCCCTGTAGACCGCATGAAAGGGCCCATGGTGGCATGATAGCTGCAAGAGCCTTATATCAGGAGCTCATCAATGATCACTTTGCCTGAAAGAACATTGGTGTTATTTACAAGTCCGACACACTGCTGGGTGTGCAGGTCATACATTAATGGTGGGCATCACCTTTGTGACAATTAAAGTTTAAGTTGATTGAAGTTAAGTGTCATTATACCCTTTGATGTTAAGGAATCACCAGCGTGTAACAGTGCAGGTTTCTGAGCCAGTGCGCAACAAGGTTTTGTTAAATAAAAAAACATTTAAACTGAACAGTTGTCTGCAATCACCAGTATTTCTGTAAAAAACAACCTTCCTGACTCCAAGCCGCCTGGCCGAGAAGCTCCTCAGGCAATGCTTCATTGGGGGGGGATGACGGCCAAAGCGCTGCTTGGACAGATACGGGAGAGGACGGTCTCGAGGTGGGATCGTGCTCCGGGCCAGAAGCAAGATGTTGCTCCTGGCTCTCGTGTGGTTGGCAATGGGGGTGTGGCACCTTGGGGTGCAATGCCGTGCTCCAGGATCACTGGAAGCCCTCTGCCACCAGTGTTCCTGGCTACCAGTTCCAGGACCTCCACCATCCCTTCCATGTTATATATTATTTTTTGGACAAAAACTCAGTGCCAACTATGTTTTTGGTGCTTAGTAGGCATTTTGCTGCTGGTGAATCTCCCTCGTGCCTCCCACAAGAGCCAAACAAGCACACACCACAGCCATACATGCTTTCAGTTCCTCTCAGCTCCCCCTCTCTCTGTCTCCTCTTCTGCGCATGTCATGATGACCCTTGACCTCCTGAATCGCGGGAATCGAGCGTTGCCATGCCGTTGCTAAGGACGGCGACACTTTATGGCTGAATTTTGACAAGGTCCCACACAAGAGATTGGTATGCATAATTAAAGCACATGATATTGGGGGTAATGTACTGACGTGGATAGAGAACTGATTGGCAGACAGGAAGCAGAGAGTCGGGATAAAAGGGTCCTTTTCAGAATGGCAAGCAGTGACTAATGTGGTGCCACAGGGCTCAGTGCTGGGACTCCAGCTATTTAGAATATACATTAATGATTTAAATGAAGGAATTGAGTGTAATATCTCCAAGTTTGCAGATGTCACTAAGCTGGGTGGCGGTGTAAGCTGTGAGGAAGGCTGCAGGTTGACTTGGACAGGTTAGGGGAGTGGGCAAATGCATGGCAGATGCAGTATAACGTGAATAAATGTGAGGTTATCCACTTTGGTGGCAAAAACACGAAGGCAGAATATTATCTGAGTGGCGGCAGATTAGGAAAAGGGGAGGTGCAACGAGACCTGGGTGTCATGGTATATCAGTCATTGAAAGTACAGCAGGCGGTGAAGGTTGCAAATGGTATGTCGGCCTTCATAGCTAGGGGATTTGAGTACAGGAGCAGGGAGGTCTTACTGCAGTTGTACAGGGCTTTGGTGAGGCCTCACCTGGAACATTGTGTTCAGTTTTGGTCTCCTAATCTGAGGAAGGACATTCTTGCTATTGAGGGAGTACAGCGAAGGTTAACCAGACTGATTCCCAGGATGGTAGGACTGATATGAGGAGAGACTGGATCAACTGGGCCTGTATTCACTGGTGTTTAGAAGGATGAGAGGGGATCTCACATAGAAACATATAAAATTCTGACGGGACTGGACATGTTAGATGCAGGAAGAATGTTCCCGATGTTGGAGAAGTCCAGAAGCAGGGAACACAGTCTAAGGATAAGGGGTAAGCCATTTAGAACGGAGATGAGGAGAAACTTCTTCATTCAGAGAGTTGTTAACCTGTGGAATTCACTACTGCAGAGAGTTGTTGATGCCAGTTCGTTGGATATATTCAAGAGGGAGTTAGATCTGGCCCTTATGGCTAAAGGGATCAAGCAGGAAAAGGGTACTGAGTTGAATGATCAGCCGTGATCTTATTGAATGGTGGTGCAGACTCGATGGGCCAAATGGCCTACTCCTGCATCTATTTTCTATGTTTCTATGTTTCTAATGTCAGCGAGATTTAACGCTACCGCTCATTTCATATCACTCGAAGTAACGCCCAATTTCAAAAATGGAGACTAGGTGCTTTGAGAATGGGAGAGAAGCCGGCGATCTGAAATCCCATTTTTATCGCCTACGCCGGAAATAAAGCCCATTTTTGGGCGATGTGCACAAAAGTGTAAAATCTAGCCCTATAACTTTATTCATGAAGCCCAGGGCCCCGTAAGCTTTTTTAAACAGCTTTCTCAACCTGCCCTGCCACCTTAAATGATCTGTGTACAAATAATCCCAGGTCTCTCTGTTCATGTATGGCCTTTAGGATTGTATTCTTTAGTTTATATTTCCTCTCCTCAGTCTTTCTACCAAAATGTATCACTTTGTACTTTTCTGCGTTAAATTTCATCTGTCACATGTTCACACATTCCACCAGCCTGTCTTTGTCCTCTTCGAGTCTATTACTATCCTCCTCCCTATTTACTGTAGTTTTGTGTCATTTTCAAATTTTGAAATTGCGCCCTGAACACCCACATCCAAGTCAAGGATTATGAGGAGCGGGCAGTGAAGTGGAGTTGAGGCCAAGATTAGATCAGCCATGAAATTACTGAATGGCAGAGCAGGCTCGCGGGGCCAAACGGCCAACTCCTGCTCCTATTTCTTATGTTACATAAGAACATAAGAAATAGGAGCAGGAGTAGGCTATAAGGCCCCTCGAGCCTGCTCTGCTATTTAATACGATCATGGCTGAACCGATCATGGACTCAGGTCCACGTCCCTGCCCGCTCCCCATAACCCTTTATTCCCTTATTGCTTAAGAAACTGTCTTAAATTTATTCAGTGACCCAGCTTTCACAGCTCTGTGAGGCAGCGAATTTCACAGATTTACAACCCTCAGAGAAGAAATTCCTCCTCATCTCAACTTTAAATGGGCGGCCTCTTATTCTAAGATTATGCCCCCGAGTTCTAGTCTCCCCTATCAGTGGAAATATCCTCTCTGCATCCACCTTGTCAGATCACCTCTCATTCTTCTGAATTCCAATGACTAGAACTTACTCAACCTTTCCTCATAAGTCAAGCCCTTCATCTCTGGAATCAACCTGGTGAATCTTCTCTGAACTGCCACCAAAGCAAGTATATCCTTTCTTAAATATGGAAACCAAAACTGTACACGGTATTCTAGGTGTAGCCTCACCAATACACTGTAAAACTGTAGCATGAGGCCTACAAAAGGCCCAGCGGCAGTGACAGTCAGAGGTGGGAGTTCGTGGCGTTGGTGAGGCCTACAAAAGGCCAGCGGCAGCGGCAGTCAGAGGCGGGAGTTCGTGGCATTGGTGAGGCCTACAAAAGGCCCAGCGGCAGCGTGAGGCGGCGGCAGTCAGAGGCGGGAGTTTGTGGTGTTGGTGAGGCCTACAAAAGGCCAGCGGCAGCGGCAGTCAGAGGCGGGAGTTCGTGGCATTGGTGAGGCCTACAAAAGGCCCAGCGGCAGCGAGAGGCAGGAGTTCATGGCGTTGTGGAGGCCTACAAAAGGCCCAGCGGCAGTGACAGTCAGAGGCGGGAGTCCGTGGCATTGGTGAGGCCTACAAAAGGCCCAGCGGCAGTGACAGTCAGAGGCGGGAGTTCGTGGCGTTGGTGAGGCCTACAAAAGGCCCAGCGGCAGCGAGAGGCAACGGCAGTCAGAGGCGGGAGTTCGTGGCGTTGGTGAGGCCTACAAAAGGCGTGCATATGCAGCTCCAGCCGGGAGAAAAAGCAAAAAAGAAGTAGAAAGAAATAGAAAGGTGACGTCACAGCCAAAGGGGTAAGTGATTGGCTGGTGATTGGTGAGTAGCTTTTCTTTTTCTTTTTTATATCAGTAAGTAACCTGTTAACATTGTTGTCGCCAAATTAAATGTATCTACGGGTTAAGTCATGGCAGGCGAGCTCGGACACGTGATATGCTCCTCCTGTACTATGTGGGAACTTAGGGACACTTCCGGTGTCCCTGACGACTACATGTGCGGGAAGTATATCCGCCTCCAGCTCCTGACGGACCGCGTTGCAGAATTGGAGCCGAGGGTGGATTCACTCTGGAGCATCCACGATGCTGAGAATGACGTGAGTATCACGTGTAGTGAGTTGGTCTTACCGCAGGTAAAGGTCCACAGCCAGATAGGGAATGGAAGACCAACAGGAAGAGCAGTGCAAGGAAGGTAGTGCAGGGATCCCCTGCAGTCATCCCCCTGCAAAACAGATACACCGCTTTGAGTACTGTTGGGGGGGATGACTCATCAGGGGAGGGCAGCAGCAGCCAAGTTCAAGGCACCGTGGCTGGCTCTGCTGCACAGGAGGGCAGGAAAAAGAGTGGGAGAGCGATATTAATAGGGGATTCAATTGTAAGGGGAATAGATAGGCGTTTCTGCGGCCGCAACCGAGACTCCAGGATGGTATGTTGCCTCCCGGATACAAGGGTCAAGGATGTCTCGGAGCGGGTGCAGGACATTCTGAAAGGGGAGGGTGAACAGCCAGTTGTCGTGGTGCACATTGGTACCAACGATATAGGTAAAAAACGGGATGAGGTCCTAAGAGACGAATTTAAGGAGCTAAGAGTTAAACTAAAAAGGAGGACCTCAAAAGTAGTAATCTCGGGATTGCTACCAGTGCCATGTGCTAGTCAGAGTAGGAATCGCAAGATAGCTCAGATGAATACGTGGCTTGAGCAGTGATGCAGCAAGGAGGGATTAAAATTCCTGGGGCATTGGAACCGGTTCTGGGGGAGGTGGGACCAGTACAAACCGGACGGTCTGCACCTAGGCAGGACCGGAACCAATGTCCCAGGGGGAGTGTTTGCTAATGCTGTTGGGGAGGAGTTAAACTAATATGGCAGGGGGATGGGAACCAATGCAGGGAGACAGAGGGAAGCAAAATGGAGACAGAAGCAAAAGACAGAAAAGGAGATGAGTAAAAGGGGAGGGCAGAGAAACCCAAGGCAAATAACAAAAAGGGCCACTTTACAGCAAAATTCTAAAGGGTTAAAGTGTATTAAAAAGGCAAGCCTGAAGGATCTGTGCCTCAACACGAGGAGTATCCGGAATAAGGTGGACGAATTAACTGTGCAGATAGCAGTTAACGGATACGATGTGGTTGGCATCACGGAGACATGGTTCCAGGGTGACCAAGGCTGGGAACTCAACATCCAAGGTTATTCAACATTTAGGAAGGACAGACAGAAAGGAAAAGGAGGCGGGGTGGCGTTGCTGGTTAAACAGGAAATTAATGCAATTGTAAGGAAAGACATTAGCTTGGATGATGTGGAATCAGTATGGGTGCAGCTACCGAATACCAAAGGGCAGAAAACGCTAGTGGGAGTTGTGTACAGACCTCAAAACAGTAGTAGTGATGTTGGGGAGGGCATCAAACAGGAAATTAGGGGTGCATGCAATAAAGGTGCAGCAGTTATCATGGGTGACTTTAATATGCATATAGATTGGGCTAACCAAACTGGAAACAATACGGTGGAGGAGGATTTCCTGGAGTGCATAAGGGATGGCTTTCTAGACCAATATGTCGAGGAACCAACTAGGGGGAAGGCCATCTTAGACTGGGTGTTGTGTAATGAGAGAGGATTAATTATCAATCTCGTTGTGCGAGGCCCCTTGGGGAAGAGTGACCATAAAATGGTGGAATTCTCCATTAGGATGGAGGATGAAACAGTTAATTCAGAGACCATGGTCCAGAACATAAAGAAGGGTAACTTTGAAGGTATGAGGCGTGAATTGGCTAGGATAGATTGGTGAATTATACTTAAGGGGTTGACAGTGGATGGGCAATGGCCGACATTTAGAGACCGCATGGATGAAATACAACAATTGTATATCCCTGTCTGGCGTAAAAATAAAAAAAGGAAGGTGGTTCAACCGTGGCTATCAAGGGAAATCAGGGATAGTATTAAAGCCAAGGAAGTGGCATACAAATTGGCCAGAAATAGCAGCGAACCCAGGGACTGGGAGAAATTTAGAACTCAGCAGAGGAGGACAAAGGGTTTGATTAGGGCAGGGAAAATAGAGTACGAGAGGAAGCTTGCAGGGAACATTAAAATGGACTGCAAAAGCTTCTATAGCTATGTAAAGAGAAAAAGGATAGGAAAGACAAACATAGGTCCCCTGCAGCCAGAATCAGGAGAAGTCATAACTGGGAACAAAGAAATGGCAGACCAATTGAACAAGTACTTTGGTTCAGTATTCACTAAGGAGGACACAAACAACCTTCCGGATATAAAAGGAGTCAGAGGGTCTAGTAGGAAGGAGGAACTGAGGGAAGTCCTTATTGATCGGGAAATTGTGTTGGGGAAATTGATGGGATTGAAGGCCGATAAATCCCCAGGGCCTGATGGTCTGCATCCCAGAGTACTCAAGGAGGTGGCCTTGGAAATAGCAGTTGCATTGACAGTCATTTTCCAACATTCCATAGACTCTGGATCAGTTCCTATGGAGCGGAGGGTAGCCAATGTAACCCCACTTTTTTAAAAAGGAGGGAGAGAGAAAACAGGGAATTATAGACCGGTCAGCCTGACATCAGCAGTGCGTAAAATGATGGAATCAATTATTAAGGATGTCATAGCAGCGCATTTCGAAAGAGGTGACATGATAGGTCCAAGTCAGCATGGAATTGTGAAAGGGAAATCATGCTTGACAAATCTTCTGGAATTTTTTGAGGATGTGTCCAGTAGAGTGGACAAGGGAGAACCAGTTGATGTGGTATATTTGGACTTTCAGAAGACTTTCGACAAGGTCCCACACAACAGATTAATGTGCAAAGTTAAAGCACATGGGATTCGGGGTAGTGTGCTGACGTGGATTGAGAACTGGTTGGCAGACAAGAAGCAAAGAGTCGGAGTAAATGGGTACTTTTCAGAATGGCAGGCAGTGACTAGTGGGGTACCGCAAGGTTCTGTGCTGGGGCCCCAGCTGTTTACATTGTACATTAATGATTTAGACGAGGGGATTAAATGTAGTATCTCCAAATATGCGGATGACACTAAGTTGGGTGGCAGTGTGAGCTGCGAGGAGGATGCTATGAGGCTGCAGAGTGACTTGGATAGGTTAGGTGAGTGGGCAAATGCATGGCAGATGAAGTATAATGTGGATAAATGTAAGGTTATCCACTTTGGTGGTAAAAACAGAGAGACAGACTATAATCTGAATGGTGACAGACTAGGAAAAGGGGAGCTGCAACGAGACCTGGGTGTCATGGTACATCAGTCATTGAAGGTTGGCATGCAGGTACAGCAGGCAGTTAAGAAGGCAAATGGCATGTTGGCCTTCATAGCGAGGGGATTTGAGTACAGGAGCAGGGATGTGTTACTACAGTTGTACAGGGCCTTGGTGAGGCCACACCTGGAGTATTGCGTACAGTTTTGGTCTTCTAACTGGAGGAAGGACATTCTTGCTATTGAGGGAGTGCAGCAAAGGTTCACCAGACTGATTCCCGGGATGGCGGGACTGACATATCAAGAAAGACTGGATCAACTGGGCTTGTATTCACTGGAGTTCAGAAGAATGAGAGGGGACCTCATAGAAACGTTTAAAATTCTGACGGGTTTAGACAGGTTCGATGCAGGAAGAATGTTCCCAATGTTGGGGAAGTCCAGAACCAAGGGTCACAGTCTAAGGATAAGGGGTAAGCCATTTAGGACCGAGATGAGGAGAAACTTCTTCACCCAGAGAGTGGTGAACCTGTGGAATTCTCTACCACAGAAAGTTGTTGAGGCAAATTTACTAAATATATTCAAAAAGGAGTTAGATGTAGTTCTTACTACTAGGGGGTCAAGGAGTATGGCGAGAAAGCAGGAATGGGGTACTGAAGTTGCATGTTCAGCCATGAACTCATTGAATGGCGGTGCAGGCTCGAAGGGCCGAATGGCCTACTCCTGCACCTATTTTCTATGTTTCTATACTCCATCCCCTTTGCAATAAAGGCCAAGTTTCCATTGGCCTTCCTGATCACTTGCTGTACCTGCATATTAACCTTTTGTGTTTCTTGCACCAGGATCCCCAGGTCCCACTATACTGTAGCACTTTGCAATTTTTCTCCATTTAAATAATAACTTGCTGCTCGATTTTTTTTCTGCCAAAGTACAAAACCTCACACTTTCCACCATTATACTCCATCTGCCAAATTTTTGCCCACTCACCTGGCCTGTCTGTGTCCTTTTGCAAGTTTTTTCTGTCCTCCTCACACATTTCTTTTCCTCCCATCTTTGTATCATCAGCAAACTTTGCTACGTTAAACTCGGTCCCTTCATCTAAGTCGTTAATATAGATTGTAAATAGTTGGGGTCCCAGCACTGACCCCACCAGTTGCTGATTGCCAACCAGAGAATGAACCATTTATCACTACTCTCTGTTTCCTGTCACCTAGCCAATTTTGTTTCCGTGCTGCCACTGTCCCTTTATTCCATGGGCTTCAACTCTGCTACAAGCCTCTTATGTGGCACTATGTCGAATGTCTTTTGGAAATCCATGTCATCATCACCATCATCATCATGGGCAGTCCCTCGGAATTGAGGAAGACTTGCTTCCACTCCTGAAGTGAGTTATTTAGTGGTTGAACAGTCCAATATGAGAGCCACAGACCCTGTCACAGGTGGGACAGATAGTCAATGAGGGAAGGGGTGGGTGGGAGTGGTTTGTTGCACGCTCCTTCCGCTGCCTGCGCTTGACCACTTCACACTCTTTATGTCGAGTGCGCCAGTGCAGCCTTCGGCCACCTGAGAAAAAGAGTGTTCGAAGACCAGGTCCTCAAATCTACCACCAAGCTCATGGTCTACAGGACTATAGTAATACCCGCCCTCCTGTATGGATCAGAGGCATGGACGATGTACAGAAGACACCTCAAGTCGCTGGAGATATATCACCAACGATGTCTCCGCAAGATTCTGCAAATCCCCTGGGAGGACAGGCGCACCAACATCAGTGTCCTCGTCCAGGCCAACATCACCAGTATTGAAGCACTGACCACAATCAATCAGCTTCGCTGGGCAGACCATATCGTTCGCATGCCAGACACGAGACTCCCTAAGCAAATGCTCAATGCGGAACTCCTTCACGGCAAACGAGCCAAAGGTGGGCAGCGGAAACGTTGTGATTCGCACACCTTTTGGAAATCCATATACACCACGTCAACTGCATTTCCCTCATCAACAGTCTCTGTTACCTCATCATAAAACTCGATCAGGTTGGTTAAATACTGTAGTGTATGAAAAAAATAATCTGACCAGAAACTGTGAGCTCAAAGTATAGTGTGATCTTAGTCTGTTATTGCAGGTCTCCAGAGTGCCTCTCCAGACTATGAGGCCTCCTTAAGTACAGGGGCTCCCAAGGGATTGTGGGATCCCTTGGGAGTCCAGGGGATGAGCCCTCTGGTGATTAAACAAGGTATTTATAGGTTTACATATATAACAACACCCCTCCCCAAGTCAATAGTGTAACTATTTACAAGGTGAGTCAATCTGGGCCCTTTCTTTCCCTGGTTGATCGTCTCGGTGCAAATGCTGGTTTTGGTGAGTCGGTTGTTGGGCCCTCGCTGGGTTGCTGTGCAGCTGGCCTTGCTGGGCTGCCTGGTGTGGTGAGTCCAGCTGGGCTGCTGCAGGTGATGGGTTCTGCTTTGTGGTCAACCGCTGTGTCAGTTGCCACTGGTGTGTGCGTTGGGGGGTCAAAAAAGGTAGGGTCCAAGGTGGATTGTTCTGGATAGTCCATGAATCTGAGTTTGGTTTGGTCCGGTCCAAGTGTTTCCTGTAGATGAGTCCATTTGAAAGTTTGACCCAAAACACCCCACTCCCCTCTTTGGCCACGACAGTGCCAGGAAGCCACTTTTGACCTTGTCCATAGTTCAACACAAATACAGAATCATTGATCTCAATTTCGCGTGACACATTTGCACTATCATGATATGTAATTTGTTGAAGCCGCCTGCTCTCTAACTGTTCTTGTAGATCAGGGTGGACTAATGACAGCCTTGTCTTAAGTGCCCTTTTCATGAGCGGTTCAGCGGGTGGAATTCCAGTGAGCGAGTGGGTTCTCGTGCCGTATCTAAGCTGGACTCGGGATAGGCGAGTCTACAGTTACCCTCTTCAAGCTCTGCTTGATTGTTTGCACTGCTCTCTCTGCCTGGCTATTTGATGTTGTTTTGAATGAGGCAGATGTAACATGTTTGATCCCATTGCGGATCATGAACTCTTTGAACTCGGCACTGGTGAAGCACGGCCCATTGTCACTCACAAGGACATCAGCAGGCCATGCATGGCAAACATGGCCCGCAGGCTTTCAGTGGTGGCAGCGGATGTGCTTGCCAACATTATCTCACATTCAGTCCATTTGGAGTACGCATCTACAACCACTAGGAACATTTTTCCCAAGAACGGGCCTGCATAGTCAACATGGACCCTAGACCACAGTTTGGAGGGTCAAACTTAGTGGCGCCTCCTTGGGTGCATTGCTTAACTGTGAACATGTGTTACATTTGTGCACACAGGATTCTAAGTCCGCATCGATATCGGGCCACCACACGTGGAATCTGGCTATCGCTTTCATCATTACAATACCTGGGTGGGTACTGTGGAGATCACGAATGAAAGTGTCCCTGCCCTTTTTTGATACCACTGCCCGATTACCAAACAGAAGGCAGTCTGCCTGTAAAGACATTTCACCTTTGCGCCGCTGGTACAGCTTTACTTCTTCCTGCATTTCTAATGGGACACTGGACCAGCTCCCGTGAAGCGCACAGCTTTTTTAACTAAGGACAGTAAGGAGTCCTGGCTCGTCCAGGTTCTAATCTGTCGGGCGGTAACATTACCATAACTAAATCTGCGGGCTGTGCCATTTCCACCCCCGTGGTGGGCAACCGGCACAATTTTCTGTGCCTGACCCGTGGCGGATGGCATAGTTGTATACGGACAATGTGAGCGCCCATCTCTGGATGAGGGCCGATGCATTCGTGTTTATCCCCTTGATTTCCGAAAAGAGGGACATCAGTGGCTTATGATCAGTGTCCAATTCAAATTTGAGCCCAAACAGATATTGATGCATTTTCTTTACCCATAAACACACGCTAACGCTTCTTTTTCAACCATGCTGTAGGCTCTCTCAGCCTTAGACAGACTTCTGGATGCATAAGCAACCGGTTGCAATTTCCCAGATTCATTAGCTTGTTGCAATACACACCCGACACCATATGATGATGTTAGTACCAAACACTTACATGGATCATACAACATGAGCAATTTGTTTGAGCCTAACAGTTTTCTAGCTTTTACAAAGGCATTTTCTTGGCTTTTACCCCATACCCATTCGTCTCCTTTGCACAGTAAAGCATGCAATGGTTCTAACAGTGTGCTGAGACCCGGTAAGAAGTTACCAAAGTAGTTCAGGAGTCCTAGAAACGAACACAGCTCCGTCACGTTCTGTGGTCTCGGTGCGTTCTCGATTGTCTCCATCTTTGAATCGGTGGGCCTGATGCCGTCCACCGCGATTCTTCTCCCCAGGAACTCCACTTCAGGCGCCAGGAAAACACACCGAGTGTTTTAACCTGAGCCCCATGCAATTGAGCCAACTAAGAACCTCCTCTAGGTTCTGCAGATGCTCGACGGGTAACCAAGACGTCGTCCTGGAAGACCACGGTGCGCGGGACCGACTTCAGTCAGTCCATATTTCTCTGGAATATTGCCACAGCTGATCGAATCCCAAATGGGCATCTGTTGTAAATGAAGAGACCTTTGTGCATGTTGATGCAGGTGAGGCCCTTCGATGATTCCTCCAGCTCCTGCGTCATGTAGGCCAAGGTCAAGTCCAGCTTCGTGAACGTCTTTCCTCCCGCCAGTGTCGCAAATAGGTCGTCTGCCTTTGGTAGCGGGTATTGATCCTGCAGGGAGAAACGATTGATGGTTACTTTGTAATCACCACAGATTCTGATGGTCCTGTCTCCCTTAAGGACTGGAACAATCGGACTGGCCCACTCGTTGAATGCGATCGGCGAAATGATGCCCTCTCGTTGCAGCCGGTCCAGCTCGATCTCCACCCTCTCTCTCATCATGTACAGTACCGCTCTCGCCTTGTGATGGAGGGGTCGCCCCCCCGGAATCAAATGAATCTGCACTTTTGCTCCTTGGAACATCCTGATGCCCGGTTCTAACAGCGAGGAGAACTTCTTTAGGACCTGGGCACACGAAGTTTCGTCAACAGGTGAGAGCACTCAGACGTTGTCCCAGTTCCAGCGTATCTTCCCCTGCCAGCTCCTGCTGAGCAGCGTGGGGCCATCGCCCGGTACCACCCAGAGTGGTAACTTGTGCACCGCTCCATCGTAGGAGACCTTTATGGTAGCACTGCTGATTACAGAAATCAGTTCCTTTGTATGTTCTTAGTTTAGTGTGAATGGGAGTCAGGACTGGCCTTGAGGCCTTGCTGAACCACAATTTATCGAAAGTCTTTTTCCTCATAATGAACTGGCTCGCGCCTGTGTCCAGCTCCATTGACACCGGGAGTCCATTTAATTCAACCTTCAACATTATCGGGGGACACTTTGTGGTAAATGCATGCACCCCATATATCTCTGCCTCCTCGATCTGAGGCTCTGGTACGTCGTGATCCGCCATGGATCCGTCCTCCTCTGCAACATGGTGGTTTACAGAGTTTGCAGCTCGCCTGCACATACGTTGGAGGTGTCTCATTGTCCCATAGCCCTTGCAAACGTATCCTTTGAAGCAGCATGAATGGAAATGATGATCACCCCGCAGTGCCAACAAGGTGTTAACGGCCTAGCATTCATCACCCTTGATGGTGGACTCTGAGACATCTGCGGACGTGCAGCTGCAGGCATGTGAGGCCTGCCCTGTATGTTACGATTCGAAAACAACATTACTTTATTCACAGTACTCGCAGCAGCACTTGTGTGCTGAGAGATTTACTTGCTATTGTCACTGGTGGCGATGAATGCCTGGGCTATCGCTATGGCTTTATTCAAGGTTTCTACAGTCAAGAGTTTGAAAAGTATTACTTCATGGCCAATGTGCAAAGAAGTCCCTGAGCATGTGCTCCAAATGTCCTTCAAAGCGTCTTAGCTCGACGACATAGCTCGCCACTCCCTGGCCTTCAGACCTCTTGCACGTGTAGAACCGGTACCTCGCCAACAGAACGCTTTCCTTTGGGTTAAGATGCTCCTGGACCAGTGTGCACAAATCATCATATGATTTCTCTGTAGGTTTCGCTGGAGCAAGCAGATTTTTCATGAGGCCATACGTTGGTGCCCCGCAAATGGTGAGGAGAATTGCCCTTCGTTTGGCAGCGTTCGCTTCTCCTTCCGGCTCGTTGGCCAAAAAGTATTGGTCGAGTCCCTCCACGAAGGTTTCCCAATCATCTCCCTCCGAAAATTTCTCCAGGATGCCCACTTTTCTCTGCATCGTTGCAGTGGGATTCGTCATCTGTATCTCGTCACCAGTTGTAGTGTATGAATAAAGAGTCTGACCAGATACTGTGAGCTCAAAGTAAAGTGTGACCGTAGTCTTTTATTGCAGGTCTCCAGAGTGCCTCTCCAGCCTTAAGGCCTCCTTAAGTACAGGTGCTTCCAAGGTATTGTGGGATCCCTTGGGACTCCAGGGGATGAGCCCTCTGGTGGTTAAACAAGGTATTTACAGGTTTACATATATAACAAATACGGTTTGCCTTTAACAAATCTGTGCTGGCTTTCCTTAATTAATCCACACTTGTCCAGGTGACCGTTAATTTTGTCCCTGATTATTTTTTCTAAAAGCTTCCCCACTTCCGAGGCCAAACTGACTGGCCTGTAGTTGCTGGGTTTATCTTTACACCCTTTTTTGAACAACAGTGTAACATTTGTAATTCTTCACTCCTCTGGCACCATCCCCGTTTCTAACGAGGATTGGAAGATTATGGCCAGTACCTCCACGATTTCTTCATTCACTTTCCTCAGCATCCTAGGTGCATCCCATCTTATCCCTGGTGATTTATCTACTTTAATACAGCCAGCCTTTCTAGTACCTCGTCTTTACCAATTCTTATCCCATCCGGTATCTCCTCTACCTCCACCTTTACTATGTCTATGACAGCATTTCTTCCTTGTTGAAAACAGATGCAAAGTATTCTTTTAGTACCTCAGCCATACCCTCTGCCTCCATGCGTATTTCTCCTTTTTGGTCCCTAATTAGCCTCACCTGTCTTTCTACTACCCACTTACTATTTAAATGCCTACAGAAGACTTTTGGATTCCCTTTTATGTTAGCTGCCATTCTATTCTCATACCCCCTCTTTGCCCCTCTTATTTGCTTTTTAATTTCTCCTCTGAACTTTCTATATTTACCCTGATTCTCAGATGTATTCTTGACCTGACATCTGTAATATGTGCACTTTTTCTGCTTCATCTTACTCTCTATCTTTTTCGTCATCCAGGGAGCTCTGACTTGAGTTGCCCTACCTTTCCCCCTAGCGGAACCTCAACTGCACCCGAACTTCTTCCTGTTTAAAGACAGCCCATTGTTCCACTACAGTTTTGCCTGCCAATCTTTGATTTCAATTTACCTGTGCCAGATCCATTCTCATTCCACTGAAATTTGTCTTCCTTCAATTAATTTTTTTTCCTTTAGATTGTTCCCTGTCCTTTTCCATGGCTAATCTAAACCTTATGATACGATGATCACTGTTCCCTAAATGTTCGCCGACTGACACTTGCTCCACTTGACTTACCTCATTCCCCAGAACCAGATCCAGCAATGCCTCCTTCCTCATCGGGCCGGAAGCTTACTGATAAATAAATTCTTCCCCCGCACTGCTCTTTGTACTATTATCCCAGTCTATAATAGGAAGTTGAAGTCCCCCATTATCATCTCTCTCAAATTTCTCTGCAAATTTGCTCCTCCATATTTTTCTAACTAGTTGGTGGTCTATAGAATAAACCTAGTCGTGTAATGGCATCTCTATTATTTCATAACTCTAAACAAATAGATTCTGTCCTTGACCCCTCCAGAACATCCTCTCTCTCCAGCACTAACATTCTCCTTAACAAATATTGCCACACCACTTCCTATCTTTCCTGAACAACCTATATCCAGGAATATTTAATACCCAATCCTACCCTGCTTTGAGCCAGGTCTCCATTATTGACACAACATCATATTCCTATGTGGCTATTTGTGCCTGCAGCTCACCAACCTTGCTTACTATGCTTCGAGCATTCACACCTTCTCAGGAGAGCAGGTTGAAATTGAAGACTGCAGAAAGGGAGCAGGACATCTGCGGTTAAACCTTCTGGATAATTTTAACTACCTGCCCAGTTTCCACCTGGTGCCCCTCATGCAGTTCAGAGAAGGTTCACTAGGTTGATTCCTGGGATGAGGGGGTTAACTTATGAGGAAAGGTTGAGTAGGTTGGGCTTCTACTCATTGGAATTCAGAAGAATGAGAGGTGATCTTAACGAAACGTATAAGATTATGAGGGGGCTTGACAAGGTGGATGCAGAGAGGATGTTTCGGCTGATAGGTGAGTCTAGAACTAGAGGGCATAATCTTAGAATAAGTAGCCGCCCATTAAAAACTGAGATGAGGAGAAATTTCTTCTCTCAGAGCGTTGTGGATCTGTGGAATTCGCTGCCTCAGAGAGCTGTGGAAGCTAAGACATTGAATAAATTTAAGACAGAAATAGACAGTTTTTTAAATAAGGGAATAATGGGTTATCGGGAGCGGGCAGGGAAGTGGAGCTGAGTCCAGATTGGATCAGCCATGATCGTATTAAATGGTGGAGCAGGCTCAAGGGGCCGTATGGCCTTCTCCTGCTCTTATTTCTTATGCTCTTATGTCAATACCATTTCGTATTGCAGTTATCTTAAAGGGCCACTATCTTCACGTGAAAACTATTTGTTTTGTTTGCAAATACATAATATAAATCATTCTTACATAGTATGTAGTATTTGCAACATAGAAACAGGCCATTTGGCCCAACAGGTTCATGCAAGTGTTTGTGCTTCACACGCGCCTCCTACATAAGAACATAAGAAATAGGAGCAGGAGTAGGCCATTTGGCCCCTCGAGCCTGCTCTGCCATTCAATAAGATCATGGTTGATCTGATCCTGGCCTCAACTCCACTTCCCCGCCCGCTCCCCATAACCCTCGACTCCCGCATCATTCAAAAATCTGTCTATCTCCACCTTAAATCTATTCAATGTCCCAGCCTTCACAGCTCTCTGGGGTAGAGAATTCCAAAAATTCACGACCCACTGAGAGAGGAAATTCCTCCTCATTTCGGTCTCAAATGGGCGAACCCTTATTCTGAAACTGTGCCCTCTAGTTCTAGAGTCTCCCATGAGGAGAAACATCCTCTCTGCATCTACCCTGTCAAGCCCCCTCAGAATCTTATATGTTTCGATAAGATCACCTCTCATTCTTCTAAAGTCCAATGAGTATAGACCCAACCTGCTCAACCTTTCTTCATAAGACAACCCCTTCATCTCAGGAATCAATCTCGTGAACCTTCTCTAAACTACCTCCAATGCAAGTATATTCTTCCTTAAATAAGGAGACCAAAACTGTACACAGTACTCCAGGTGTGGTTTTACCAAAGCCCTATACAGTCGGAGCAGGATTTCCCTACTTTTATATTCCATCCCCTTTGCAATAAAGGCCAGCATTCCATTTGCCTTCCTGATTATTGCTGTACCTGCATACTAACTTTTTGCGTTTATGCACAAGAACCCCCAGATACCTCTGCAGCATTTTGTAATCACTCCCCAACCTTATTCATCTAATCCTGTCAACATATCATTCTATTCCTTTCTCCCTCGTGTGTTTATCTAGCTTCCCCTTAAATGCATCTATGCTATTTGCCTCAACAATTACTGGCTAGTTCGTACTTGCTTTTTAGTGGGACATATATCTCCTGGACTTTATTGATCACTGTTTAAATGTTTCCCACTGATGGTCTATTTCTTTGTTTGTCAGTAAATCTTTCCACTTTATTTTCCCTAGCTCCATTCTCAGCACCTTAAAATCAGCTTTTTTCCTATTTATTACTTTGGTCTTACTTAATGTCCTTCTCAATCTTTATCTTACACCTTCTTTCAGTAATTTTCTAACTTCTCAGTTCTTTCATCCAGCGTCCTGGCAAATTGAATAATTAGGGCTACAGATAGGGCTTTAAACTAAAAAATGGGGGGTGGGGGGAGGGGTCAGATGAGGGGAAATTTAGATACCGAAAGAGAAAGATCAATGCAATAGAACAAAGTAGCGATTTGCGTAAAAATAAGCGGAGTGCGACAAGAAGGGACAGAGGACTAGAATTTCCTATCAGCCTGCCAGCGCCCGATTGCTGCCCAAAAAACCACTAAGATTGGGAAGATTATCGACCCCTCCACTCCCAAAAAAATCCGCCGAGCAAAAACATGGGCCTTGCACCCCCATTCTGGGTGAAAAAGTGCAATTTAGGGTCAATTGGACGGTTTGTAGACATAATGGGAGAAAACAAAAAAAATCAATAAAAATTTACCCCGAGGATGCGGGTTGGGCCTAACAGCAGAAAAACAATAAATCAAATTTTTCAAAAAACATCAACTAAAAAATCAAAAATGCATTCCCAAGATACTTTGGGGTCAAGTTTCGGCCTGAGTTGCTCCTGTTTTTTTTGGAGCAACTGGTTTAGAATGGAGTATCTTAGAAATTGCAATTCTCGGCATTTAGTTTGTTCCAGTTCTAGTCAGTTAGAACAGTTTTACTTTGGAACAGAATTTTTTTTTCCAAAAGGGGGCATGTCCGGTCACTTACGCCTGTTTTGAAAGTTTAGGCAGTTACAACTTACTCCAAACTAACTTAGAATGGCGTAAGTGCAGATTTTTGTACGCTCAGAAAAATCTTGCCTACACTTTACAAATCAGGCGTAGGGAAGGGAAGTAATTAAATTTTACAAGCATTCAACAATCTTACTTATATAAATAATGAGCCATCCTAAATAAAAAATTATAAACAAAGCAAAGACAAAATATTCAATATTCCTACCTGTGTGAAGCAGCAGCAGCCTTCAAGCTGCGGTGCTTCAGACAGGCCTTCCATGTTGGAGACAGGAGTGGCGTCAGTGACTCGACGGCAGCCCAACAACAACGGCAGCAAGCAGCCTTCAAGCTGCGGTGCTTCAGACAGGCCTTCCTTTCATCTAGGGGACAGAGGCGGCGTCAGTGGCTCCACGGCAGCCAAAGAAATAGCAAGCAGCCTTCGAGCTGCGAAGGGGACTGAGGCCATTCGGCCACGGGATCGGGGTATCGTCAGTGGCTCGACGGGAGACGAAGACACAGCAAGCAAGCAGCCTTCGAGCTGCGAGGGAGGCTGAGGCCATTAGGCCAGGGACAGGGAGAGGAAGCCAGATAGACACTTTGAAACTTAAATTTGCAGAATGGGTGCTGCATTGTCAACACCACGGATTATGCAATGGTTTGCCATCAATTCACCGCATCGGAGAGAATTGATTAGAGCTCACCGCACCAGGAACATCATAGCCCACAGACTGATGGGCAGGTGACCTTACCCACATCGGCAATATCGAGTCAGGCACTCGTACCTGGACATGAGCAAGGCTGATTGTATCAAAAGATTGCGTTTCCGCAGAGAAGTTGTTGCTGAGATCTGTGATATGGTGAGAGCAGATTTGCAGCCCAGAAGCAGAATGCCAACTGCCTTGTCTGTCGAAGTGAAGGTAACAGCTGCACTTTCTTTCTAAGCCTCGGGATCGTTTCAGGCTACAATTGGAGATGTGTGCGCCATCTCTCAACGTGCAATAATGCCTGCGTTTACCAGGTCACGGCTGCACTGAATGCGCGAAGGACTGACTTCATCAATTTCCAAATGACCGCACAAGCGATCCATGAGGGGGCTGTGGGCTTCTTCAGGATTGCCGGCTTCCCAAAGGTACAGGGCTGCATTGATTGTACCCACATAGCCTTGCGAGCACCCGTGGAGGATTCTGAGCAGTACCGGAATAGGAAAGGTTTCCACTCCATCAATGTGCAGCTCGTGTGTGACGACAAGCAGCGCATCATGTCAGTTGATGCGAGATACCCTGGCAGCACCCATGATGCGCTCATCCTATGCGACAGCGTTATATCTGACATGTTTGAGCAGCAGCCAGAAAGGCAGAGCTGGCTACAGGGAGACAAAGGGTACGGCCTGACCACGTGGCTCATGAAGCCCCTACGTGTGACATGGACAGAAACTGACCGTCAATACAACATGGCGCACATTGCGAAGCACAGCATCATTGAGAGGGCCATTGGCATATTGAAACAGCGATTCCGATGCCTGGACCATTCCGAAGGCCACTTGCAATACTCTCCTCAGATTGTCGGTCAATTCACTGTTGTGTGCTGCATGCTCCATAACTTAGCCATCATGAGGCAGCAGGAGCTGGTAGTGGAACCAGAAGACCCACGTGAGGGTTCAGTGCATGATGATAGTATTATGGAAGAGCAGGATGAGGATGATGACGACGATCAGGAAAGCATGCAAGTGACTGATGCCAGAGCACGAGGTCGGAGGAGGGCCGTCCATCATGCTCCTTTAACGATTGCTCGAGCCTTGCACCAGCAGCTCATCCATGAAGGCTTCAATTACTGATGCCTGAGGGCTCTGCAACCACTGTTGCGCATGGACATGTTTATTCTTTGCAGTTGTTCCTACGTTGTGTTGTGTTAATGGAGTTTTAATGAAAAAATATTTTATTGAAAAGTTAACATCACTGTAATAAAATATTTGTTGTATCAAACTTTACTTTTTAATATGACTCTTGAAGATCACTTAAAGACTTTAAGATCACTTATAAACTTGTAAAGTTACAAAAGTTACAAAACAATCTCAATGTGAAAAATCTTACACACTTAAGATCACTTAAACTTCAAGATCACTTTTTAGGTGCAAAATTAAATAAGTTACAAAATGTGAGAGCATTTACACTACAAGATCACTTAAAAACCCGAAGATCACTTATAAGTTGCAAAGTTACAACACTTTAAAAACAATTTCAATTTGAAAACGCTACTACAGCTACATCAAGAACAAGAACAAAAGCAGCAAAGAAAGGCTGCAACCATCTCTCATCCACATCTCAGTGAATGTTCACTTCTTCATGGGGGTGTCATTTGATTGGCTGGACTGTGTGCCTTTATTGCAGCAGTTACCTCACCCAGGCCCTCCCGTTTCGAAAAGACAAGCAGAATGGTAGAGGAGGGCAGGGGGCGGGGGGTTAGCTCTGATAATAAAGGATGACATAGAAACATAGAAAATAGGTGCAGGAATAGGTCATTCGGCCCTTCGAGCCTGCACCACCATTCAATATGATCATGGCTGATCATGCAACTTCCGTACCCCATTCCTGCTTTCTCTCCATACCCCTTGATCCCTTTAGCCGTAAGGGCCACATCTAACTCCCTTCTGAATATATCCAATGAACTGACCTCAACAACTTTCTGTGGTAAAGAATTCCACAGGTTCACAATTCTCTGAGTGAATAAGTTTCTCCTCATCTCGGTCCTAAATGGCTTACCCCTTATCCTTAGACTGTGACCCCTGGTTCTGGACTTCCCCAACATCAGGAACATTCTTCCTGCATCTAAATTGTCTAATCCCGTCAGAATTTTATATGTTTCTATGAGATCCCCTCTCATTCTTCTAAATTCCAGTGAATATCAGCCTAGTCGATCCAGTCTTTCTTCATATGTCAGTCCTACCATCCCGGGAATCAGTCCGGTGAACCTTCTCTGCACTCCCTCAATAGCAAGAATGTCCTTCCTCAGATTAGGAGACCAAAACTGTACACAATATTCAAGGTGTGGCCTCACCAAGGCCCTGTACAACTGCAGTAAGACCTACCTGCTCCTATACTCAAATCCTCTCGCTATGAAGGCCAACATGCCATTTGCCTTCTTCACCGCCTGCTGTACCTGCATGCCAACTTTCAATGACTGATGTACCATGACACCCAGGTCTCGTTGCATCTCCCCTTTTCCTAATCTGCCGCCATTCAGATAATATTCTGCCTTCCTGTTTTTGCCACTAAAGTGGATAACCTCACATTTATCCACATTATACTGCATCTGCCCATTCACCTATCCTGTACAAGTCACCCTGCAGCCTCTTAGCATCCTCCTCACAGCTCACACTGCCACCCAGTTTGGTGTCATCTGCAAACTTGGAGATATTACATTCAATTCCTTCGTCTAAATCATTAATGTATATTGTAAATAGCTGGGGTCCCAGCACTGAACCCAGTGGTACCACACTAGTCACTGCCTGCTATTTTGAAAAGGACCCGTTTGTTCCTATTCTTTGCTTCCTGTCTGCCAACCAGTTCTCTATCCACATCAATACATTACCCCTACTACCATGTGCTTTAATTTTGCACACCAATCTCATGTGTGGGACCTTGTCAAAAGCCTTTTGAAAGTCCAAATACACCACATCCACTGGTTCTCCCTTGTCCACTCTACTAGTTACATCCTCAAAAAATTCTAGAAGATTTGTCAAGCACGATTTCCGGTCTATGCTGACTTGGACCGATCCTGTCACTGCTTTCCAAATGCGCTGCTATTATATCTTTAATAATGGATTCCAACATTTTCCCCACTACCGATGTCAGGCTAACTGGTCTATAATTCCCTGTTTTCTCTCTCCCTCCTTTTTTAAAAAGTTCGGTTACATTAGCTACTCTCCAATCCATAGGAACTGATCCAGAGTCTATAGAATGTTGCAAAATGACCACCAATGCATCCACTATTTCTAGCGCCACTTCCTTAATTACTCTAGGATGCAGACTATCAGGCCCTGGGGATTTATCGGCCTTCAATCCCATCAATTTCCATAACACAATTTCCTGACTAATAAGGATTTCCTTCAGTTCCTCCTTCTCACTAGAACCTCAGTACCTTAGTATTTCCGGAAGGTTATATGTGTCTTCCTAAGTGAAGACAGAACCAAAGTATTTGTTCAATTGATCTGCCATTTCTTTGTTCCCCATTATAAATTCACCTGAATCTGACTGCAAGGGACCTACATTTGTCTTCACTAATCTTTTTCTCTTCACATATCTATAGAAGCTATTGCAGTCAGTTTTTATGTTCCCTGCAAGCTTCCTCTCATACTCTATTTTCCCCCTCCTAATTAAACACCTTTGTCCTCCTCTGCTGAATTCTAAATTTCTCCCAGTCCTCAGGTTTACTGCTGTTTTTAGCCAATTTATATGCCTCTTCCTTGGATTTAACACTATCCCTAATTTCCCCTGTTAGCCACGGTTAAGCCAGCAAAGGGTGACCAAAAAATTGATATAAAGGGAAAAAATAGACTACAAGAGAAAACTAGCAAGAAATATAAAAACAGATTGTAAGAGCTTCTACAAGGATGTAAAAAGGAAGAGAGTAGCAAAAGTAAACATTGGTCCCTTAGAGACTGAGGCAGGAGAAATTATAATGGGGAATAAGGAAATAGCAGAAATGTTAAACAAATATTTTGTATCTGCCTTCACGGTAGAAGATGCAAACAGCATACCCAAAATGGTGGGGAACCAAGGGTCTAATGAGAGTGAGGAACTTAATGTAATTAATCTAAGGAGAAAAAAAGTACTAGAGAAACTAATGGGACTAAAAGTCGACAAATCCCCTTGACCAGATGGCCTACATCTTAGGATGGCTGCAGAGATAGAGGATGCATTGGTTTTGATCTTTCCAAATTCCCTAGATTCTAGAACTGTCCCAGCGGATTGGAAGGTAGCAAATGGAACACTGCTATTCAAGAAAGGAAGGAGAGAGAAAACAGGGAACTACAGGCCAGTTAGACTGACATCAGTCATCGGGAAAATGCTGGAATCCATTGTTAAGGAATTGGTGACAGGGCATTTAGATAATCATAACATGGTTAGGCAGAGTCGACGTGGTTTTATGAAAGAGAAATCGTGTTTGACAAAGTTTATTAGAGTTTTTTGAGGATGTAACTAGGAGGGTAGATAAACAGGAACCAGTGGATGTAGAATATTTGGATTTCCAAAAGACATTCGATAAGGTGCCACATAAAAGGTTATTACAGAAGATTAGGGCTCAGGGGATTAGAGGTAATGTATTAGCTTGGACAGAGGGTTGGCTAACGGACAGAAAACAGAGAGTAGGAACAAACGGGTCTTTTTCAGGTTGGCAGGCTGTAACTGGTGGGGTGCCGCAAGGATCAATGCTAGGGCTTCAACTATATTAATAACCTAGATGAAGGTACTGAGTGTATTGCATCCAAATTTGCTGAGGATACAAAGCTAGGTGGGTCAGTAAGCTGTGAGGAGAATAAAAGCGTCTGCAAAGGGATAAGTTAATTAGACTAAGTGAGTGTGCAATAAGGTGGCAGACGGAGTATAATGTAGAGAAATGTGAGGTTATTCATTTTGGTAGAAAGAATAGAAAAACACATTTTTTTTTAAATGGTGCGAAACTTTTAAATGTTGGTGTTCAGAGAGATTTGGGTGTCCTTGTGCAAGGAAGATAGAAAGCTAGCATGCAGGTACAGCAAGCAATAAGGAAGGTTGGAGAATAAGATTAAGGAAGTTCTTGCTACAAAGTTGCACAGGACCTTGGTGAGACTGCACCTGGAGTACTGTGCACAGTTTTGGTCTCCTTATCTAAGGAAGGATATACTTGCCTTGGAGGCAGTACAATGAAGGTTCACTAGATTCATTCCTGGGATGAGATGGTTGTCTTATGATGAGAGACTGACTAGATTGGGCCTATACTCTCCTGAGTTTAGAGGAATAAGAGGTGATTTCATTGAAACATGCAAGATTCTGAAGGGGATTGACAGGGTAGATGCTAAGAGGTTGTTTCCCCTGGCTGGAGGGTCCAGAACTAGGGGGTCATAGTCTCAGGATAAGAGGAAGGCCATTTAAGACAGAGATGAGGAATTTCTTCACTCAGAGGATTGTGAATCTTTGGAATTCTGTGCCCAGAGGACTGTGGCTGCTGGGTCTCTGAATATATTCAAGGCTGACATAGATAGACTTTTGGAGTCTAGGGGAATCAATGGATATGGAGATCGAGCGGGAAGGTGGAGTTGAGGTCGATGATCAGCCATGGTCTTATTGAATGGCGGAGCAGGCTCAATGGGCCATATGGCCTACTCTTGCTCCTATTTCGTATGTTAAGTTCTTAATATAAAGTATAATTTTATCATTGCATATTATATTATTGTGACTAAAATGATGCACATCTCTTCCTCCTCAAACAAAATTGCGTTTTGCTGGAAATGTTTTCATCAGGGGAGTGTAAATTTAAAGGGGAACTTAAATTCTAACACATTACACCATAACTGACATCATCAGAAAAACCTGAAAGGATGAATGAGGGAGGGATGGGAATTAATGCAATCCAGTTGTGTCGTAACACAAACAGCAAAATTATAAATCTGTACTGTAGTTAAATATTTTAAGACAGCTGCAGTCCAAATCTCACAAAGCTTATTATTAAAGTAAACAATTCCTTCCAAGATTGATTATAGTTAATTAGAAATAAGGTTAAAAAATCATGCACAACTTACATCAATCCTTAAATAACCTGGTTCACAATAACCTATTAAATAATTTGAAATATTTCCTTAATAAAGCTGTGGCTTGTTTTTTTTTTAAGTACATTTATTCTGCTTACATAAACAGAACAAACATGGGAATCATTACATAATTTATCAAGACAGTATAAAATTAATGGCAAATAAATGTCAAGCTTTATTGGATTTGTGTATGGGTTGCATGACCTCTTGCAAGTAATGGCTCTGAAGATTAATATGTTCTATGTCATAATAATCTACATTCAGTATTAGAAAATTAGTGACTTATTAATCTTTGATATTCACCTCTAGATTGATAGTGAATGCTTGGGGTGATTAATTGTTTGAAAGGTTGAAGGACTATGGAGTTAAGAGCACGCTGTTAGTTTTACTGAAAGATGGATATTGCAGATTGAACAGTGATTCAAAATGATACACTTGCCCTGCTGCTACATTTTAAACTGATGGGTCTAGTTACAATCAAATTCAATGACGTAAAGAGTAAAAAGTAAGTAAGAAGAGTCTGAATTTACATGGCTCTCTGATGCTTAACAGCAAATTATGAATTTATTAACAAAAGATATGTAAGAAAAGATTAATTTGTTTATTTTAGTATCTACATGATGCTACAGCCCAGAATTGTTTTATTTTTATTCTACAATAAGCTCTCTTCTTCTGCCAGCCTAGCAGCAGCACATAGCACCATGGCATGATGGTACCTATATGACTGTCTATCCAATCTCAACCATGTCACAGTGAGAGGGTAACAAGTGTAAGCGCGGCTGTTCGCAAACAGTTATTACAAAAAAAACTTCATGTACTTATTGATAATTAATTCAATCAAATAAATTAATATATTTTAGATAATTTTGTTAACACGAACAGTATAGTCTAGTGTAAGGCAAGTCAACCCCTTCCTGTATATAGTCTGAACGAGACCCAAGCACAGAACTCAGGAAGCACATCTGTAATCATTTCTGCAGAGTTTCTCACTTGTCCATTGTTAACTTCAATGGAGGAGCTATAGAAATTCCAGAAACACATTGTAAGCACCACTTACACTGTCAGAGTTTCTGCAACTCTTCCACTGAACTTGCAGAAGATTGTAAATCCATCCCTCTACAATTACAGTTAAAATCTCCTTAATTTTATGTATTACCTATACACACACATCTTTTATTTGCACCAGTTACTGCTACAAAAGTCTGTAGATGTGGCTAAAGCACCAATAACTTCACAAATAATGTACATTTTTAATTATGTTCTTGATAGTATTTGTAAATGGAGTCATATTACCTAATATTATTTTAATATTTCTTTGTGACTCATGTATAACTTTTATTATATTACTGTAGAGTAACGATTCAACGCCCATTGTGTTAGATTGAACTTAAAATTGAATGTGGCCAGGGTCCCTTTAAGGATCCCGGCTTAAAACGTGTAAATGACACCACCAGATCCGCTCCACCTCATTGGTCCAGGTAACATACTGGGCGGGCTTAATAGGCCTCATGAAGGGAAGTTCATTTTCTACAGCAGGATGGAGCCAACAGCAGGGTCACGATTGGCCTCAGACACTGGTTACACTGGACCCACCGAGGTAAGGAAAATTCCAGCCTGTATCTCCATTAATAAAGCCGCGGATCCCTTATGCTTTTTTAAAAGCCTTCTCAACTTGACCTGCCACCTTCAAAGATTTGCGTACACAAACTCTCAGGTTTCTCTGTTCCTGCACCCACTTTAAAATTGTACTGTAAGGGGGAAAAAAGTATATTTGAGTAAGAAGCACAAGGGAATTAGGAGGTTCTGAGGAATCAGGAGTTCTTCTGTCTTACGGTATGGATTGTAATATTGACCGGTTATGTATAACCCACTTATGTATGTAAAGCACACTTATACACTCACTTACATTGGGCTCGTAAGAAGGGAATAGCGAAGCCTGATGGGTAATGAACCATCCATGGTGTAAACTTTAGTATAGATTTACATTTTGAATAAGCAAATCCACCAAGGTCAATAGTTTGGAACATAGACTGTAAACAGTATGTGACTCTCATGAAAAACTGTATAAGACTAGTTCGGGACTCTCGGGAAGCGATAAGGAAGCCAGTATTTTGGAACAAAATTACTTCACACATCCTAGGGACTATGGCAAAGTTCACATCACTGAACAACATGATTGACATGTTATGAGAGATGGACAGGTGGGAACGAACCACTCAGAGCTAGTCTGATAAGAGTCAACAAATCATTGTAACTTCGCTGATAGCAGTAGACCAATCGATGGTTTTGTAGGAGGGTAGCACCCCTCAAAAAACTGTATAACTTTAATTGAAACCTCTTGTACTTTGAAGGTTCCACGTTTGAACTTTCCCTTGCATGTGCTCGAAATAAACTAGTTGTACCAAAGGTTTTGTTTAACTGATTCTGTGGTCGTTATCAGGAGGGCAAGGTGAGGTGTCGACTCCTTATATCAGGGAGTCCACCTTGAGGAAGAGAAGTCTTCCTTCTACCCCAACAATTGGCGCTGCGAGCAGGGCACAGACCCTCCGACCTGGATGATGTGGCAGCTAGCAATGGCGGTGAGTATGCTTTTTGTACCACCTGCAGCTGTAGCATTGATGGGGAAGGAGGTAATCTGTATAAAGAACTAGAAGAGGGTAATCTGTAAAACAAAGTTATAACGAACCACAGAAGGACAAAAAACAAGGTAGGGGATAGGTGTATTGCCTGAACAAGAAGGAATACAACCTAAAGGGGTCCAGAAAAATGATCAAGAGATAGGTGTATTGCCATTGCCTGAAGTGTGACGGGTGCCATGGTAATAACAGGGTAAAGCCTTTATTAATCGTGCATGGTGCAAATACAACCCAAAGGGGGTTGGGACCCCAGGATGTTTAGGAAAAACTGGCCAGTGGGATAAAATGAAGACCAAGGGGGAGTCTCTGAGATATGGACCAAAAGGGTCCCGGGTATAAATGCTAGCAGGAAAGGCAAAAAAATAAAAAATAAACACTTAAGTTGCGGAGGAACCAGGTTAGGGAGGCAAGCAGTATTGTTAGTCCGGCCAGACGTTAGAAGGGTCCAAGGGCTTGGAAACAGTACACGGAATCTGGTAGAGGGGTAAACGTACCCCGACGAGAAATGGCATGCAAGGATAAGTGGCTGAAAAAAAACATAGGATCGAATGAAAAGTTGGTGTGAATGTCTGAATTTAAATGAAAGCGTTCGTGTGGAAGCTTTCTTGACTGTGGAATAAGATGCCGGAAAAAACATAGTAAAGCTGAATTGAATTCACAAAGGTCGGCTTGTTTCTCAAAAGATAAAACTTGCATCCTTGAAGCTAGAAAGAAGAAACCATTGAACGTTTAATTGAGAAAACGAATTGCGATTGTCTTATGTAGTTTAAATTAACAAATTCACGAAGACACAAGCCCCCTGTGTAAAGTGTTTGTTAGATACAAAAACTAATTTGAAGAAAGGATAAAATGGAAAAAGACGTAACTTATTGGATGCTAGTTGATATTGGCTGTGAAAAAGATATTGGTTTAATTGGAGGGTAATTACCAATGAAAACCGAGCTTTCATTGTGGCCACAGTGAAATTTCGGTTTTGCTTCAACATGTGAATATTGGAAAAGAGATAAAAGACACTATGTTGATAATTTTAAATTACAAGAAAGTTTCACTGCAGTAAAGGAGATTTAAATTTCGGGTTTGAAAACCTTTTTTAAATGGATGGTGCTTATCGAGTAAAAGTCCCGAACAGTCTAAACAAGCAGGAGAGGGTTTTGGAGATAATGAAGGGAAAAGATCTAAGCTATGTGTTAGCCCATCTGCGAACTCAGCAAAGGAAGGAAAAAAACTGGGAATTAGAAAATATGTTGCTGAGAGGACAATTTTTTTTTTAAAAGGTGGAACTGGCATAGAAGTTTTAGCTTTTGTGCCAAGAGAAATAAAACACAAGATTTGCTCAGTGAACGAGACCTTAAAAAATGAAATGCTGGAATGTATGCAGCTTGTATGAAAGTGTGTTATAAAGTGTGGCAGTTTCCCTGATTGTTTTGACTATGATTTACAGAGCTAAGAAAAAATAAGCTTTGGCCTTGAAGTCACAGTTGCCAGTACTTTATTTTAAATTGGATTTCAGTAAACAAAATAGCTACTAAAAATGTGTGGTCTCGTTTTAAATCAATTTGAATGTTTAAAAATCACCGTCTTCCTTAGTGTCACTTTAAAAAAAAAAGCCTGTATGAATGTAAGCTGAGGGAAGCTCTGCCCTCCTTTTACCTTTTGTGTAGAATATATGATATTTATTCAATTGTAAAAACCCGACTTGCAGTGTGACAACAGTGAAATTTTGGTTATTTTAAATTATGTGAATTTATAGTTCCATACAAGATTCTCACATTTAAAAAAAATCTTTGGCAGTATTTGAATTGGAAGTTTAGAAACAATTGGAGTTTAATCTAAAACGCTGTCTTTCCCGATGAGAATGTTTTATTTAAAGCTAATAATGACAGCTTTACTAATGATTTCTGCTGTTTTAACGGATTTCTAATTTCTAAGCAAGTTTTGAAGGCACAAAGACTTGGGAAAAAATTCTGATATCGGAAAAGGTTTAAAAAAAAAGAATTACGCGAAGTCACGTAATGACGTCAGGCCTTCTTACAAACCTGCAAAGGAGTTAACCTTTTCCACTGACAGCTGTTTTATTTAGCTCACCAAACAACTTTAGCATCGCTGCATAGAATTAAAAAAATACTGGACATTATTCATTTGAGTTTCTTAATTGGAAGTGAAAATTTTCCCACGTGCCAGAAGAAATATAAAATTGTAACGGTTATGTGTAAGCTTTAAATGGAAAGAGTGAAGTAACATATCTAGAATACATAATAACACAAGGGAAGAGACAGATGTCTGAGGACAGAAAGGAAGCAATCCGATCAATGCCCAGGCCAGGAACTGTGAGAGGGGTCAGGCAGGTACTAGGGCTATTCAACTACTGCAGAAATGTTATGCCGAGATGGCCCAACCTATACAGAACCTGGTCAAAGGGGGGAAACCCTCCCAAGAGCCTGTAAACTGGGGTCCTGATCAGAAAATTGCAGTTGTAAGGTAAAAACAAGCTCTCACAAGTGCTCCAGCCCTGGGATTACCCGACCAGAATCTATACCTACCACAGTAAAGATCATTACATGGGGACAGGCATAGGCCAGTGGCATAGTAATGTCGGGACATGTTATCCTACATACCCAGCATACCTTAGTAGAAGTGCTTAGCACAGGAAGGCTGAAAACCGGAACCCTGCAGAGTGGATCATTACGCAGGGAGAGTAGCATCAGTGTAGCCTGACAGGAGAAGACGAGGGAAGTAGTCAGGCTCGAGGAGGCAGACATGGATCTATACATAGATGGGTCTCGGCGCTATATCAACAGGAAATCATGGACGGTATGGGCAATGGTAGATAGCAATGGACAGGTTACAAGGGAAGGACAGCTAGAAGGGGGCCTATCAGCTCGAGTGGCTGAATTAGTGGCTCTCGCTGAGGCTCTGAGGATGGCTAAGGGAAAAAGAGTAAACATCTATACAGACAGTTGGTATGCTTTTAGGAGTAGTGCATGGCTATATGATAGCCTGGAGCAGACAGGGATACATGACCTCAGGAGGAATGACGATTAAACATGAGGAGATTGTTAAAAAAATTAGTGGAAGCCTCCCTCCTACCCAAAGAGTGTGCAATAATAAAAATCAAAGGGCACATAAAAATTACCGACCGACACTAGCAGGGAAACACTTGGGCAGACAAGGCAGCCAAACGAGTGGCAGAGACAGGTACACTGGCCGGGGAGACCCAGGTCGGAGCATGTACATCGGGCCTGAGGAAGTAAACATGCTTAAGGTACAGGGAGAAGCCACTCCACAGGAAAGCAGGGGTGGAAGCAGAGAGGGGCCCAACAAGGGACCAACGGGATATGGAGGAAAGATGGGAATTTATACCACGGGTATGCCCTTATAGGTAGAACCAACATGATAAGCTTAATGTCCAGATGCTGGTGGGTAGAGATATAGAGAACCAATGTAGATGTTACCTGACATGCGCAAAATACAACCCGGGGTGGGGGAGGCGGGGTGTAAAGGTCAGAATGGGACATTAGCACTGACCGAAAGGACCCTGAGAAAATTTGCAGATAAACTTCACTGGACTGTTATCGCCCCCCACGCCCCCTGCCGTTACCCAGCAACAAGGGGAAGACATACTGCCTAGTTATAATAGACTAGTTTACGAAGTGGGTAGAAGCTTTCGCCACTAGAAATTGTTCATCAGAAACCGTGGCCAGGATCCTAGCAGAAGAAATAATACCCCGATGGGGAATGCCACTACAGCTGGACTCAGATCAAAGGTACACTTCACAGGGAAGATAATTAGACAGGCCTGCGCTTTACTAGGGATCAGGCCAAAAATGAATAGAATCCAAAAAGCGGCCCTAGTCAAAAATGAGACTGCCAGAAGTCTTGGTTTCAGGAAGCAAGGACGTAGGACCATATAAAGACAGGATACGGAGGTTTGTGATGGAACCCTGTAAGCAGTTACATGATTTAAAGGCACAGGCTAGAGATCAGCAAGTAATCAAGGACTTCGAGAACGATATTAATGAACAGAAGTTCCAAATACCCCAAAGGGACCAATCAGATGATGGTGAGGATGATAAGGGACATGTGCGCTTGCGTAGTTATAAGGAGTTTCGGCAAGTGGAAACACTGGTCCCAGTTAAAAAAGCATGGTCACTAACTAACCGGTAACGACCGGGAAGTATTGTTTTTTTTGCAAGATTCTGGTGCTCGTGGGAACAATGTGGGGTAACGGAGCCTCATATTAAGGACAACAGGCTGAGGGACGGCAAGGTCTGTATTACAGGGACTCGGGCGACAGTAGTTGTGATAAAGAATCAAAAACACTAACGGTGATGGACGGAGCAACAGTAGACTTAAATAACAGGCATACAACAACGTAATGAGGAAACGAAACAATATTGGGGATGGGCCAGTAATACGGGACCAATAATTAGTGTGAATAAGACCACGGTGTGTTTTATAACCAGGAGGGAGGGGAACAAAAATACTGCATCCGGGGGAAGGGGCTGCAGATTTCACTCAACATCTATGAATGGTGGTGGAGGGTTATCTCCCGAGATAGTCCCACCAACACGGCCCCAGCCATTACTTTGGTAAAAGAGAGAACTACCAGGGCCCCAACCACCACACCCCCAGCGCCACCAACATGTTCAACTATGAACGCTGGGGCAAAAGGGGGATTGATAAGGCAGACCAAGCATAAGATACACGTCGGGGTACGTCAGCGAATAATTACTGTATTCCTAAATTTAACAGACTTAACCATCCCCAGCTTCTGCGAGTCGAACACTAGAAGCCTGTATAGAAACCTGACCTTGCGAGCACTTGAAGGCCCCGAATCAAAAACCATGAAGTTTAATGTGGGAAGAATGTCAGGTAAAAAGCGGAATCGGGGAAAAAGAGGGATATTAGAAATGGTGGGTGCGGGATACGCGGCGGGAGTTGCGACGGTAAACACTATAGACCTGCACACGATAGATGATCGAATCGACGCCCTAACATGAACCTTACAGGGATTGTTGGAGAAGGATGAGGATAATGAGAAGGTACAGGCACAACTGTGGAATGGTGTGGAAAAGGAATTATTACAAGTGGTCCACACATTGCAAGACCACGCCAGAACTATAAATTTGATAGAGTGGAAAGAAACTGGAGTAGAATCATACAGACAGAAATAGTATGCACAGGATACGTTGCTAGTATAACATAACATACAACATAACCTAGAACAACTTCAAAATGGAAAGGTGCCGGATTGAAAAATCTTGATGTAGTTAGCAACTGGACCTTGGACAAAACATGACACATGCCTGTGAGGTGCGGAGAAACAGTCATGCTTGGGTCCTAACGGTCAGATGTGTAACCGGACATTTAAAAATAATAGGTTTTCTACTATCTATACCACAGTATGATGTGACAAAGGGAGATCTCCTATACCAAACAAATAATATAGAGGATATAAGAAATCAAACTCGCGTGTGAAACCATAATAATCCAGATATGTAATTGAAGAAGAACAACAGTACTAAGAGTCTCAGCATAAATGATTGTTATAAAAATAACCAAGTTGTTTTATGTCGAGCTCGACTATGAAACTATCACTGCTCCACAAGGAAATGGGGAATGGTGTGTGAGCACCACGGCGACTGAGATGACAGTGACAAATACCTCATGCGCCATCATGAATACTGACATCTGCTTTACCCAGCTTGACGAGACACACACAAATGGATATGTTATAAACTCTGAACTGAAAGAAGAAACCATCAATGGAACAATGATAGACACTATGAGAAGGGTATGAGAAGGCCTTGGGCCACAAGGAAAACCAATACTCAAACTGAATGAGGAACAAACTCGACTGAATAGAAGAAACAGAGGATACCCAGGCGGGGCAGAGATCAAACACTGAGAAAATCGAATGCTGGACTCAATGTGCAAGTGCATCCGTGGATACAGATAGTGTCACATGTACTGGTTGTAGTGCAAGGGAACATACTGGTCATCTTGCTAGTCTTAACCTGTAAAAAGTGTAACCGACGTAAGAGGCAGGCGATAGCCCGAACAAAGTTAAAACATTGAATAAAGGGAATATAGACAGTCCGGCATAAAGGACTTATCTAGTATAACCTTGATGGGAAAGCCAACAGGTAGATCCTGCAGCTCGGCAAGTAGTGCTACCCAAGCGAAAGGACAACCCTGGAAGCTCACCCATGAGGAAGTAATTGGGAAATGGCCTACCTTGGGCATATAGCCAAGGGCCATTAGTGGGGATTGTAAGGGGGATAAAGTACATTTGAGTAAGAAGCATAAGGGAATTAGGAGGTTGTGAGGAATCAGGAGTTCTTCTGCCTTACGGTATGGATTGTAATATTGACCGGTTATGTATAACCCGCTTATGTATATAAAGCACGCTTACACACTCGCTTACATTGGGCTAGTAAGAGGGGAATAGCGAAACCTGATGGGTAATGAACCGTGGTGTGAACTTTAGTATAAGATTTACATTTTGAATATGTAAATCCACCAAGGGCAACAGTCTGGAACATAAGGCTAGTTTTTCCACTTTTGTGCTTGTCATCCAAAAATGGGCGTTATTTCTGGCATGGGCGGTAAAAACGTTTTCAGATTGTCGACTTCTCACCCATTCTCAAAGCACCTAGTCTCCATTTTTTTAAATGGCCGTTACCGCAAGCGATATGAAATGGGTGGTAGCGCTAAATCTCGCTGACCTGCCGTAAAGTGTCGCCGTCCTTAGCAACGACATGGCAACGCTCTATTCCCGCGATTCAGGAGCTCAAGGGTCATCATGACATGCGCAGAAGAGGAGACAGAGAAAGAAGGAGCTCAGTGGAACTGAAGGCGTGTGTGGCTGTGGTGTGTGCGTGTTTGGCTGTTGTGAGAGGCACGAGGGAGGTTCACCAGCAGCAAAATGCCTACTAAGCACCAAGAACATAATTGGCACCGAGTCTTTGTCCAACAAAGAAGATATAACATGGAAGGGATGGGTAGAGGCCCTGGAGCCGTTAGCCAAGATCACTGGTGGCAGAGGGCTTCCATTGGTCCTGGAGCGAGGCACTGCACCCCAAGGTGCCTCACCCCCATTGCCAACCACACGAGAGCCAGGAGCAACATCTTGGCTCTGGCTCGGAGCACGTTCCCACCTCGGGACCGTCCTCTCCCGTATCAGTCCAAGCAGCGTTTTGAACATCATCCCCCGCGCCCCCCCCCCCACCCCCCAATGAAGCATCGCCTGAGGAGCTCCTCGGCCAGGCGGCTTGGAGTCGGGAGGGGAAGGGGAAGGGGTAGATGTGGGGAGGAGAAGCCGCGGGGGGGGGGAGGGGGGGGGGGCGTGGGGAAGGATTGGTTTTTTTTACAGAAATACTGATGATTTCAGACAAATGTTCGGTTTAAATGTTTTTTATTTAACAAAACCTTGTAGCGCATTAGTTCAGATAGCAGCACCGTTGCACGCTTATGATTCCTTATCAAAGGACATAATGACACTTAACTTCAATCATGGTGCTGCCCACCATTGATGTATCATCTGCACACCCAGCAGTGTTTCAGCCTTGTAAATAACACTAACGTTCTTTCAGGCAAAGCGATCATTGATGAGCTCCTGATGTAAGGCTCTTGCAGCTATCATGCCACCACAGGCCCTTTCATGTGATATACAGGGGCGTGGGGGCATGGCTTCAGCATCAGCCTGATTGGGCCAATGTCAGCGTCTGCCTCCTCATCCTCTCTGTGGTGAGGTGGACTGTCAGACTCATCAGGCAATTCTTGTCCCCTCCTGATAGCCAAGTTGTGCAGCATGGAGCGCACCACCACGAATTGAGCTACCTGCTCAGGATGGTATTGAAGCTCGCTTCCTGAGTGGTCCAGGCATCTAAAGCGCTACTTCAGCACTCCAATGGTTTTTTCCATGATATTGCGAGTTGCTCTGAAGCTCTTGTCGTATCACCTCTCGGCTTCGGTGTGGGTGTCATGCAGGGGTGCCAGGTGGCGAGGCCATATCCTTTGTCACCAAGCATCCAGCGTTGACCTTGTGGCTCATTGTTAAACAAGTCAGATACTGTGCTCTCACACAGGATGTGAGCATCATGGATACTGCCTGCAAATTTAGCATTCACTGCCAGTATAATTTGCTGGTGGTCGACAATGAGTTGGACATTCAGGGAGTGGAATCCTTTGTGGTTCCTGAAAACCTCTGCATCCTGAAAAGGTGCCTGCATTGCAATGTGCATACAGTCTATTGCTCTCTGCACCTTGGGGAAGTTGGCAATTCTGGAGAATCCTTGAGCCCTCTCACTCTGTGCCTCCCTGGTCATAGGGAAGCTGATCAAGTCCCTCCTGCATGCGTACAGGGCTTCAGTGACCTGTCTAATGCAGCAATGTGTGGCATGCTGAGAAAGTCCGCAAATGTCGCCAGCTGTGGCCTGAAAAGAACCCGAGGTGTAGAATGACAGTGCCGCGGTGACTTTGACCTCGACAGACAGTGCAGTACTGATGGTGCTGGCAGGCTGCAGATCTCCCCTATGAGCTGGCAAACCTCAGTGAAAACCTTTGTGGAAGCGCAGTCTCCGAAGGCAGGTGGTATCGGGCAAATCGAGGTAAGATTACTTCTCCCTGTACTTGTGGGGGGTGTAACGTCTGGTCCTTCTCCTCAGTCTGTCACATCTTACATTGGGCACATAATGCTGTAAGAGCTTACCTTCAGCGATCTCGAGTCTGCTGCATGTAATTGGTCATCAAGAGAGAGTGAGAAAGATCAGGCCCCCATTGCAGTAGCTCTCTGTTTACCACCGATTGGTCAGAAAGAATGAATGTCCCGATGAAGATACCTATTAAATTCCAATCGGTCACAGTATGGTCAAGATGTTTGTGGAGATGTTCACTTCAACTCCAACGGCCTCCAGAGAACATCCGAACTCCCCGGAGGTTGAAGCACAGCAGCCTTTTAAAGGATGCAGAACATGGCGTCCATAATGCTGTGATTAGTACCGGTTAGTTCCACTTTTTCTGGGTGTTTTTTGGGAGGAGCGATATTGTGGGCGATATGTGTGCGAGGTGGTGAAAGTGACGCCGAGCGATCTCTTGGCCGCTAGTTTCGGTAAATATGCTCTTTACAAGAAAAAAAAGTGGTCAGGCAGTATTATTGAATCTCGACGTTAAATCAATGCGGAAATTAACACTGTGATATTATGGGCGTTGATTTCGGCCATTCTGATGATTCCGCCCAAAAAAAGTGGGCAGGCGGTATTATTTTTTCCCGCCGTTAAGCACATGGGGAAAGTAATGCTCGGCAATAAGTTTCTGAAAAATGCCTGTCAGTTTCCATTTTGTGGCTAAATGGGCGATATCCGGGCATTATACGTCATTTCAACGGTAAAATAGGCGTTAAGTGGGCATTAGCATGCAAAAAAAAGTGGAGGTTCTAGCCCATAGACTGTAAACAGCATGTGACTCTCATGAAAAACTGTATTAGACTAATTTGGGACTCTCAGGAAGAGATAAGGAAGTCAGTATTTTGGAACAAATTTACTTCACACGTCATTAGGGACTATGGCAAAGTTCACATCACTGAATAGCATGATTGACATGTGATGAGAGATGGACAGGTGGGAAAGAACCACTCAGAGCTAGTCTGATAACAGTCAACAAATCAATGTTACTTCGCTGATAGCAGTAGACCAATCGATGGTTTTGTAGGAGGGTAGCACCCCTCGAAAAACTGTATAACTGTAATTGAAACCTCTTGTACTTTGAAGGTTCCACGTTTGAACTTTCCCTTGCATATGCTCGAAATAAACTAGTTGTTCCGAAGGTTTCATTTGACTGATTGCGTGGTCGTTATCAGGAGGACGAGGGCAGGTGTCGACTCCTTATATCAGGGAGTTCACCTCGAGGAAGAGAAGTCTTCCTTCAACCCAAACAATACCATTTAGTTTATATTGCTTCTCATCATTCTTCCTACCAAAATGAATCACTTCACATTTCTCTGCATTAAGTTTCATCTGCCATGTGTCTGTCCATTTCACCAGTCTGTCTATGTCCTCCTGAAGTCTGTTACTATCCTCCTCATTTCTTAGAATGGGCCGAAAATGGCGGTCGGAGACTTCCCGTGGGCAGATGTCTCCGACCGAAAAATATTTTACGAAAGTACCTGGTGGTACCGGAGGAACAAATACTTCCGGTCCAAAGCTTAGATGCGGAGCCCAGCGCAAAGGCCCACACATCCCAGGAATGTAAGCGCAACCTGGGATCATGTGGGTCTGGACCACCAATGAACATGGATTTTTCTCATTGATAATAATGGTGAGTTCCATTTGTATGAGATCCCAATGAGTATACCCCCCCAAAAAAACAACACAATAAATAAATAAAATACCTCACATATTTAAAATTAATTGAAATTGAATTAAATTAAATGTTTTATTTTTTTGAAAATCCTTTGCAACTGTTTCAATAGGGTTAAAAATAAACTTACCTTAATGGACAGGGTTTTTAACAAAGAAATGAATGATAAAATTAAATTTTTCTATCTTTTAAAACTCTTACGCTGATAAAAGCACGCCTTACGCCCGCTTTTACCAGGCGTAAGAGTTTTAAGGACATTCACTGGGCAAATAGTCCAAATCTCCACCCGCGAAGGCTCTTCTCTTGGATAGTTCTTGGTTTAGGCTGGATAGCTCCTGATCGGCTGGCGCGGACTAGTGGGCCAAAATGGCCTCCTTCCGTGCTGTAAAGTTCTATAATTCTATGATTCTATGAAAATAAATTTTGACAGTTCGCAAGTGCCGAATTTCGGCAAATGCACTTTGCACGCCTAAACCCAGAACCTGTGCGGGCTCTTCGGGCACGTGTACACATCGTACGAGGCTGCAATTTCAGGGCCTATGGGCCCAAGTTTCCCTAAAGAAAAATAATGGCGCTCACTTACATAAGAGCATAAGAACATAAGAAATAGGAACAGAAGTAGGGCATACGGCCCCTCGAGCATGCTCCGCCATTTAATACGATCATGGCTGATCCGATTATGGACTCAGGTCCACTTCCCTGCCCGCTGTCCATAAACCCTTATTCCCTTATCGTTTAAGAAACTGTCTATTTCTGTCTTAAATTTATTCAATGCCCCAGCTTCCACAGCTCTTTGAGGCAGCAAATTCCACAGATTTATAATCCTCCGAGGAAATTTCTCCTCATCTCAGTTTTAAAGGGACGCCCCTTATTCTATGATTATGCCCTCTAGTTCTAGTCTCCCCTACCAGTAGAAACATCCTCTCTGTATCCACCCCGTCAAGCCCCCTCATAACCTTATATGTTTCAATAAGATCACCTCTCATTCTTCTGAATTCCAATGAGTAGAGGCCCAACCTACTCAACCTTTCCTCAAAAGTCAACCCTCTCACCTCCAGAATCAACCATGTGAACCTTCACTGAACTGCCTCAAAAACAACTATATCCTTTCGTAAATATGGAAACCAAAACTGCATGCAGTATTCCAGGTGTAGCCTCACCAATACCCTGCTTTTATACTCTATCCACTTTGCAATAAAGGCCAAGATTCCATTGGCCTTCCTGATCACTTGCTGTACCTGCATACTAACCTTTTGTGTTTCATGCACAAGTACCCCCAGGTTCCGCTGTACTGCAGCACATTGCAATCTTTCTCCATTTAAATAATAACTTGCTCTTTGATTTTTTTTTCTGCCAAAGTGCATGACCTCACACTTTCCAACATTATACTCTATCTGCCAATTTTTTGCCCACTCACTTCAACTATGTTCTTTTGCAGATTTTTTGTGTCCTCCTCACACATTGCTTTTCCTCCCATCTTTGTATCATCAGCAAACTTGGCTACGTCACGCTCAGTCCCTTCCTCCAAGTCGTTAATATAGATTGTAACTAGTTGGGGTCACAGCACTGATCCCTGCGGCACCCCACTGGCTACTGATTGCCAATCCGAGAATGAACTATTTATCCTGACTCTCTATTTTCTGTTCGTTAGCCAATCCTCTATCCATGCTACCTATTACCCCCAACCCCATGAACTTTTATCTTGTGCAGTAACCTTTTATGTAGCACCTTGTCAAATGCCTTCTGGAAGTCCAAATATACCACATCCACTGGTTCCCCTTTATCCATCCTGTTTGTTATATCCTCAAAGAATTCTAGCAAACTTGTCATACATGACTTCACCTTCATAAATCCATGCTGACTCTGCCTGACCGAATTTTGCTTTTCCAAATGTCCTGCTACTGCTTCTTTAGCGCCCACCCAAATATGATAAAAACTTTATCACGGATGCCCGTTTTCTTTCAGCCCCTCAGCGCTGAAAATAAAAATGCAGAGTTTTCTCACCAAATGCACACCCTCTGGCACCAGCACTACCCGATCTGAACTCACAGGGCAGAGCCTCCAAAGTGCGCCTAAATCCATACAGCACATGCACTGGAAAAAAAAACGGGCATCAAATCACGCATGCACTGTAAGAATTCAGCGAAAACACTTTTTGGTCATTACTTCTATATTCACTGTACAGCAGAAGAGCTGGCTGGGGCAGGTCTAAACATGTTTAACTTAAATACACATCAGCTGGGTGGGAATGAGAATGGCTGAAAGTAGGAACATCATGGTTGATAGGTGTAAGGGGGTAAAAAGTACACTTGAGTAAGAACCATAAGGGAATTAGGAGGTTCTGAGGAATCGGGAGTTCCTCTGTCTTACGGTGTGGATTGTAATATTGACCGATTATGTAAAACTCGCTTATACACTCGCTTACATTGGGTTAAGAAGAGGGAGGCAGCAATGCATGATGGTTAAGGAACCATCATAAGTAGCCAACACTGCATTGACCCTTAGCATAGAAAATAGATGATGAAAACATACACTCAGTACTGAATAACAAGGGCAGTGGAGAATCAACAGCCTAGAAAGATAACATACCCTGGGAAGCAAGGTCAATCAACACGTCATGAGAAACAGGCAAAGTTGAACACATTCCAGAAGGGTGACACCATGGGAGATGGACAAGTGGGGGAGAAGCACTCAATGCCAGTCTGAGCAGTAGGCCAATCAGTGGTTTTGTAGGAGGGTCACACAAATCGAAAAATCGTATAACTGTGCTTTTAGAACTCTTGTACTTTGAAGTGTTCATCGGAACATGTCCCGAGCATGTTCGAATAAACTGGTTAACCGAGGTTACGTCTGCGTGATTCCGTGGTCGCTATACAATACGGGCAGGAGTCGAGTCCTTATTTCAGGGAGTCCACCTTGAGGAAGAGAAGCCTTCTTTATACCCCAACAATTGGTGCAGCGAGCGGGGTACAGACCCTCCAACCCGGATGATGTGGCAGCTAGCAATGGCAGTGTGTGTGTTTATCACCTGCAGAGCTGTAGCATTGACTGGGAAGGAGGTAATCTGTATAAAGAACTAGAAGAAGGTGTAAGGGGGGGAAAAGTACACTTGAGTAAGAAGCATAAGGGAATTAGGAGGTTCTGAGGAATCAGGAGTTCTTCTGTCTTACGGTATGGATTGTAATTGACCGGTTATGTATAACCCGCTTACATATGTAAAGCACATTTATACACTCGCTTACATTGGGCTAATAAGAAGGGAATAGCGAAGCATGATGGGTAATGAACCATCTGAAATAGCCAACACTGCACTGACCTTTAGCACAGAAAATAAAAAATGAGAACACTCATTCAGTACAGAGAACAAGGACACAAAGGTTTGGGAACATTAGACTAGTTCTTTCGGGAAGCGACAAGGAAGCCAATGTTTTGGAACAAGAATTATTTCACACATCATAGGGACTATGGCAAAGTTCACATCACTAAACAACATGATTGACATGTGATTAGAGATAGACAGGTGGGAAAGAACCACTCAGAGCTAGTCTGATAACAGTCAACAAATCAATGTAACTTCGTTGAGAGCAGTAGACCAATCGATGGTTTTGTAGGAGGGTAGCACCCTTTGAAAAACTGTATAACTGTAATTGAAACCTCTTGTACTTTGAAGGTTCCACGTTTGAACTTTCCCTTGCATATGCTCAAAATAAACTAGTTGTACCGAAGGTTTCATTTGACTGATTCCGTGGTCATTATCAGGAGGGCGAGGGTGAGGTGTCGACTCCTTATATCAGGGAGTCCACCTTGAAGAGAAGTCTTCCTTCTACCCCAACAATTGGTGCTGCGAGCAGGGTGTAGACCCTCTGACCTGGATGATGTGGCAGCTAGCAATGGCAGCGAGAATGTTTTTTGTACCACCTGCAGCTGTAGCATTGACGGGGAAGGAGGGTTATCTGTATAAAGAACTAGAAGGGGGTAGAACAAAGTTACAGTGAACCACGGAAGGATGAAAACCAAGGTATGGGAAAGGTGTATTGCCTGAATAAGAAGGAATACAACCTAAAGGGGTCTAGAAAAATGACCACGGGATAGGTGTAGTGCCTGAACAAGAAGGAATACAACCTAAAAGGGGAGTGGGACCCCAGGATGTTTAGGAAAAACTGGCCAGTGGGATAAAATGAAGACCAAGGGGGGGGTCTCTGAGATATGGACCAAAAGGGTCCCGGGTATAAATGATAGCAGGAAAGATCAAGAAATTAGGGAGGCAAGCAGTATTGTTAGTCCGGCCGGACATTTTAGGGGTCCAAGGGAAACAGTACATGGAATCTGGTATGGGGGTAAACGTACCCAGGCGAGAAATGGCATGCATTAAGTTGCTGAAAAAACATAGGGTAAGCTGTATTGATTGAAAATTTGGTGTGAATGTCTGTTTTTAAGTAAAAGTGTTCGCGTGGAAGCTTTCTTGACTGTTGAATGAGTTGCTGGACAAAACATAGTATAAGCTGTATTAAATTCACAAAGGACAGCTTGTTTATCAAGAGATAAAACTTGCAACCTTGAAGCTAGAAAGGAACCATTGAACGTTTAATTGGGGAAAAAGTGTTTGCAATTTCTTATGTAGTTTAAATTAACAAATTCATGGAGACACAAGCCCCCTGTGTAAAATGTTTGTTAGATACAAAAACTAATTTGAAGAAAGGAGATTTAAATAGAAAAAGATGTAACTTACTGGATGCTAGTTGATATCGGCTGTGAAAAAGATATTGGTTTAATTGGAGGGTAATTAACCAATGAAAACCGAACTTTCTTTATAGCCAAAGTGAAATTTCAGTTTTGTTTCAAAGTGTGAATATTGTAAAAGAGATAAAAGACATTATGTTGATAATGATTTTAAATTAAGAGAAAGTTTCACTGTAGTAAAGGAGATTTAAATTTCAGGTTTGAAAACCTTTTTAAAATGGATGCCGTTTTCGGATATCGGGAAAGGTTTAAAAAAAAAGAATTACGCAAAGTCACGTAATGACACAGGCATTCTTACAAACCTGCAAAGGAGTTAAACCTTTCCACTGACAGTTGCTTTATTTAGCTCATCAAACAACTTTAGTATCGCTGCATGGAATTTAAAAAATACTGGACATTATTAATTTGGGTTTCTTTAATAAAAGAAATGAAAAGGCAAGGATGGCAGGCAGAAGACTCACCTGACAGACAGAGGAAACGGTGGGATAGTCAGAAGAAGAATCAAACGGAGCAAGCCAAAGCAATAATACTTGCCTGCTACAGAGGACAGATAAAAGAAATAGATGCTCAAACAAAACAAATTCAAGAGTCAGAAGCTAAGATAAATAAGCTGGAAGAGATAAAAGACAGGACCGGACAGATAGTGCAGTGTGCAGCCGTAACAGGATCACCTACGGCACCAGCAATAGAGCCGCTGTACCCCTCGGTGAGTAAGTGTAGTCCACAAACCCAACCTAACAGTAAACCAGACCGGGATAAATTGACCGATGACGAGTGCAGGGTAGATTGGCCCCTGGCACATGATAATGGCTACCTAAGCGACGCCTATACGCACCACTGCGATTCCCACCAACGGACGCAGACCAACCCAAATTACCATACAGGAGGTACCCCTCAACCCACAGGAGATACAAATATTATTGAATGAATTACCAACCCCTAAAGCAAACAGTAGGAATACCGAATTCTGACAAAAGGTGGAAGAGATGCTAGATGCCCATAACCTAACCTTAGCAGACATTCACAATCTGGTAAAAGCCAAAACGGGTCCGATAAATTGGCACAAAACGACATAAGAGGTACAAAATGGGAAATGGCACAATAGGGGAAGAGCTGATCTGCAAAAAATGCAAAAATTCCTCAAGCACGGGATGGAAGGGTGTTGGGGACCAATTACAACAAATTGGAGTAGGATACTGAATGTGACTCAAAAGGTAGGGGAATATGGGGAATGAAAGTGGGTTGAATGCAAAGACCACTCCAGGGTGAAAGACCCCGACAAAAATAATTAAGTTAGGATTTAAGGTAGGGAATGACTACGATGAAACTTTGGAATGGGCAGAACATGTAGAAGAGTTAAAGTTAGAAACAAAGGGAGGAGATAGCAAAAATAGCAGCAGCGACGGTAGCAGCAGAGATGAAGGGGGAGGAGACACACCCCCGCGCAGCTCCCCTGATAATGTTTTAGCTGCAATCAGGAAAGCCACTTCAGTAGGGATTGCCCGCAGAAGAGGAAAGATTACAGAAATTCTAGAGGGAAATTTTACAATTGTGGTAAACCTGGACACTTGTCCAAAGATTGCTGGAATAAGGGAGGAGGCGCAGGAAGGCGAGGTCCCCAACAAGCAAAGAAGGAAGAACCCTTTTGCAGTATGTGGATGATATCCTTATTGCCTCCAGTACAGAACAACAACACGTACTAGCTTTAACTACAGTGCTAGGAGTTCCAGAGCGCAGGATTAAAAATCAATCCAAGGAAGGTGCAGGTGGGAAGGAGTGAAGTAACATATCTAGGATACATAATATCACAAGGGGAGAGACAGATGCCTGAGGACAGAAAGGAAGCAATCCGATCAATGCCCAGGCCAGCAATCGTGAAATGGTGCAGGTACAACTACTGCAGAAATTTTATGCCGAGATGGCCCAACCTATACAGAACATGGACAAAGGGGGGAAACCCTCCCAAGAGCCTATAAACTGGGGTCCTGTTCAGGAAATAAGATTGTACGGTTAAAATAAGCTCTCACAAGTGCTCCAACCCTGGGATTACCCGACCAAAATAGGCCCTTCCACTTCTATATCCACCACAGTAATGATCATTACATGGGGACAGGCATAGGCCAGTGGCATAGTAATGTCAGGACACATACTCAGCATACCTTAGTAGAATTGCTTAACACAGGAAGGCTAAAACTGGTATACAATGCGCGAAGGGCTAGGTGGGAAGCAATGCTCTTACCCCTCAATGGGACGGTAACAATAAAAGACAACTGTAACGACCCTGCAGGATGGATCATTGCGCAGGGAAAGGAGCATCAGTGTAGCCCGACAGGAGAAGACGAGGGAAGTAGTCAGGCTTGAGGAGGCAGACATGGATCTATATGTAGACGGGTCTCGGCGCTATATCAACAGGACACCACGGACGGGATAGGCCGGAGTAGATAGCAGCGGACAGGTTAAAGCAAAGGACAGTTAGAAGGGGGCTCATCAGCTCGAGTGGTTGAATTGGTGGCTCTCACCGAGGCTCTGAGGATGGCAAAGGGAAAAAGAGTAAACATCTATACAGACAGTCGGTATGATTTTGGAGTAGTGTATGATTATATGATAGCCTGGAGTAGACGGGGATACATGACTTCAGGAGGAGGGACAATAAAACATGAGGATATTGTTAAGAAATTAGTGGAAGCCTCCCTCCTACCCCAAGAGTGTGCGATGGGCAGACGAGGCAGCCAAGCGAGTGGCAGAGACAGGTACACTGGCTGGGGAGACCCAGATCAGAGCATGTACAATCGGGCCTGAGGAAGTAAACATGCTTAAGATACAGGGAGAAGCCACTGCACAGGAAAAGGGGAGGTAGAAGCAAAGAGGAGCCCAACAAGGGACTGACAGGGTATGGAGGAAAGATGGGAATTTATACCACGGGTATGCCCTTACAGGTAGAACCAACATGATAAGCTCAATGTCCAGATGCTGGTGGTGAAAGGGAATGGGTAGAGATATAGAGAACCAATGTAGCTGTTGCCTGACATGCACAAAATACAACCCGGGGGAGAAAGTAAAGGTCAGAATGAGACACCAGCCCCGGCAGGAAGGGCCCTGGGAAAACTTAGATAGATTTTACTGGACGGTTACCCAGCAACTAGGGGAAGATATACTGTCTAGTTATACCCCAATGGGGAATGTCACTACAGCTGGACTCAGATCAAGGTCCACACTTCACAGGGAAGACATGAAACAGGCCTGCGCTTTATTTGAGATCAGGCAAAAATGAACAGAACCCAAAAAGCAGCCCTAGCTAAGGCAATGAGACTGCCAGAAGTTTTGGTTTCAGGAAGCGAGGACCTAGGACCATATAAAGACAGGATATGGAGGTTTGTGATGGAACTCTGTAAGCAGTTACATGATTTAAAGACACAGGCTAGAGATCAGCAAGTAATCAAGGACTTCAAGAATGACACTAAAGAACAGAAGGTCCAAATACCCCAAAGGGACCAATCAGGTAATGATAAGTGATATGTCCTTACGATATAAATTCACACGAGGCCCATACTTGAGAGAAGGTCACTCTGTGAACAGTAACCTTTATTACCAAGACCTCAAGTGATGAAGGTGGGTGGAGCTTCCCATTTTATACCTGAAAGTCCAGGTTAGGAGTGTCTCCCACAAGTTCACCCCCTTGTGGTCAATGTTCTCAAGGTGTACAACTTAGGTCAGCTTATACATGGGTTACAATGACAGTTGAATACATGACATCACCTCCCCGCCAAAGTCTTATTGGGATCACAGGTTAAGTCTCTCTGGTGGTTTATACTCCCTTGTAGAGCGCCTGAGTTGGGGTTCCGGTTGTTGGGCGCTGGCCTGAGTGTCTGTTGTTTGCGGTGCCTCAGGCCTGTCCAGACTGCTCACACTGACTAGGCTCTCCTCCACTTGGTTCCAGTGTTCGGTCACCTGTGGTGGAGCAAACTCTACGTCGTATTCTTCCTCTGCTTCTTCTATGGGGTTGCTGAACCTCCTTTTAGTTTGATCGACGTGTTTGCGGCAGATTTGTCCATTGGTAAGTTTAACTACCAAAACCCTATTCCCCTCTTTGGCAATCACAGTGCCTGCAAGCCATTTGGGCCCTGCAGCGTAATTAAGGACAAAAACAGGGTCATTGACATCAATACATCGAGCCCTCGCATTCCTGTCATAGTAGTCGCCTGCTCTCAACAATTTATTTCATAGTCGGATGTATAAGGGATAACCTGGATTTGAGAGTTCTTTTAATTAGCAGCTCTGCGGCAGGAACCCGTGACCGAGTGTGGTCGGGATCTACTGGCCAACAGGAGGCATGATAAGCGGCTTTGTAGGGAACCCACTTGGATTCTGAGCAGCCCCTGTTTGATTATCTGCACTGCTCGTTCCGCCTGGCCATTTGAGGCCGGCTTGAACGGTGCCGTTATGACATGGTTGAGTCCATTGCCATGAAGTCCTGGAATTCAGTGCATGTGAAGGACAGGCCATTATCACTGATCAAGACATCCGGTAAGACCATGGGCGGCGAACATTGCCCGTAGACTTTCTACCGTGGCAGAGGATGTGCTTGAATTTCAAAATGGCACACTCAATCCATTTGGAGTAGGCATCTACTACAACCAAAAACATTTTTCCCATGAAAGGACCTGCATAGTCCACATGGATGTGTGACCATGGCTTGGCGGGCCAGGACCAGGGGCTAAGGGGGGCTTCCCTGGATGCGTTGCCCAGCTGAGCACACGTGTTGCACCTGTGAACACAAAATTCCAGGTCTGCATCTATCCCTGGCCATGAAACCTGTGACCTGGCAATTGCCTTCATCATGACAATGCCCGGGTGCTCATTGTGAAGTTCTCTGATAAACACCTCTCTGCCCCTCTGGGGCATGACTACTCGGTTTCCCCACAGTAGGCAATCGGCCTGAATCGAGAGTTCATCCTTGCGCCTGTGAAAAGGTTTAAATTTCTCAGGGCATGCCACGTACGTGGCTGCCCAGTCCCCATTCAGGACAGATTTCTTAACTAAAGACAGTAGCGGGTCTTTATTTGTCCAGACGTTAATCTGACGGGCTGTCACAGGTGAGCCTTCGCTTTCGAAAGCTTCAACAGCCATGACCATCTCAGCATCGTGCTCAGTTGCCCCCTCAGTGGTTTCTAGTGGGAGCCTGCTGAGTGCATCGGTGCAGTTTTCAGTGCCCGGTCTGTGCCGAATTGTGTAGTCATAGGTGGCTAACATAAGTGCCCACCTCTGTATGCAGGCCAATGCTTTCGCATTTATGGCCTTGTTGTCAGCCAAAAGGGACGTCAGGGGTTTGTGATCTGTCTCCAGCTCAAATTTCCTGCCAAACAGGTACTGGTGTATTTTTTTTAAACTGCATGTACACATGCTAGCTCTTCCTTTTCTACCATCCCGTAGCCCCTTTCTGCCTGTGACAGACTTCTGGAGGCATAAGCTACCGGCTGTAACTGACCATTGGCATTCACATGCTGCAACACACACCCGACCCCCCATAGGATGACACATCGCACGTTAGAACAAGTTTCTTACACGGGTCATATAACATTAACAGTTTGTTGGAGCATAACAAGTTGCGTGCTCTATCAAAAGCCCTTTCCAGGCTGTCCCCACAGACCCAATCGCGACCTTTGCGTAGGAGCACGTGTAGCGGCTCTAATAGCGTGCTCAATTTGTGAAGAAAGTTACCAAAATAGTTCAGGAGCCCTAGGAACGAACGCAACTCCGTCGTGTTACGTGGTTTGGGTGCTCTCTGGATCACTTCCATTTTGGACGCAGTGGGTCTGATCCCATCTGCTGCTACCCTCCTCCCCAGGAATTCTACCTCTGGAGCTAAGAAGACACACTTCACCTTTTTCAGTCGCAGCCCTACCTGGTCCAGTCTGCGTAGCACCTCCTCCAGGTTGTGGAGGTGTTCTTAAGTATCGCGACCCGTGATGAGGATGTCATCTTGAAAAACTACTGTCCTTGGAATTGACTTGAGGAGGCTTTCCATATTTCGCTGAAAGATCGCGGCGGCCGAACGAATCCTGCTACACAAACAACCCCTTGTGTGTCGTGATGGTGGTCAGCTTCTTCGACTCACTCGCCAGCTCCTGGGTCATGTAAGCTGAGGTCAAGTCCAATTTTGAAAAAAGTTTGCCACCGGATAGCATCGCAAAGAGGTCCTCCACTCTCGGTAGCGGGTATTGGTCTTGGAGTGACACCCGATTGATGGTGGCCTTGTAATCGCCACATATCCTGACCGACCCATCCGCCTTGAGCACCGGCATGATCGGGCTTGCCCAGTCACTGAATTCTACTGGCGAGATGATGCCTTCCCTCAGCAGGCGGTCCAATTCGCATTCTATCTTTTCCCGCATCACGTACGGCACCGCTCTGGCCTTGTGGTGTACTGGCCTAGCGTCCGGGTTTATGTGAATCACTACCTTGGTCCCCATGAAAGTGCCGATGCCGGGTTGAAATAATGAGTCAAATTTGTCCAGGACCTGTGAGCATGATACTCGCTCCACAGAAGAAATTGCATTGACATCACCCCATTTCCAGTTCATGACGGCAAGCCAATTCCTCCCCAGTAGTGCTGGACCATCCCCTGGGACAATCCAGAGTGACAACCTGTTCTCCGAATCTTTGTGGGTCACGACTACTGTGGTGCTGCCTAACACCGGAATGATCTCCTTTGTATATGTCCGTAGCTGTGCGTCAATCGGCAATAATTTTGGCCTCCTGGTCTTGGACACCCACAACTTTTCGAACTGTTTGATACTCATCAGGGACTGGGTGGCCCCCGTATCTAGCTCCATTAATACTGGGATGCCATTGAGGAGCACTTTCATCATTATCGGTGGCGTACTGGTATATGAACTGTATTTGTGCTCCACATGAACTCGATGAACATCAGCTTCCAGAGATTTCCCCCAGTATTCATTTGGCCTCATCAGGCTTACATCGGGCCTGTCCTCCTCGTACATCAACCTGGCTGCAAGCTTCCTGCACATACACGCCAAGTGACCGCTGACGTTGCAGTTTCTGCAGGTATATTGCTGATACCTGCAAGCTCTGGCTGGGTGTTTGCCTCCACACCTCCAGCATGAGCTGGAGGCCCCGTTGTTGGAAACAAAAGATCCATTACCAGTCAATTGTCTCTGACTGTCTCTGTAACTGTACTTAAGCGCACCATTAACAGGTGTTGATGGCCCCATTACTGGCCGCATTGTCCATTGCGATGGCATGAATCGCCGTTCAGCTAGCCATTGTCTCTGTTGAATTCCCCCTTTGGGTTCGACTACATGCTGGGGCATATCCGATTGCCCTTGTCTGCCTAGAGAACTGTGTGCCGCGTTAACAATGTTGACTCCCCTGGTCATTTGCCGCATTTGAGCCAAGATTTTTGTCATACATCATTCTGGTCTCTTCCTCCCCTGAGATAAACATCTGGGCTATCAGAGCCGCCGCGTCAAAGGTCAAGTCTTTGGTCTCAATCAGTTTCCTGAAAACCCCAGTGTGCCCGATGCCCTCAATAAAAAAGTCTCGCAGCATCTCCGCTCTGCATGCATCTGGGAACTTACATCGGCTTGCCAGTTGCCGGAGATCTGCCAGGAAGTCAGGAATGCTTTTCCCTTCTTGCCGCCGGTGCGTGTAAAACCAGTGTCTCGCCATGTGCATGCTGCTCGCCGGCTTAAGGTGTTCCCCGATCAACTTACTGAGCTCTTCTAACGTCTTGTTCGCCGGCTTCTCTGGCGCTAGAAGGTCCTTCATCAGGGAGTACATTCTGGATCCACAAACCGTCAGGAGATGAGCTCTGTGTTTGTCGGCCGAATCCTGTCCCAACCATTCCTTAGTGACAAAACTTTTCTGTAGTCTCTCAATAAAGTCGTCCCAATCATCACCAACACAGTACATCTCTTCTGTGCTGCTAGTGGTCTTGCTTGCGTGGTTTAACTCCCAGTTTCTCATCGCCAATGATATGTCCTTACTATACAGTATAAATGCACACGAGGCCCATACTTAAGAGAAAGTCACACTGTGACCAGTTACCTTTATTACCAAGAACTCAAGAGACAGATGGTGGGTGGAGCTTCCCCTTTTATACCTGAAAGTCCAGGTTAGAAGTGTCTCCCACAAGTTCACCCCCTTGTGGTCAATGTTCTCAAGGTGTACAACTTAGGTCAGCTTATACATGGGTAACAATGATAGTTGAATACATGACAATGAGGATGGTAAGGGACATGTGCGCCTGCGTAGTTATAAGGGGTATTGGCAAGTGGAAACACTGGACCCAGTTAATAAAGCATGGTCACTAACTAACCGGTGACGACTGGGAAATATCATTTTTTGCATGACTCTGGTACTCGTGGGAACAACGGGGGGTTATTCAGCCTCTTATCAAGGACAACAGGCTGAGGGAAGGCAAGGCATGTATTACAGGGACTCGGGCGACATTAGTTGTGATAAAGAATCAAAGACGCTGATGGAGACGGACAGAGCAACAGTAGACTTAAATAACAGGCATACAACAACGTAATGAGGAAACGAAACATTGGGGATGGGCCAGTAATACGGAACCAATAATTAGTATGAATAAGACTGCGGTGTGTTTTATAACCAGGAGGGGGGGGACAAAGATGGTAATGGAGGGTTATTTCCCAAGATAGACCCACCAACACAGCCCCACCCACTACTTTAGCAACAGTGAGCATTACCAGGGCTTCAACCACCACAACCCCAGCGCCACCAATGTGTCCAACTATGAACGCTGGGGCAAAAGGGGGATTGATAAGGCAGACCAAGGATAAGATACACTTTGAGGTACGTCTGCGATTAATTACTGTATTCCTAAATTTAACAGACTTAACCATCCCCAGCCATAATCTTATTGAATGGTGGTGCAGGCTCGAAGGGCCGAATGGCCTACTCCTGCACTTATTTTCTATGTTTCTTTGTTTCCTGCAGGTCAAACTATAAGCCTGTATTAAAAACATGACCCTGCGAGCACTTGAAGGCCCTCAATCAAAAACCATGAAGTTTAATATGGAAAGAGGGTTAGGTAAAAAGCAGGACCGGGGAAAAAGAGGGATACTAGAAATGGTAGCCGCGGGATACACGACGGGATACGGGATGGGAGTTGCGACGGTAAACACTATAGACGTGCACACGATAGGTGATCGAGTCGACGCCCTAACATAAACCTTATGCATCCAGGAGTCTGTCTAAGAGAGAACCTACAGCATGATTGAAAAAGAAGCGTTGGCGTGTGTCTATGAGGTAAAGAAAATGCAGCAATATCTGTTTGGGCTATAATTCGAATTGGAAACTATCATGTATTTTACATTATTATATATAACTGTATCCTAACATTCTATACATGACTGTAATAAGATATGACCTGTAACCACCAGCATACCTTACCACCAGGGGTGCACTTGCAAGAGACAGGTATATAAGGAGAGGTCTCAGGCAAGTGCAGCATTCCAGAGCTGTGAAATAAAGGTGCAGGTCCAGAGTGACCTTGACTTCACTACATGCCTCGTGTGAATCTGTACTGAGGGGACAGGACTTTACACTTACAGGGATTGTTGGAGAGGAATGAGGATAATGAGAAGGTACAGGCACAACTGCGGAATGGCGCGGAAAGGGAATTATTACAAGTGGCCCACACATTGCAAGACCACGCCAGAACTATAAATTTGATAAATAGAGCAGAAAGAAACTTGAGCAGAATCATACAGACAGAAATAGTATACGCAGAATATGGAGCTTGGTTACTCATTGCTATACATCATAACACCTAGAACAACTTCAAAATGGAAAGGTGCCGGATTGGATAACCTTGATGTAGTTAGCAACTGGACCTTGGACAAAAAGATGACTCATGCCTGTGAGGTGCAGAGAAACAGTCACGCTTGGGTCCCAAAGGTCAGATGTGTAAACGGACATTTGAATATTATAGGTTTTGTATTATCTATACCACAGTATAATGTGACAAAGGGAGATCCCCCTATACCAAACAAATAATATAGAGGATATAAGAAATCAAACCCACGTGCGGTACCATGACCTATTCAGATGTAAGTAAGGGGAAAAACAGTACTAAGAGTCTCAGCATAACTGATTGTTATAAAAATAAACAAGTTGTTTTATGTCGAGATCCACTATGGATGATCAAAGATAACTGTGGATATGACCAGGTGGACAGGGGCATCGTGAGTATCACCTCCCAGTACGGGACTACGAAAATACCGTGCTCCACGAGGAAATGGGGAATGGTGTGTGAGCACCATGGCGACTGAGATGACGGTGACAAATACCTCATGCGCCATCATGAATACTGACTTCTGCTTTACCCCGCTTGACGAGACAAACATAAATGGATATGTTATGAACTCTGAACTAAAAGAAGAAACCATCAATGGGACAATGATAGACACGATCTAAGAATGGAATGAGAAGGCCATCGGGACGCAAGGAAATCCAATACTCGAATTGAATGAGGAATAAACTCGACTGAATAGAAGAAACAGAGGATACCCCAGGTGGAGCAGATTTCGAAGACTGAGAAAATGGAATGCTGGACTCAATGTGCAAGTGCATCCGTGGATACGGATAGTGTCATTTGTACTGGTTGTAGTGCAAGGGAACATACTGGTCATCTTGCTAGTATTAACCTGTAAAAAGTATAACCGACATAAGAGGCAGGCAATAGCCCGAACAATGCTTAAAACATTGAATAAAGGGAATATAGACAGTCTGACAGAAAGGATTTATCTAGTATAACCTTGATGGGAAAGCCAACAGGTGGGTCCTGCAGTTCGGGAAGTAATGCTACCCAAGCGAAAGGACAACCCTGGAAGCTCATCCATGAAGTAATTGGGAAATGGCCTACCTTGGGCATATAGCCAAGGGCCATTAGTGGGGATTGTAAGGGGGATAAAAGTACATTTGAGTAAGAAGCATAAGGGAATTAGGAGGTTCTGAGGAATCAGGAGTTCTTCTGTCTTACAGTATGGATTGTAATTGACCGGTTATGTATAACCCACTTACATATGTAAAGCACACTTATACACTCGCTTACATTGGGCTGGTAAGAAAGGAAAAGTAAAGCCTGATGGGTAAAGAATCATCTGAAATAGCCAACACTGCATTGACCCTTAGCACAGAAAATAAAAGATGAGAACACTCATTCAGTACAAAGAACAAGGGCACAAAGGTTTGGGAACATTACACTAGTTCTTTCAGAAAGAGATAAGGAAGCCAGTGTTTTGGAACAAGAGTTACTTCACACGTCATAAGGACTATGGCAAAGTTCACATCACTGAACAACATGATTGACATGTGATTAGAGATGGACAGGTGGGAAAGAACCACTCCGCTGATAAGAGTCAACAAATCAATGTAACTTCGCTGATAGCAGTAGACCAATCGATGGTTTGTAGGAGGGTAGCACCCCTCGAAAAACTGTATTACTGTAATTGAAATGGTTATATATGTGGACTTCAATTTACTCTGTCACAGCCACCAGAGGGGCTCATTCCCCGGAGTCCCAAGGATCCCATAATCCCTTGGGAGCACAGGTATTTAAGAAGTCTTCACAGGTTGAAGAGGCACTCTGGAGGCCTGCAATAAAAGACTACGGTCGCACTTTACTTTGAGCTCATAGTGTTCAGTCTGACTCATTCTCCATACACTACAACTGGCGAAGAGATACAGATAGCGAACCCAAAGATGCAGAGAACAGTGGGCATCCTGGAGAAATTTTCGGGAGAGATGTGATTGGGAAACTTTTGTGGAGTGACTCGACCAATACTTCGTGGCAAATGAGCTAGATGGGGAAGAGAGAGCTGCCAAACGAATGGCGATCATCCTCACCATCTGTGGGGCACCAACGTATGGCCTCATCAAGAATCTGCTCACTCCAGCGAAACCCATGGAGAAATCATACGATGATTTGTGTACACTGGTCCGAGAGCATTTGAACCCGAAGGAAAGCGCTCTGATGGCGAGGTACCAGTTCTACACCTACAAAAGCTCTGAAGGCCAGGAAGTGGCGAGTTATGTCGCCGAGCTAAGATGCCTTGCAGGACATTGTGAATTTGAAAGACATTTGGACCACATGCTCAGAGACTTTTTCGTACTTGGCATTGGCCACGAAATCATACTTCGCAAACTTTTGACTGTAGAGACCCCAACTTTGGGTAAGACCATAACGATAGCCCAGGTGTTCATTGCCACCAGTGACAATACGAAGCAAATCTCTCAGCACACAAGTCCTGCTACAAGTACTGTGAACAAAGTGATGTTTTTTAGAATCGTAACGTACAGGGCAGGTCATACATACCTACAGCTACACGTCCGCAGATGTCTCAGAGTCCACCATCAAAGGAGATGAATGCAAGGCCATTAACACCTTGTTGGCACTGCGGGGGGTAATCATCATTTCCATTCATGCCGATTCAAAGGATACATTTGCAAGGGCTGTGGAACAATGAGACACCTCCAACAAGTGTGCAGGTGAGCTGCTAAGCCTGTTAAACTTGCAAACCACCAGGTTGCAGAGGAGGATCATGGCGAAACAGAACCTCAGATACAGGGGGCAGAGGTACATGGGATACACACATTCACCACGAATTGTCCCCCGATAACGATTTGTGTACACTGGTCCGAGAGCATTTGAACCCGAAGGAAAGCGTTCTGATGGCGAAGTACCAGTTCTACACCTACAAAAGCTCTGAAGGCCAGGAAGTGGCGAGTTATGTCGCCGAGCTAAGACGCCTTGCAGGACATTGCGAATTTGAAGGACATTTGGAGCACATGCTCAGAGACTTTTTCGTACTTGACATTGACCACGAAACCATACTTCGCAAACTTTTGACTGTAGAGACCCCAACCTTGAGTAAGGCCATAACGACAGCACAGGTGTCTCCCGGTGTCAATGGAGCTGGACATGGGCGCAAGCCAGTCCATCGTGGGCAAAATGACTTTCGAAAGGTTGTGGTGCAACAAGGCCTCAAGGCCAGTCTTAACTCCAGTTCGCACAAAACTAAGAACTTGCACAAAAGAACTGATTCCTGTAATTGGCAGTGCCACCGTAAAAGTCTCCTACGATGGAATGGTGCACAAGCTACCACTCTGGGTAGTACCAGGCGATGGTCCCACGCTGCTCGGCAGGAGCTGGCTGGGAAAGATACACTGGAACTGGGACGACATCCGAGCGCTATTGTCTACTGACAACACTTCATGTGCCCAGGTCTTAAACAAATTTCCTTCGCTCTTCGAACCAGGCATCGGGAAATTCCAAGGAGCAAAAGTGCAGATCCACCTAATTCCGGGGGCGCGACCCATCCATCACAAGGCGAGAGCAGTACCGTACATGATGAGAGAAAGGGTAGAGATCGAGCTAGACCGGCTACAAAAAGAGGGCATCATCTCATCGATCGAGTTCAGCGAGTGGGCCAGTCCTCAAGGGAGATAGCACGGTCGAAATCTGTGGCGATTACAAAATAACTATCAATCGTTTCTCCCTGCAGGGCCAATACCCACTACCAAAAGCCAACAACCTCTTTACAATGCTGGCGGGAGGAAAGATGTTCATGAAGCTTGATCTGACTTAAGCCCACATGACGCAGGAACTGGAGGAATCATCGAAAGTCCTCACCTGCATCAACACGCACAAAGAGGACTTTTTGTTTATAACAGATGTCTGTTTCGAATCCGATCAGCAGCGCCGATATTCCAGAGAAACATGGAAAGTTTACTGAAGTTGGTTCCGCACACCGTTGTCTTCCAGGACGACATCGGAACACAGTCGAGCATCTGCAGAACCTGGAGGAGGTTCTTAGTCGACTCAACCGTGTGGGGCTCAGGTTAAAACGCTCGAAGTGCGTTTTCCTGGTGCCTGAAGTGCAGTTCCTGAGAAGGAGGATTGCGGCGGACAGCACCAGGCCCACAAACGCAAAGACGGAGGTAATCGAGAATGCACCGAGGCCACAGAACATGACGGAGCTGCGGTCGTTTCTGAGACTCTTGAACTACTTTGGTAACTTCTTACAGGGTCTCAGCACCCTGCTAAAACCACTACATGTCTTACTCCGAAAAGGGGGCGAATGGGTTTCGGGCAAAAGCCAAGAAAATGCCTTTGTAAAAGCGAGAAATTTGTTTTGCTCAAACAAATTGCTTGTGTTGTATGATCCATGTAAGCGTTTGGAACGAGCATGTGATGCGTCGTCATATGGTGTCGGGTGTGCAATAAGCTAATGATTTTGGGAAACTGCAACCGGTTGCTTATGAATCCAGGAGTCTGTCTAAGGCTGAGAGAACCTACAGCATGATTGAAAAAGAAGCGTTAGCGTGTGTCTATGGAGTAAAGAAAATGCAGCAATACCTGTTTGGGCTATAATTCGAATTGGAAACTGACCATAAGCCACATTTATCCCTGTTTTCCGAGAGTAAAGGGATAAATACCAACGCATCGGCCCGCATCCAGAGATAGGCGCTCACGTTGTCTGCATACAACTATGCCATCCGCCACAGGCCAGGCACAGAAAACTGCGCTGATGCTCTCAGCAGGCTGCCATTGCCCACCACGGGGGTGGAAATGGCGCAGCCCGCAGATCTAGCCATGGTTATGGAAGCATTTGAGAGTGAGCAATCACCCATCACTGCCCGGCAGATCAAAACCTGGACAAGCCAGGACCCCTTATTATCTCTAGTCAAAAGCTGTGTGTTTCACGGGAGCTGGTCAAGTGTCCCAGTGGAAATGCAGGAAGAGATAGCCGTTCCAGCGGCGCAATGTGAAATGTCCATTCAGGCAGACTGCCTTCTGTGGGGCAATCAAGTAGTGGTCCCCAAGAAGGGCAGAAACACCTTCATCAATGACCTCCACAGTACCTACCCAGGCATCGTAATGATGAAAGTGATAGCCAGATCCCATGTGTGGTGGTCCGGTATCGATGCGTACTTAGAGTCCTGCATTCACAGATGTAATATATGTTCGCAGTTGAGCAATGTACCCAGGGAGGCGCCACTAAGTTTATGGTCTTGGCCCTCAAAACCGTGGTCTAGGGTACACATCGACTATGCAGGCCTGTTCTTGGGTAAAATGTTCCTTGTGGTTGTAGACGCGAACTCCAAGTGGATTGAATGTGAGATAATGTCGGCTAGCACGTCCGCTGCCACTACTGAAAACCTGCGGGTCATGTTTGCCACACACGGCTTACCCGATGTCCTGGTGAGTGACAACAGGCCATGTTTTACCAGTGCTGAGTTCAAAGACTTCATGACCCGTAACGGGATCAAACATGCCACATCTGCCCCGTTTAAACCAGCGTCCCATGGTCAGGCAGAGAGAGCAGTGCAAACCATCAAGCAAGGCTTGAAGAGGGCAACTGAAGGCTCATTGCAGACTCGCCTATCCCGAGTCCTGCTTAGCTACCGCACAAGACCCAACTCACTCACTGGGATCCCACCTGCTGAACTGCACTTAAGACAAGGCTCTCGTTAGTTCACCCTGATCTGCATGAACAGGTAGAGAGAAGGCGGCTTCAACAAAGTGCATACCATGATAGCGCAAATGTGTCACACAAGATTGAAATCAATGATACTGTATTTGTATTAAATTATGGACAAGGTCCCAAGTGGTTTCCCGGCACTGTCGTGGCCAAAGAGGGGAGCAGGGTGTTTCGGGTCAAACTTTCAAATGGACTCATTCACCAGAAACGCTTGGACCAAATCAAACTCAGATTCACAGACTATCCTGAGCAACCCACCTTGGACCCTACCGTTTTGATCCCCCAACATACACACCAGTGGCAACCGACACCACGGTTGACCACGAAGCAGAACCCATCATCCACAGCAGCCCAGCAGGACCCAACACACCAGGCAGCCCAGCAAGACCAGCTGCCCAGCGAGGGCCCAACAAATGATTCAACAACACCAGCTTTCACACCAAGACGATAAACCAGGGCAAGAAGGGCCCCAGATCGACTCACATTGTAAATAGTTACCCTATTGACTTTTGGGGGGAATGTTGTCATATGTGGACTTGTATTTACTCTGTACAGCCACCAAAGGGCACATTCCCCGGAGTCCCAAGGGATGCCATAATCCCTTGGGAGCACAGGTATTTAAGAAGGCTTCACAGGTTGGAGAGGCACTCTGGAGACCTGCAATAAAAGACTAAGGTCACACTTTACTTTGAGCTCACTGTGTTCAGTCTGACTCTTTCCCCATACACTACAGAAACCTCTTGTACTTTGAAGGTTCCACGTTTCAACTTTCCCTTGCATGTGCTTGAAATAAACTAGTTGTACTGAAGGTTTCGTTTGACTGATTCCATGGTCGTTATTAGGAGGGCGAGGGCGAGGTGTCGACTCCTTAAATCAGGGAGTCCACCTCGAGAGAGAAGTCTTCCTTCTACCCCAACAGGGGTAATCTGTATGACTAAGTTATAGCGAACCATGGAAGAACGAAAACCGAGGTAGTGGGGGTGGGACCCCAGGATGTTTAGAAGAAACTGGCCAGTGGGATGAAATGAAGACCAAGGGAGGGGGGATCTCTGAGCTATGGACCAAAAGGATCCTGGGTATAAATATGCTAGCAGGAAAGACGAAAAATAAAACCGACACTTAAGTTGCGGAGGAACCAGATTAGGGAGGCAAGCAGTATTGTTAGTCCGGCCGGACGTTAGAGGGCTTGGAAACAGTACATGGAATCTGGTAGAGGGATAAACGTACTCTGATGAGAAATGGCATGCAAGGATAAATTGCTGAAAAAACATAAGATAAACTGTATTGAATGAAAGGTTGGTGTGAATGTCTGTCTTTAAGTGAAAGTGTTTGTGTGGAAGCTACAGTGCTAAAAGAAAAGCAAATGCTCAAAGGACGGGTTGCTTATCAAAAAATAAAACTGCAACTTTAGAAGCTACAGCTGCTAAAAGAAAAACAAATTTGACGTTTAATTGGAAAAAAAGTGTTTGCGATTGTTTTATGTAGTTTAAATTAACAATTTCTCGGAGACACAAACCCTCTGTGTAAAATGTTTGTTAGATACAAAAACTAATTTGAAGGAGAAAATGGAAAATGACGTAACTTACTGGATGTGATATTGGCTGTGAAAAAGATATTGATTTAATTGGAGGGTAATTAACCAATGAAAGCCGGACTTTCATTGTGGCCACAGTAAAATTCCGGTTTTGTTTCAAAGTGTGAATATTGGAAAAGAGATAAAAGACACTCTATGTTGATAATGATTTTAAATTACGAGAAAGTTTCATTGCAGTAAGGAGATTTAAATTTCGGGTTTGAAAACCTTTTTAAAATGTTGCCGTATTCGGATATCGGGAAAGGTTTAAAAAAAGAATTACGCGAAGTCACGTAGTGACGTCAGGCCTTCTTGCAAACCTGCAAAGGAGTTAACCCTTTCCACTGACAGCTGTTTATTTAGCTCACCAAACAACTTTAGCATCGCTGTGTGAAATTAAAAAAATACTGGACATTATTCATTTGAGTTTCTTAATTGGAAGTGAATATTTTCCCACGTGCCAGAAGAAATATAAAATTGTAACGGTTATAAAGAATTTTTTTTAAATGTGTAAGCTTTAATATGGAAAGAGTGAAGTAACATATCGAGAATACATAATAACACAAGGGAAGAGACAGATGCCTGAGGAGAGAAAGGAAGCAATCCGATGAATGCCCAGGCCAGGAACTGTGAAAGGGGTCAGGCAGGTACTAGGGCAGGGAGTGCAGAAATTTTATGCCGAGATGGCCCAACCTATACAGAACCTGGTCAAAGGGGGGAAACCCTCCCAAGAGCCTGTAAACTGGGGTCCTGGTCAGGAAATTACAGTTGTAAGGTTAAAATAAGCTCTCAAGTGCTCCAGCCCTGGGATTACCCGACCAGAATTTATACCTACTGTAAGGTCCTTACTCTACAGCCTGAAACCACACAAGGCACATTCTGGGGACAAGGTCACTCTGTGACCTGCTCTCTTTATTTACAGGACTCCAAAAACAATGACCCTGCGTGGGACCTCCCTTTTCATACCTGTGTGACCAGATAAGGAGTGTCTCCCACAAGTTCACCCCTTGTGGTCAAGGTGTGCATCAAGGTTGAGTGTATACAGTAATACAGTGGTGTTACATTGTGGTTACATACATGACATCACCTTCCCCTCCCCCCCCCCCCCAAAATCTTATTGGGATCATAGGTTTAGTCTTTCAGGTGGTCTACACTCCCTCATGGAGCGCCGCAGTTGGAGCTCTGGTTGTTGGATACTGACGTGAGTATCCGTCACCTGTGGTGATTCCGGCCTGTCCAGGCTGACCACAGGGACTGTGCATTCTTCTGATTGCTCTTGTTGCTCGTTCATTGGTGGTGCTGTGAAATCCATCTCACGGTCTTCTTCAGGTTCCTCCGTGTCGGTGCTGAATCGTTTTTTTACTTGGTCCAGATGCTTACAGCATATCTGATCATTGTTGAGTTTTACCATGATGACCCTATTCCCCACTTTGTCAATCACAGTGCCCTCAAGCCATTTGGGCTCCATGGCGTGATTGAGGACGAATACAGGATCATTTATTTCTATACATCTCCCTCTCGAATTACGGTCATGGTACTCATTTTGTGACTTGCGCTTGCCCTCAACTATGTCGGTCAGGACTGGGTGAATGAGGGACAACCGAGTTTTGAGTGTCCGTTTCATTAGTAGCTCTGCAGGCGGGGCCCCCGTGAGCGAGTGTAGTCGGGATCTATAGGCCAGCAGGAGGTGCGACAGGCGGCATTGTAGGGAGGGTCCTTGGATCCTGAGCAATGATTTGGACCGCATGTTCCGCCTGGCCATTGGAGGCCAGCTTGAACAGTGCAGTCCTGATGTGGTTGATGCCATTGCCCAACATAAACTCTTGGAATTCATAGCTTGTGAAACATGGGCCGTTATCACTAACCAGGATGTCCGGCAAGCCAAGGTTTGCAAAGATCGTACATAGGCTTTCCACAGTGGTGGATGACGTGCATGAATTCAGAATGATGCACTTGATTCATTTCGAGTACGCATCTACCACAATAAGGACATCTTACCCATGAACGGGCCCGCGTAGTCAACATGAATGCGTGCACCTGCGAACACAATGTTCCAGGTCTGAATCAATTCCAGGCCACCAAACCTGTGACCAGGCAATGGCCTTCATCAGCACAATGCCTGGGTGCTCGCTGTGGAGCTCCCTGATGAATGCCTCCCTGCCCTTCTGAGGCATAACTACCCGGCTGCCCTATAGTAGGCAGTCAGCTTGGATGGAGAGCTCATCCATCCGTCTGTGGAATGGTCTGACCTCCTCAGGGCATGCTCCGTGTGCGGGCGCCCAATCCCCAGTCAGGACACATTTCTTAATCAAGGATAGGAGGGGATCTCTGTTTGTCCAGATTTTGATCTGGTGGGCTGTGATGGGGGAGCCTGCGCTGTCAAAGACATCGACAGCCATGACCATCTCAGCACTTTGCTCCATTGCCCCCTCAGTGGTGGCCAGTGGAAGCCTGCTGAGCCCGTCAGCGCAATTTTCAGTGCCAGGCCGGTGCCGGATGGAGTAGTCATAAGCAGCCAGCATGAGAGCCCATCGCTGTATGCGAGCTGATGCATTGGCATTGATAGCCTTGCTGTCTGACAACAGGGATGTTAGTGGCTTGTGGTCCGTTTCTAATTCAAACTTCCTACCAAAGAGGTACTGATGCATTTTCTTTACACCATAGACACATGCAAGCGCTTCTTTCTCGATCATCCCATGATTGATGGACATTTCGTGGTGAAGGTGCATACCCCGTACACTTCTGCCTCCTTGGTTTGAGCCTCTAGTTCAGTTTGATCCGCCATGGATCGGTCTTCCTCTACAACGTGGTGGTTTGCAGCTCGTCTGCACATTCGCTGGAGGTGTCCCATTGTTCCACAGCCTTTGCACGCATAGTGTTTGAAGCGGCATTGATGGGCTCGATGATCACCTCCGCAGCGCCAACAAGGTGTTAACTGCCTTGCATTAATGCTTGATGGCGGACTCCATCATCTGAGGTCGTGCAGCTGCAGGCGTGTACGTTCTGCCATTTGCATTCCTGCCTGAAAATGACTTTACTTTCTGTACAGTGCTTGCCGAAACATCTTTGTGCTGCGAAATTTGTTTGGTGTTATCGCTGGCAGACATAAATGCCTGGGCTATCATAATGGCTTTGCTCAGGTTCGGTGTTTCAATAGTCAATAGTTTGCAAAGGATAACCTCATGGCCAATGCCAAGTACAAAAAGGTCTCTTAGCATTTGCTCCATGAATCCATCAAATTCGCAATGTTCTGCAAGGCGCCTTAGTTTGGCGACATAGCTCGCCACTTCCTGGCCTTCAGACCGTTGACATGTGTAAAATCGATACCTTGCCATCAGAATGCTCTCCTTCGGATTTAGGTGCTCCCGGACCAGCGTACACAGTTCTTCATACGATTTGGTTGTTGGTTTCACCGGAGCAAGAAGATTCTTCATGAGGCCATAGTTGTTGCCTCACAGACAGTGAGGAGAATCGCCCTTCATTTGGCAGCATTCACACTCCCTTCCAGCTCGTTGGCCATGAAGTATTGGTCGAGTCGCTCCACGAAGGCCTCCCAATCGTCCCCTTCTGAGAATTTCTCCAGGATACCAACAGTTCCCTGCATTTTCGCATGATGGTTCGTTATCTCGTCGCCAGTTGTTATATCCAGAATGAAGTAATGTGATTGAGCACTGTAGACGTGAGTAAGTGTGACCTTAGTCTCTTTATTCCAACTCCAGAGTGTTGGTACAACATTGGAGGCCTGCTTATATACAGTGCTCCCAAGGGATGCTGGGATCCCTTGGGACTCCAACAGATATACCCTCTGGTGGCAGTAGAATGCTGGTTACATAGGGTTGCATACATAACAGGAACAATGGACCCAGTTGGAAAACATAGCCACTAACTAACAGGGAAATATTATTATTTTTTTTTTTTAAAACAGGATTCTGGTGCCCTTGGGAACAATGTTGGGTAACTCGGACCAAGGACAACAGGCTGAGGGACTCGGGCGACATTAGCTGTGATAAAGAACCAAAAATGCTGACAGTGATGGACGGAGCAATAGTGGACTTAAATTGTGGCGTCGGAATAACGGGCATAAAACAACGTAACGAGGAAGCGAAACGACATTGGGGATGGGCCAGTAATACGGGACCAATAATTAGTGTGAATAAGACCACAGTGTATTTTATAACCAGGAGGGGGGGACAAAGATACTGCATCCGGGGGAAGGGACTGCAGATTTCACTCAACATCTATGAATGGTGGTGGAGGGTTACCTCCCGAGATAGACCCACCACAACACGGCCCCACCCACTACTTTAGCAACAGTGAGCACTACCAGGGCCCCGACCACCACACCCCCAGTGCCACAAACGTGTCCAAATGGAACGCTGGGGCAAAAGGGGGATTGGTAATAAGGCAGACCAAGGATAAGATACACTTCGGGGTACGTCAGCGAATAATTACTGTATTCCTAAATTTAACAGACTTAATCATCCCCAGCTTCTGCAGGTCAAACACCGTAAGCAGGTAGAAAAACCTGACCCTGCGAGCACTTGAAGGCCCTAAATCAAAAACCATGAAGTTTAATGTGGAAAGAGGGTCAGGTAAAAAGCGGGACCGGGGAAAAAGAGGGATACTAGAAATGGTAGGCGTGGGATACGCGGCGGGATACACGGCGGGAGTTGTGATGGTAAACACTATAGATCCGCACACAATAGATGATTGAGTCGATGCCCTAACACGAACCTTACAGGGATTGTTGGAGAGAGATGAGGATAATGAGAAGGTACAGGCACAACTGTGGAATGGCGCGGAAAGGGAATTATTACAAGTGGCCCACACGTTGCGAGACCACGCCAGAACTATAAATTCGATAAATAGAGCGGAAAGAAACTTGAGTAGAATCATCCGTCAGAAATAGTATGCGCAGGATACGGAGCTTGGTTACTCATTGCTATACAACATAACCTAGAACAACTTCAAAATGGAAAAGTGCCAGATTGGATAACACTTTGATGTATTTACCAACTGGACCTTGGACAAGAACATGACTCATGCCTGTGAGGTGCGGATAAACAGTCATGCTTGGGTCCCAAAGGTCAGATGTGTAACCAGACATTTAAATATAATAGGTTTTCTACTATCTATACCACAGTATGATGTGACAAAAGGAGATCCCCTATACCAAACAAATAATATAGAGTATGACAATCCAGAATTGTAATTGAAGAGAACAACAGTACTAAGAGTCTCTGCATAGATGATTGTTATAAAAATAACCAAATTGTTTTATGATGAGATCCACTACGAATGATCAAAGGTGACTGTGGAGATGACCAAGTGGACGGGTGCACCATGAGTATCACCCCCGAGTATGGGACTATGAAACTACCACTGCTCCATGAGAAAATGGGGAATGGTGTGTGAGCACCACGGCGACTGAGATGACAGTCACAAATACCTCATGCGCTATCATGAATACTGACTTCTGCTTTACCCCGCTTGACGAGACACACATAAATGGATACGTTATAAGCTCTGAACTGAAAGAAGAAACCATCAATGGGACAATGATAGACACTATCTGAGAAAGGCATGAGAAGGCCATCGGGCCGCAAGGAAAACGCGACTGAATTGGACACGATGAAATAGATTATTCGAAGCAACATAGAGAAGACCCCAGGTGGAGGAAAGATAGAAGAAACAGAGGATACCCAAGGCGGGGCAGAGTTCAAACACTGAGAAAATGGAATGCTGGACTCAATGTGCAAGTGCATCAGTGGATACGGATGGTGTCACATGTACTGGTTGTAGTGCAAGGGAACATACTGGTCATCTTGCTAGTATTAGCCTATTAAAAATGTAACCGAAGAAAGAGACAGGCAATAGCCTGAAATATAGTTAAAACATTGAATAAAGGGAATATAGACAGTCCGGCAAAAAGGATTTATCTAGTATAACCTTGATGGGAAAGCCAACAGGTGGGTCCTGCAGTTCGGGAAGTAATGCTATCCAAACAAAAGGACAACCCTGGAAGGTCACCCATGAGGAATTCATTGGGAAATGGCCTACCTTGGGCATATAGCCAAGGGCCATTAGTGGGGATTGTAAGGGGGTTAAAAAGTACACTTGAGTAAGAAGCATAAGGAAATTAGGAGGTTCTGAGGAATCGGGAGTTCCTCTGTCTTACGTTATGGATTATAATATTGATTAGGTAAACTCGCTTATGTATATAAAGCACGCTTATACAGTCGCTTACATTGGGTTAAGAAGAGGGAGGCAGCAACGTCTGATGGTTAAGGAACCATCATAAGTAGCCAACACTGCACTGACCCTTAGCATAGAAAATAGAAGATGAAAACATACACTCAGTACTGAATAACAAGGGCAGTGGAGAATCAAGAGCTTAGAAAGATAACATACCCTGAGAAACAAGGTCAATCAACACGTCATGCGAAACTGAGGCAAAGTTGAACACATTCCAGAAGGGTGACAACCATGGGAGATGGACAGGTGGGGGCAAGCACTCAGTGCCAGTCTGAGCAGTAGGCCAATCAGTGGTTTTGTAGGAGGGTCGCACAAATCGAAAAATCGTATAACTGTGCTTGTAGAACTCTTGTACTTTGAAGTGTTTATCGGAACATGTCCCGAACATGTTCAAATAAACCAGTTAACTGAGGTTTCGTCTGCGTGATTCCGTGGTCACTATATAATACGGGCAAGTATCGATTCCTTATATCAGGGAGTCCACTTTGAGGAAGAGAAGTCTTCTTTTTACCCCAACAATGGGCACCTTTCGTCATTGAATGGGACATTAAGTAAAGTGGCCGGGGTTTCAGGCCATCGAAAGACAAAGGAGAGCTATTTGACCACAGACAAGTCAGAGCCACACATCGAGGCACAGGCAAGTTGACAAATGAACAGGAACAGACTTGAGTTTGCTTTTCAGTTGCACAGCCTCAGGCAGGAAGGACAGTTGGATTTTTGGCGTGAAAAGGAGCATTTTTGCAAGTATGAGAGAAGCAATTTTTGCTGCCATCTCGCTCTCACTCTCCCCTCTTCTATGCCTGCTTGCAACGCACAAGGACTAAGCACTCCGTCTGGGACGGAGAGAAAAAACACCAGAGAGCCTTGCTACTTCAACTGGGAAGCTGACCTTTAAACTGGGCTTGAAGACAAGAAGATACACCTCATCAGGAGAAGCAACGAGTAAGCTGGAGGGGTAATTGGTGAGCATTTATATCAGCCCACGCATCTTTAAACCACCGCATTGTGAGAAAGGGTGTCGCGTGTCCCAACCAAGCCTTAGGGGTTTTAGTAGGGAAGTTTTTGCAAGGATCATAAGCGTACGCACACTCTGTTGGATAGATTTCAGTGGTGCAATTTTGAATCTGAGCAAGGGTGGTTTAGACGTGGGTACTTCACGTTAGGGGCCTGTTTAGATAGGCCAGACTGTGTGTTGTACTGTGTTTGTTTGTATTACACTACCAGGGTGTGCAGGTCTCTGGTCGTCTTGGTTAACCCTTGTCACTGGACCAAGACCTAGCTCTGTCAAGCCCGTGTGGTGGCTGGTTGTGCAACGGCCACCACACATTAAAAAAATCCATGCACTGCATCTTCCACCCTTCAAGATGTAGTTCAGGACCTTGAATATTAGGTCCTACATTGAAAACACCTGTGAACTCATCCTTTTTTGGCGTGGAAGCAAGTCATCCTCGTTTCGAGGTACTGCCTATAATGATTATTGTGTTCCTAACACAGATGAGGCTGGACACTGGGAGGTTAAAGTAACAGTGACCTCAGTATTTAAAAAGAAACTCCAGAGTGAGGAACAAGCCTTAGGGGCCAGCTTAGATACAGTGCTCCCAAGGGATGCTGGGATCCCTTGGGACTTCCGGGGATGAGCTCCCTGGTGGCGGAACATGGGAGTGCATGCTTTACAGATACACAGCATCAATCCCCCCGCAAAGTCAAAGTGAAAATTATTTACAAGGTGAGGCGGTCGGGAGCCTTTCTTTTCCTGGTGGACCGCCTCGGTACAAATGTTTGTTCTGGTGTGTTGGCTGTGCCCTCGCTGGGCTGGCATGTTGTTGGCCCTGCAGGGCTGCTGGGTGAGCCTGGCCTTGCTGGGCTGTTGGGTGTGATGGATTCAATTTCCTGGTCCGGCGTGGTGTCGTTGATCCTTTAGGTGTGTGTTCTGGGCTCGAAAAAGGTGGTGTCTGCTGTGGGTTGTTCAGGGCAGTCTGTGAACTGCAGCCTCGTTTGGTCCAGGTGCTTTCGGCAAATTTGTCCATTGTCTAGTTTGACGTCAAACACCCTACTCCCTTCTTTAGCTGTCACCGTGCCCGCGATCCACTTGGGACCATGTCCATAGTTGAGCACATACACAGGGTCATTCAGATCATTTTTCCTGTGACACAGTGGCACGACCATCGTTTACATTTTGTTGCTGCCGCCTGCTCTCTACCTGATCATGCAGGTTGGGGTGAACCAGCGAGAGTCTGGTTTTAAGTGTCCTTTTCATGAGTAGCTCAGCCGGGGGCACCCCTGTGAGCGAGTGGGGTCTCGTGCGGTAGCTGAGCAGTACTCGGGACAGGCGGGTTTGGAGTGAGCCTTCTGTGACTCGTTTAAGGTTCTGTTTGATTGTTTGTACTGCCCGCTCTGCCTGCCCATTGGAGGCTGGTTTAAACGGGGCCGAGGCGACATGTTTGATCCCATTGCGGGTCATGAATTCTTTAAATTCGGCACTGGTGAAACATGACCCGTTGTCACTGACCAGTATGTCAGGCAGGCCGTGGGTGGCAAACATAGCCCTCAGGCTTTCAATGGTGGCGGTGGCGGTGCTTCCTGACATTATTTCACATTCGATCCATTTTGAAAAAGCATCCACCACCACCAGGAACATTTTACCGAGAAACGGGCCCACATAGTCGACATGGATCCTTGACCATGGTCTGGAGGGCCAGGACCACAAACTTAGTGGTGCCTCTCTGGGCGCGTTGCTCAACTGAGCACATACACTGCATTGTCGTACACAGGAATCGAAATTAGAGTCGATACCGGGCCACCACACGTGGGATCTGGCTATCACTTTCATCATTACTATACCCGGGTGTGTGCTGTGGAGATCCGAGATGAACATCTCCCTGCCCTTTTTTGGTAGCACCACGCGGTTACCCCAGAACGGGCAGTCTGCCTGAATGGACAGCTCGTCCTTTCGCTGCTGGAATGGCTTGATTGGCTCTTGCATTTCAACGGGGATGCTGGCCCAGCTCCCATGCAGTTCACAGATTTTTACTAGGGACAGCAGAGGATCTAGATCCAAGTCCTAATCTGGTGGGCCGTGACAGGTGACTTATCATTTTCAAACGCTTCCATGACCATTAACAAGTCTGCGGGCTGTGCCACCATCAACAAGTTTGCAGGCTGCGCTATTTCCACCCCCGTGATGGGCAATGATAGCCGACTGAGAGCATCCGCACAGTTCTCGATGCCTGGCCTGTGGCGGATGGTATAGTTATACGCTGATAGCGCGAGTGCCCACCTTTGTATGCGGGCTGAGGCATTAGTATTTATCCCCTTGTTTTCAGCGAACAGTAATGTGAGGGGCTTGTGATCAGTTTCCAGCTCAAATTTGAGGCCAAACAGGTACTGATGCATTTTCTTTACCCCGAACACACACGCTAATGCCTCTTTCTCAATCATGCTGTAGGCCCTCTTGGCCTTGGACAAGCTCCTGGAAGCATAGGCAACAGGTTGCAACTTCCCCGCAACGTTAGCTTGTTGTAATACACACCCGACTCCATACGACGACGCGTCACATGCTAGCACAAGTCTTTTACACGGGTTATACAATACAAGCAGCTTGTTGGTGCATAAAATGTTTCTGGCTTTCTCAAAAGCAATTACTTGTTTTTTCCCCATACCCAGTTCTCACCCTTTACGCAATAACACATGTAGGGGCTCTAAAAGGGTACTTAACCCCAGTAGGAAGTTACCAAAATAGTTGAGGAGTCCCAGGAACGACCGCAGTTCCGTGACATTCTGTGACTTGGGTGCATTCCTGATAGCCTCTGTCTTGGCGTCTGTGGGTCGAATGCCATCCGCCGCGATCTTTCCCCCCAAAAACTCCACTTCTGTTGCCTGAAGACGCATTTCGATCTCTTCAGCCGCAGCCCTACGCGATCCAGTCGCTGGAGGACCTCCTCCAGGTTTTGTAGGTGCTCGGCTGTGTCCCGACCAGTGAACAATATGTCATCCTGAAAGATCACCGTGTGTGGTACCAACTTGAGTAGGCTCTCCATGTTTCTCTGGAAGATCGCTGCAGCCGACCGAATTCCAAATGGGCACCTGTTGTCGATAAACAGTCCCTTGTGCGTGTTGATGCAGGTGAGGCTCTTCGAAGATTCCTCCAGCTCCTGCGTCATGTAGGCCGAAGTCAGGTCGAGCTTGGTGAACGTCTTGCCTCCTGCCAGCATCGCAAATAGGTCGTCTGCCTTAGGTAGCGGGTATTGGTCCTGTAGCGAGAAACGATTAATAGTTACTTTATAATCGCTGCAAATCCTGACCGTGCCATCACTTTTGAGTACTGGAACAATCGGGCTAGCCCACTCGCTGAACTCCACTGGGGAGATGATGCCCTCGCGTTGCAGCCTGTCCAGTTCGATTTCCACTCTCTCCCTCATCATGTGAGGTACCGCTCGCGCCTTGTGGTGAATGGGTCGTGCCTCTGAGACCAAGTGGATCCGCAATTTCGCCCTGGAAAAGTTTCCAATGCCTGGCTCAAAAAGGGAAGAAAATTTGTAAAGAACCTGAGTATATGAGGCCTCATCGACATGTGATAGCGCTCGGGTGTCATCCCAGTTCCAGTGGATTTTGCCCAGCCAGCTCCTTCCAAGCAGTGTGGGGCCATCGCCCAGGACAATCCCAGAGTGACAGTTCGTGCACCGTGCTCTCGTAGGTGACCTTGACCATGGCGCTGCCCAGGACAGTGATAAGCTCTTTGGTGTATGTTCTCAGTTTCGTGTGGATGGGGCTCAGGGCTGGTCTGAATGCCTTGTTGCACCACAGTCTCTCAAACATCTTTTTACTCATGATGGATTGGCTAGCGCCAGTGTCCAGTTCCATGGCTATGGGTAAGCCATTCAATTTTACGTTTAGCATTATAGGTGGACATTTCATCGAAAATTTGTGCACCCCGTGTACTTCAGCGCCTGCCTCCTCTCTCTGAGGCTCGAAATTGCTTTGATCCACCATAGACTGATCTTCCTCTGCCACGTGGTGGTTAGCAGGTTTTGCAGAGCTTGCAGCTCGTTGGAGGTGTCCCATTGTTCCACAGCTCTTGCAAACATACCCTTTGAAGTGGCATGAATAGGCTGAATGGAAGCCTCCACAATGCCAACAAGGTGTGAATTGCCTTGCATTCATCCTTTGTTGGGGACTCTGAGTCATCTGAGGCCTGCTGGCAGTTGCAGACTCGTGGGTTCTGCCCCGTACAATTCTGCTCGCAAACACAGTTCCAGTTAATTTATGAAAATTGCTAGCACTTGTGTGCTGAGAGATTTGTTTGGTGTTATCACTGGTGGACATAAACGCCTGTGCTATCGCAATGGCCTTACTGAGGGTCGATGTCTCTACAGTCAAAAGTTTTTGTAGGATGGTCTCATGGCCAATGCCCAGTACAAAAAAGTCTCTGAGCATTTGCTCCAGGTAGTCATCAAACTCACATTGTCCTGCAAGTTGCCTTAGCTTGGCGACGTAGCTCGCCACGTCCTGACCTTCAGATCGCTGGCACGTGTAGAACCAATACCTTGCCATCAGCATGCTCTCCCTCGGGTTAAGATGCTCCCGAACCAGTGTACACAGCTCCTCATACAACTTATCTGTGGGTTTCACCGGAGCCAGAAGATTCTTCATGAGGCTGTAGGTCTGTGCCCCGCAGTGTGAGGAGGACCGCTCTCCTTTTTGCAGCGCTTCCTTCTCCGTCCAGCTCATTGGCTGCAAAGTAGTGGTCTAGCCGTTCGACATAGGCTTTCCAGTCCTCACCCTCCGAGTACTTCTCCAGGATGCCCACAGTTTGCTGCATCTTTGCGTTGGATTCGTATTCTCGTCGCCAGTTATTGTGTTCCAAACACAGATGAGACTGCACACAGGGAGGTTAAAGTAACAGTGACCTCAGTCTTTAATAAGACACTCCAGAGTCAGGAACAGGCCTTAGGGGCCGACTTATCTTCAGTGCTCCCAAGGGATGCTGGGATCCCTTGGGACTTCAGGGGATGAGCTCCCTGGTGGCGGAACATGGGAGTGCATGCTTTACAGATACACAACAATGATGATGGGTGTTTTTACTGGGTACAGGTGTGTTTTAACTTGAATAAAAACATTGTGATGATGGAGACCAAAAAGATCTGCCTATGACTGTATATTACTGTTCACCGTTATAATTCCAGTGCTAGAACTATTGTAAGAGGGGTGATTCGAAACCACCAGGGGCAAAACCAGTTACAGAATCTGGCGATCATGAAGGATCCCTTGGTTTGAGTGAACAAACAGTCATGGTTCACCACCCCGCAGCTGCAGAATATGATCTCGGAGGTGCCCAAGTTAATGAAAGAAGGGGACCCCTCAGTTCACTTCACCGAGGTGGACCAGGTTCGGGGGATTAATTGGTGTAGTGAGGCCGAGGCTCACAAACTGTTGCTGTTTTCCCTGGATGGCAAACTGTATCAGGCCCTGTCCGCCGGGGACAGGGGACCACGGCCAGCTTAAAGGAGGAAATCCTGAGAGCCATGGATCACACCCAGGGTAGTCCATTCTCTAGGGTAGAGAGGACACTGCAACTGGCAGGGGAAGCACCTCAGGCATTCCCGGACAGACTCTGGCCCTTGTACCAAATGGCCACGGGCGGGGTGTTCAATAGTACACAGTTGCAGGGGGAGCCGAGAAACCATTGGCTCAGGACCCTCGTGGCAAACTGCTTGCCACGAATAAGGGTAAAAGCGGAGGCCTGGTTTGATTCTGAGAACCTCGCGAATATGGAGGCCGGAGTGCTCCGTCACATGAGCCTGGCCTTTAAAATCAGCTCAGAGGAGGAGGTCAAACCAAGGAAGGGAAGGGTACATGAAGTGATGGCCAATGAGGCTAGTAAAAAGGAATGGCGTCAGGAAGGGGTTAGCACAGGGAAGGCTAGGACGTGTTTTGGGTGTGGAAAGATGGGACACTGGAGAAGAGACCGAGGAGGGGGCAAGGCAAAAGGGATCCTCCAGTGCCTAAGACAAAACCTGTCGAGGCAAAGGGACCGACCGCAGAACAATTTGATGTTCTGGTGGCCACCCTTCGGACAGTTTTTGTGCCAGAGCAGGGAAGGGTAGACGCTGCCGTGAGCAGGGAAATCCCGACCGCTCCGATAATCCCACCACCCTGACTAGCATGCATCCAGCCTGGGTACCTGTGTTCGCTCTCGGACGATGAGTGAAATGGACCATGCGTGAGGATGGGGGTGGAGAAGGTAGAATGGAAGCACTTGGTGGACACCGGAGCTTCGAGCACGGTGATCCATGCGAGTAACCCGACCGATTCACCCTGATCCAGCAAGGTTCCGTTCAGTCTCGTGGGATTTACTGGGAACGAGCAAGCGGGAGCGATGTCCAGGCCATTAGCCATAGATTTAGGATCCCTCCACACCAGGTGGGAATGAATCGGAATAAAGTGGGAACATCCAGGGTCAGGAGTCCTAGGGGCCAACTTTATGTTAGCCCACAGGTTTATAGTGGATTTGAGGAATCACTGCCTTTGGGGAGCAATGGGTTCCGATAAGGAGAAAGAAGTTGTAGTGATTCCAAGGAAAGGGGAAGGAAAAGGCAACATGAAGCCAACGGGGAGTTACGACCAGGAGCAATTGGTCAATACTACCCCAGCCGAGTACCAGGGGTACGTGCGGAACAACCTCTCATCGTTCGCCACACACAAGCACGACTGTGATAGGGTGACGGGGGTGGAAGTCCAAGTACAGGAAGACCCCATGTCACGGCCACAGAAGCAGTACAGTTTCCCCAGCGAGGCAGAGGCCGATTTGGAGACAGCACTGTGATCCCTGGTAGCACAGGAAGTGCTGAGGCCCATAGCCACACACATGAACTCACCACTTTGGTCGGTTAGGAAACCGGATGAGTCATGGAGAGGCAGAGCGGTCTATCGGTGCTCAACAAAAACATCCCAGCTTGCACGCCCACAGTGGTGGCCGTAGCTGATCTGATAGGGAGTATTCCAGCAACCGCAACCACATTTACGGTGCTGGACATTTCGAACGGGTTTTGGTCGATTCTCCTGAAATGGGAAGACAAGTTTGCCTTCACTTTTAAAGGACAGCAGGGCACATGGACATGCCTTCCCGAGGGATTTTATAACAGCTCCTCCATATTCCACCAGTGTATGGCAGACGCCTTAACGGGTTTCAGCAAACACCAGCAGTTGGTGCAGTATGTGAACGATTTGCTTTTGTTCTCCGATGAGGGGGAGGAGCATGGTCCGCTGCTGGCTGAGCTGCTGAGAGAGACAGAATTCAAGGTCAATCCTAAGAAAGCTCAGATCGGTCAGAGGGAAGTAAAATTCCTCGGGCTGATCGTGAGGGCTTGGGAAAGGGCTATAGACGAAGCCAAAACAGAAGGCAGTGCAGAAGTTACCAGTCCCCATGACGGAGGTGAGATCCTTCCTGGGGCTCACGAGCTACTGCAGGGATTTTATTGAGGATTATGTCGCCATGGCAGCCCCTCTGCTTCGGCTCTTCCGCAAGGGAGTGGGATGAGGAGTGGGATGAGGACAGCACGGCAGCGTTAAATCGCCTCAAGGGAGACCTGCAGACAGCACCCGCATTAGGGGCGATTAATGGTGGGGAGGACTTCTTTTTGGAAATAGCAGCCAGCAAAAACAGTTTGAGCGCGGTGCTGCTCCAGGAGCAAACTGAGGCCCCGTGGTGTATTCAGCAAGAATTCTCACGGATGCAGAACGGGAATATTCCAATTGCGAGAGGCATCTCCTAGCCCCGCATTGGGCTGTAAAGCGCTCACAGCTCTTTACGGGATCGTCCCTGAATGGTCTACTAACCCACCATACCCCCACTCAGATGTTATTAGATGGGAGGATAAAGGACGGCACGGTGAGTAGTGCTCGCATTACCCGCTGGACTTTATTGCTCTCACAAATGCATCTGAGAGTGCAAGGCCTGAGTGAGCCCAAGTTGGCCGCCAACATGATCTACCCAGGGATGACCCACAAGTGTACGGTGAAAGGGGTATGGGACGTGGACGTAGGATCCCGGGCCGGGTTACACCCAACGGGCCACGAGATCTACATCGACGGGTCTAGTTCAGTAGTGAACGGGGAGCGTTTCACCGGGTGCGGGATTTATGACCCCTACGGCTGGGATAGCAAGGGCCATTAAACTCCTGAGCACCCTGAGCGCCCAGCCCGTCGAACCATTGGCAGTGGTGTGCGTCGTTATCCACGCTGACGAGTTCCCGGCTCCGTGAACCATCTGCTCGGATTCCATGTTTACGTGCAACTCGTGTACCGAATACTTGGCCATCTGGGCTTGTCGCGGTTTCACATCCGGAGACGGGAAGCCCTTAGCAACAGCACCGTTGCTGAGAAAGGTCTTAGAGGCCACAGGGACCCCCGGGATGTCATTACATCCACAAAGTAAAGGCTCACTCTAAGACAGAGCCCGGAGGGGAAGGCAACCAAAGAACAGACGAGTTAGCAAAGGAGGGAGCCAGGGAAGGAGTTTTTTGGGATCCATACGGGTCCAGCCCAGTAGCAGCGATCCGGGACACAGGGGGGACACCAGGAAGTGCAGGGGTAGCATTGGCCGCGGACTTGAGGCAAGTCCAGGTACAGGATCCCGTCCTCAAGGTCGTCCTTCAGCAGCTGGCTAAGGGCGAGAAGGTAGAAGGTCCGTTCGGGGTAGCGGGCCTCATCGTAAAGGAGGGGATGCTCTTTAAGGGGGATCGGTGAATAGTTCCCGAAGTGCATCAGAGGGAATTTCTCCAGTTGGCCCGCGGGGGCCCAGGAGCGGGACACCCAGGGCTGGAGACGACCTGGCAAAGGGTAGAACAGGCAGGGTGGTGGCCGTAACTGAGGGAAAATGCCCGCGATTTTTGCGCAGACTGTCTGGTGTGCGCGGCGAACAACCCCGATTGTAGGAAGATTCCCTTGGCGCACACGGGAAGGGTAGAAGGACCATGGCAGTCGATACTGGTCGATTACATTGGGCCATTGCCCACCACAAAGTGGGGGGGGTTACAAGTACTGTTTGGTCCTATTAGACGTGTTCTCCAAGTGGGTGGATGCCTTCGCTTGCCAATCAGCCACGACGTTAGTGACGGCAAGGATTTTGGTAAAGGAAGTGTTCTCCAGGTGGGGACTGCAACAGATCGCGGAATCCAACTGAGGGAGCCATTTCACGGGGCAAGTCATGCAGGCCACCTTGAAGGTTCTGGGGATAGAAGGGAAGGAAACAGGACCGTCCCCAAAAAGGTGGGATGAGGTCCTGCGTTAGTTTTGATGGGGGTCTGGGCCAGCCTCTCCAGGAGCACAGGGCACTCCCCGCATGAGGTCATGAACGGGAGGGTCATGCGCACGCCCACCCATGTTCTGGCACCGGTTCTCACCGAAGGTCAAGTGAGAGAAGTAAACCGGGATAAGTTTGTCAAGAATCTGTACGAGAGGTTGAAGCAGATTCATTGGCAGCTAGTAACATGGGGAAGCAGCACCGGAGTAATTTGTTGCTGCTCGAGCCCCAGAGAACACATGAGTGGAAGATAGGGGACCAGGTGATGGTCCAAAACTACGCTCACGTAGGAACGTTTGAGTCACTGTATATGGTACCTTGCAGTATAGTGGATAAGGCAAGCCCCATGGTTTACACGGATAAACTTCCAAGGCACACAAAGCGGTTCCACGTGAACCAGTGTAAGTTGTTTAACCCGGGGGAAAGAGTTAGGAAAGGAAAGAAACACCAAGGCGCTGTAAACAGCATGGTGGGCGCGGGTCTTCCTCCCATAGTTTGGGACAGCGAGAACCCCGTGGTGGGGGCTGTAAGAAGGAGCAGCAGGATCCCACAGCCAAGGGCACGGTGGACGCCTCCTTACACACCAAGCAGGAGCCGTAAAAGTCCCAGGCAAGAGGTGCCCTAGCGGGGCCACCCGGCGGCACGGGTGGTATTGTACATAGTTTTCTTTTAAAGTGTTTTGGTTAGTTGTAATGAAGCCAGACCTGTGGAGGTGGACCCTCTCACAGCAAGGTACTTGTTAGTTTTGTTTTGCAGGAAGTCGAGGACAGAATGAAGACAGCCCTGAGTCTGATTTGGATGTTGGCCAGAACGGGGCACAGCAGGAGACGAGACACCGAGTTGTCCTTCCTCTATGGATGTACTGGGGGGAACAGACCCACCAAGACACAGGGGTGCAGGACAGGGGACATGGATGGGATGGCAGCCTATTTCCATGAAGGAAGGTGGCCAGGGTGGCTGGGGTCGAATTAGACGAGATACTCCAGCCACACATACAGGGAGGCTTCCATACCATGTCCCAGGCATAGGGTTAGGGTGACCGAGGGCAAGCACGAATGCTGGAAGTGCAAGGGACATGTTCCCCTGGGACGGTGGTGGTGGCTCAGGAAATGGAGTCAGGACACGGGGAACCAGACAGCGGACTGGGAGAGACTAAGGAACGATACGTACTGACAGAATACGGGGACACAAGGGGGAGTGGAAGTGTGCTGGGACAAATGGTGAAAGGAGGTCATCGCGGAGTTGGAGACAGATGCTAAAACAGTTATTGAATTAATACGGGAGGATAGGAATGCCTCGGCACAGGCAGCCATGAATGAAGTGTTGTACGGTGCCTGGTTGCTAGGCGAGGAACGCAGTAATTTGGAGGACCTCGGCAAGGTCGCATCCCATCGTGGGTCAGCAACCGGCACCTCGCAGCGCTCAGCCCGTATCATAATTCAATGAGTCCGTGTCATCTTGGTTTAGCTTCCGAAGCCTACCCAGTCCTAGTGGATTGCGGTTGGGTCAACCACTCGATTATGGGGATTGTGTTGCGTATGCCGGTGATGGGCAGTACACCACATCCAGCGCCGGTATACAGGGTGGAGAACATTGGCGTCTTACTGGAGGGGGTGCACGTACGGTACCATGGGGCCCCACCATTTGCAATAAAGTGGGGGCACGCCATGACCGGCACTGACTTCAAGGGGTGCCAGAGCAGGGGCGCACACATCATATTGTGCCCCCAGCATTTGAACTCGTTCGATCAGCCAGAGTGCAGGTTTGAATCAGAGAGTGCAGAGCCTATTAATTTGAACCATGGAGGTGATGGCCTGGAGCCACAATCCACCTCTGGTAGCATATGCGGGAAACGGGACATACTGCGTCACGACGAGCGTGGACCAGTATCGGGTGCATCGCGACACTTGGTGTCCGGTCACTGACACAACTTTCTGTTTCAAACCCCACACCAAAGTTCAAGTAGCCCAAGAGCACATCCTTCCAATCCCAGAGCCATCCACGGTACACATCACGGTGAACAACACAATCCATAATCTGCAGCAGTACATCACACAGTTTGGGTATCAGATTCTTTTTCTGCTCAAACACCTCAACATTAATAAATAATAATAATAAATAATAAATAATAAATAAAGAGAACAGAGAGTCGTGATCAATGGTTAATTCTCTGGTTGGCAACCAGTAACTAGTGGGGTGCCACAGGGATCAGTGCTGGGACCCCAACTATTTATAATCTATATTAACGACTTGGAAGAAGATACTGAGTGTAACGTAGCCAAGTTTCCTGACGATACAAAGATGGGAGGAAAAGCAATGTGAGGAGGACACAAAATATCTGCAAAAGGACATAGACAAGCTAAGTGAGTGGACAAAAATTTGGCAGATGGAGTATAATGTTGGAAAGTGTGAGGTCATGCATTTTGGCAGAAAAAAAATCAAAGAAGTTATTATTTAAATGGAGAAAGATTGCAAAGTGCTGCAGTACGAGTGGGACCTGGGGGTACTTGTGCATGCAACACAAAGGTTAGTATGCAGGTATAGCAAGTGATCAGGAAGGTCAATGGTATCTTGGCCTTTATTGCAAAGGGGATGGAGTATAAAAGCGGGGAAGTCTTGCTACAGCTATATAAGGTATTGGTGAGGCCACACCTGGAATACTGCGTGCAGTACTGGTTTCTATATTTACAAAAGGATATACTTGCTTTGGAGACAGTTCAGAGAAGGTTCACTGTGGTGATTCCAGGGATGAGGGAGTTGACTTTTGAGGAAAGGTTGAGTATGTTGTGTTAAGCTCATAATAAAATAACTGAGTACTGTAGACATGAGTAAGTGTGACCTTAGCTCCTTTATTCAAACTCCAGAGTGCTGGTACAGTGTGGGAGGCCTGCTTATATACAGTGTTCCCAAGGGATGCTGGGATCCCTTGGGACTCCAACAGATATGTCCTCTGGTGGCGGTATGATACAGGTTACCTAGGGTTGCATACATAACAGGTTGGGCCTCTACTCATTGGAATTCAGAAGAATGAGAAGTGATCTTATCGAAACGTATAAGATTATGAGGGGGCTTGACAAGGTGGATGCAGAGAGGATGTTTCCACTGATGGGGGAGACTAGAACTAGTGGGCATGATCTTAGAATACGGGGCTGTTCATTTAAAACTGAGATGAGGAGCAATTTCTTCTCTAAGGGTTTGTAAATCTGTGGAATTTGCTGCCTCAGAGAGTTGTGGATTCTGGGACATTGAATAAATTTAAGACAGAAATAGATAAGGAGAGAATGGGTTATGGAGAGCGGGCGGGAAAGTGGAGCTGAGTCCATGATCAGATCAGCCATGATCTTATTAAATGGCAGAGCAGGCTCGAGGGGTCGTATGTTCCTATTTCTTATGTTCTTATATTCTTAAAAGCCGTTGAGCTCTTGCAGAAACATTATTTTACATTGGAACAGACAAACCAGAAAATAGGGGAGGAAATTAAAGGGATAAATTCCACGCCCTGGTGGGACCTTGGTTTGAATGTGGAAGTTCCTCCACGGGTCCAGATTTGTTCGCAGGCTCTTGTAATTATACAGGGCTAGATTTTCCACTTCACATCGGCCAGTTATGACCCATATATGGCCCAAAACGGACTTCTATCGCCCATTTTGAACAAAAAGTGGAAACTAGGCCCAAAATATCGCCCGAAAAACAGGTGCCTAAGTTTCCACTTTGATCGCCGAGAAGATCGCCGAAATTATAGCCCACACAAGGCCCATCCCAAGTTTCAGCACCTAACTAGCACTTCGCTGGGCCGATGTAAGGTCCAAAACAGTGCTGAGAAATAGTTGCTTTTTCTGGACCTCAGAGAAGGAAAATGGGCACTACGGACTTCAATGGAAGGGTAGAGGATTAGTTGTGATTTAATTAGAGAGGTAGTTGTACTCAGAATATTGAGACAGGGAATATAAATAGGTATTATTACGTTATTTTTATTAAATAGGTTTTATATAGTATAATTTACTGAGAGCTGTAAGTTTTCATACAGTTATCATTACGTTTGGTTTTATATCATTAGGTTTTATATAATAGAATTTAATGAGGATGAGCGCTATAATTTTTCAGATAGGTATTATTGTTTTTAGTGAATAGGTTTTATATAATAGAATTTATTAGACGGTGTTACTAAAGTACTTGTATATTAATAGAATGCTCAGATATGGAATAACATCTATATAGTTGGTAACTAACTAAGAGAGAAGACACCACAATTTATTGAATTAAAGAAGTGTTTTTTTTATTAACAAAAACGCAAATAAAAATTGAAAAACTATCTCTCCAACCCCGCCACCCCCCCACATCAACCCACCCTTCCCTCAAATACAAAATCTTAGCAATTAACAATTAACCAATAACAACAAACAAAACTAACAAAACAGGAACAAGAACAACTAAACAAACTGTGAAAAAACGCACCCCTCCCTACCTGCGGCCACGTTTCCCTCCAGGTCCAGCTCCACCCCATGTTCACACCCCACTCGCCCATTTTGGTCTACGCAGACCAACACCAAGACATCGTGCAGACTGGGACAGCAAGATTTCCTGCCGTGGTAGAGGTGACAGAGCAGAAGCGGAAGCCTGTGTCCTCCGTACTCGCTTGCGTGTTAGGGATCTCGCTGTGAGCAGACACGACATCGTGAGGTGCAGCGCCGTGTTCAGCCAGCAATGCATGCCGTAGGGCATTGCTTACGGCTGTCTGCTGCCAAATAGCCTCCAAGGTCTCCCTTGCAGTCTGTGACTGCTCAGAAGACCAGTTCAAGAAGTTCGTGCAGAACTCGCTCCAGGATGCTGGAAACTGGCTCCAGTTCGCAGAGAACTGGCTCCAGTTCGCAAAGAATCCTGCGAACCCCTGGATAAGGTCGCGACCAATTGCGACCGTCTCCCTGCACAGGGAAATCAAGCTCTCTGTCTGGCCCTCCAAGATAGGCAATTGCTCGCCGCGCTGACCGGACCTCCGTGGGGTCAGCATTTGCAATATGACACGCCTTGGCATCGCCACCTGCACACCACTTAGTCCCGGTGCTTCTTCCATCTCAACCATAGGTTGTTCACTCCCCTCACAAAAAATCATTCTCCTTCTCCTCCTCCGCCATCTCACCCTCCTGTGAGCTGTTAGAACCAGGCTCTGCGAGTGGCACAGAACAGTGTTCAACGGACACTTCACCCGAGAAAGATGAATGAAATTTCTAAACAACTCATAACAATACATATCAATATATTTCAATATTTCAATATCAATAATTCCAATGTAATGCAAAACATTGCAATACTTTGCAAAACCACAAATGCACAAGGGTTCATCAGCGTTAACATGACCTCACTCATAGATCAGACTACATCTGAACTAATGAATTGTAATTGCATAACAAATGCGTAACTACGACATTTCGCGTATGTTATTAGTAATGTTTGATAATTTGCACATTCCGCATTACTCACCAGGCTCAAGGGTGGGCTCAGCCATGCCACGCGTCGTAACCGCTTTCATTCACATGCAGCCACCATAGTAAGTTGCATTGTAATATTTAAATATATTAATATTTTTTTTAAATTGTAATATTTAAAATATATTTAAAAGATATTTAAAGGTCATTTAAAATCATACGTACATATGTATTGTATACTTACTGTGTATAATTAGAATAATAATTATTCATATGCAATACGAAGGCCACCGCAAGCTCCTCATATGGATTGAGAATGTGCACTGCCACAGGGCCGCCACCCATCCTCCTTTGCTCCACATGGTTTAAACTTATATTTTTCTGCAAATGATAATTTAACATTGCATAGCATAAGCTACCTTTCCTGACAATAAACATTGAAGACTGATTTAAATGTTCCATTATTATGTAACCTCGTATTGCATATGAATAATTATTATTCTAATTATACACAGTAAGTATACAATACATATGTACGTATGATTTTAAATGACTTTTAAATATCTTTTAAATATATTTAAAATATTTATTTAAATATTACAGTGCAACTTACTATGGTGGCTGCATGTGAATAATTTTTTATATTATAACATGCAACTTAGTGTTAGGGTGAATAAATGTAATTGGTAATGTAATTTTTTTTCATTTAATGTAGTTTTTGAACTTCACATTATAAATAATTAAAATTGAGGAATTTTTTTGCAATTAATAAACATCAAGTAAATAATGCATAATAATTTATAAACACGAGTTGTTTATATGTTTTAAATACATAGTAGAATCAAACTTACTCTGGCAGCTGCCAGGAGGCTGTTCCACCTCTTGCGGCACTGGTCAGACGTCCGCACCTCATGGGATGCCGATGTCACCACATCGGCAATCTCCTGCCAGATCCGCCTGCAAGCACGGGGTGAAGGTTTCCCAAGGCCACCCCGTGTCAAATCCTCCCACCTTGTTGATACAACATGGACTAGTGCTTCATTAGCCTCCTCACTGAAGGCTTTGGCCCTTCTTTCACTTTCATTTGGATTTTGATTCGACATGGCCATTGCTGAAACATCTGTAATGATAACTGATAACAATCTACCGATGAACTCCTCTTTCCCGCTCTCACCAACCCTCCCTTTTCTTCTGAGCATGCGCGATGACCCATGAACTCTCCAAACGCGGCAAAAAAAATCGATCCAAAAAAAAACATCCCACACATGCGCACAATATCGTTGCTAGGGAAGTTTTTTTTTTGGACTTCCGTTTCACTTCCTCTTTTTTTGGGCGATCGTGAGATCACTGAGAAATCAGATCGCCCATTTGATATCGCTGTGGTAAAGTCGAGTGGAAAATTGCAAAAAAAATAATGGGCCTTATGCCGGCAATCAGCATGGGCGATACATCACACATCGCTGGAATAAGGCCCATTTTTTGGGGCCTTAGCCACCTAGTGGAAAGTCTAGCCCACAGTTTCTCATTGTGATGTATTTGTTGCGGCTGACTTGCAAAAGGCAAAACAAGGCGCTCTGAAGTCGGTGGGAGGCCTTGGTTAAAGGTTGAACCTGAATGTTTTTCTCTGTAAATATGTTATATGAATGTGTTTCGTGTTGTATTTTAAGGGATGTATTCGGGGTGTTTAAGCGTAAAGTATATAGGGTTGATTGGAGACCACGACGTGTTTTCACAAGCAGACGTTTAATATTCCAGAAGGATTCTTTAAATATCATAGGGGCGACTATAAGATTTCAATGCAAACACTTTTTGGACATTGCTACTATATTCTCTGTACAGCAGAAGGGCTGGCTGGGGCAGGTCCAAACATGTTTAACTTGAATACACATTAGCTGAGCGGGAATGAGAATGGCTGAAAGCAGGAACATCATGGTTGATGGGCGCCTTTTGTTATGGAATGGGAACCCATCAGTGAGACATTAAGTAAAGTGGCCGGGGTTTCAGGCCATCGAAAGACAAAGGAAAGCTATTTGACCACAAACTCATCGGAGCCACACATCGAGGTACAGCACAGACGACAAAGGAACAGGCACAGACTTGAGTTTGCTTTTCAGTTGCACAGCCTCAGGTGGGAAGGACAGTTGGATTTTTGGTACGAAAATTATCATTTTTGCAAGTATAAGAGAAGCAATTTTGGCTGCCATCTCACTCTCTTATTCCCCTCTTCTATGCCTGCTTGCAACGCACAAGGACTAAGCACTCCATCTGGGGTGGAGAGAAGAAACACCAGAGAGCCTTGCTACTTCAACTGGGAAGCTGACCTTTAGATTGGACTTGAAGACCCACAAGATACACCTCATCGGGAGAAGCAGCGAGTAAGCCAGAGGGTTAATTGGTGAGCATTTATCCCAGCCCACGCATCTTTAAACCACTGCATAGTGTGAAAGGGTGTCGTGTGTCCCAACCAAGCCTTAGGGGTTTTAGTTGGGAGGTTTTTGCAAGGATCATAAGCATACACACATTCTGTTGGATAGATTTCAGTGGTGCAATTTTGAATCTGAGCAGGGGTGGTTTAGACATAGATACTTAGTGTTAGGGGTCATTTAGACAGGCCAGACTGTGTGTTGTACTGTGTTTGCTTGTATTACACTACCAGAGTGTTTTTTTACTGGGTGCAGGTATGTTTTAACTTGAATAAAAGCATTGAGATGGTAAGACTGAGAAGATCTATCTATGACTGTATATTATTGTTCACGACTATAATTCCAGTGTCTAGAACTATTGTTAAGAGGGATGATTCAAAATCACCAGGGGCAAAATCACTTACAGGGCGCCGTGCAGGTGCAAAAATTTTTTTTTAAATTTTAAACCCACTGCGCATGTGCAGTACAAAGAATTTTTAAAAAAACAGCACGTGTGGGGACTGTGTGGACCACCATTGAGAATCCATTGGTGACAGAGGTGGATTTGCAGGTAGGAAATACAGCTCTGATCACGAGATGGCTGCAATGGAAGGGCGCAGAGAAGGCGAAAGGGCCAGAGACAGAGAAGGGGAAACCGTAAGGATGAAGAGATTTCTTGTGGAAGAAATTGAACCCCTGCTAAACTTAATCGAGAGTAGATGGGGAGTTCGAGAACAAGGGAAGCTTCAGTAAAAATAAGCTTAAACCGTCTGCACTCGCAAAAGTTTGGGACCAGGTTGCAGTCGAGTTTAATGGAATGTCCATGACCCCGAGAACTGGTGCGCAGCTGAAAAAGAAGTGGCAGGACCTCGGACAAGCAGTGACTGTAAGTAATACATTTATTTGGGCTTTAAAATATAATGTAAGTTTATGTATACTTATTCACTGCAATAACATCTTTATTGCGTGCAGTTTTGGTTTCCATATTTACGAAAGGATATACTTGCTTTGGAGGCAGTTCAGAGAAGGTTCACTAGGTTGATTTCGGGAATGAGGGGGTTGACTTATGAGGAAAGGTTGAGTAGGTTGGGCCTCTACTCATTGGAATTCAGAAGAATGAGAGGTGATCTTATCGAAATGTATAAGATTATCAGGGGGCTCGACAAGGTGGATGCAGAGAGGACGTTTCCACTGATGGGGGAGATTAGAACTAGAGGTCACGATCTTAGAATAAAGGGCTGCCCATTTAAAAGAGAGATGAGGAGAAATTTCTTCTCTGAGGGTTGTAAATGTGTGGAATTCGCTCCCTCAGAGAGCTGTGGAAGCTGGGACATTGAATAAATTTAAGACAGAAATAGACAGTTTCTTAAATGATAAGTGGATAAGGGGTTATGGGGAGCGGGCGGGGAAGTGAAGCTGAGTCCATGATCAAATCAGTCATCTTATTGAATGGCGGAGCAGGCTCGAGGGGCAGTATGGCCTACTCCTGTTCCTATTTCTTATGTTCTTATGTAAATGTGTGCATGTGTGTTCAGAAGGACCCTCTCTTAAAAAGTTCCATTTTCATCTTTGCAGAAGATGGTGTCATCGATCAACCGAGAATGGTCATAAATGGAGGAGGTCCGCCAAATAGGCTGCAACTAACAGCCATAGAGCAGAGGATAGCATCAATGATTAAATGACACAGAAGATGACCAACAATCAACGCGGAAGCAGGGCCCAGTTTTCCATTCAAGGGTAAGCCCTGCAAATTGCATAGTCTGGGTTGGCTAAATGTTACGTACTGTGTGTGCTTCCTACACTTCTCCTTCCTCAATGCTGCTAACCAAGCATCTATCTTTTGTTTCGCAGAGGTTGAGCATCAGGAGGAGACAGAAAGTGCACCTGAAGTTGAAGGAGAGAATGTTCAAGAAAATGGCACATCAGATATTCCAACTCAGGAGAATGATGGGCAGCAAGTCATAGATGATGAGATTATTAACCTGGACTTGGAGGTGCTAAACCCCATGAGGATTCCAAGTCCTTTCAAGAGTGAATCAAACGAGAGGAGTTTTCTCGGTGTGACGGCTGAGGCTGCGGGTACAAGTGTGTCGCAGCAAGCCACACTTGAGAGACATCGTAGGAGGGCGAACTCCAGACCTAATGCAGAAACACCGGATTCTGAGAACATAGGACATCTATGTACACAGTAGGTACACAATAATAAGACATCAAATTTGTATGGTTGTTTGCATTTGACTGAAGAGGATTGTCCTTAGGGCTGCCAGTGACAGAAGCATGTTCACAGTAGCCCATCTGAAGGAAGAGTGAAACTTGGTTGCGCTATTACGTCAGTAGGAAGGGATTTGTGTACGGAAAATGCACCACTATTGCTACACTTAGAAAAACTCTGTTCAACGCTGCAGCACCACTAGAACTCATGGGTGTTAATATCATACACTATAAATCACGGGTGTTAATATCATAAACTAGAACACACGGGTGTTAATATATACTTGAATTCATGAATATTAGTATCATACACTTAAATTTATGGTAATATCATATACTAGAACTCATAGGTGTTAATATCATATACTAGAACTCACAGGTGTTAATATCAAACTAGAACTCACAGGTGTTAATATCATAAACTAGAAGTCATGGGTGTTAATATCATATGAGAACTCACGGGTGTTAATATCATATACTTCCTCTGACTGCAACCCACTTCCTGGTCAGCCTCTGAGGTTGAACCGCACCATTCATAGCTAGGGAATTTGAATATAGGAGCAGGGAAGTCTTACTGCAGTTGTACAGGACCTTAGTGAGGCCTCACCTGGAATATTGTGTTCAGTTTTGGTCCCCTAATCTGAGGAAGGACGATTTTGCTATTGAGAGAGTGCAGCGAAGGTTCACCAGACTGATTCCCGGGATGGCAGGACTGACATATAAGGAGAGACTGGATTGACTGGGCCAGTATTCACTGGAGTTTAGAAGGACGAGAGGGGATCTCATAGAAACATATAAAATTCTGACGGGTTTAGACAGGTTAGATGCAGGAAGAATGTTCCCGGTGTTGGGGAAGTCCAGAACCAGTGGACATAGTCTAAGGATAAGGGGTAAGCCTTTAGGACTGAGATGAGGAGAAACTTCTTCACTCAGAGAGTTGTTAACCTGTGGAATTCCCTACCGCAGAGAGTTGTTGATGCCAGTTCATTGGATATATTCAGGGGGGAGTTAGATATGGCTCTTATGGCTAAAGGGATCAAGGGATATGAGGTTCTGAGGTGAATGATCAGCCATGATCTTATTGAATGGTGGTGCAGGCTCGATGGGCCGAATGGCCTACTCCTGCACTTATTTTCTATGTTTCTATGTTTCTATCTTGTGGGGATGAGCGGAGAGAACATCCAACAATCTCGATTGCTCCTGGAAGCCTTTGGTGGGGTGATGGCAGAGTAGGGGGGACTGTCATTACAGGTTGAAAGACTTTCGGGATGGTTCAATGAAGTAGTATCGGCAATAGGTGATCTCACTCAGGCTGTCCTTAATGCGAGGAGTGCTATCCATTCTGTACCAAATTCAAGAGTTGATATTGAGGTTGACTACAAAGAGGAACCCGGGCATTCCACTATGTTACATTTTGGCTCTGTCTCTGTTGTAGCCCAGCAACAAGAAACGCTGTGCTGGAAAAGGAACAGATTACACCTGGGGGTACGGGGGGGGAAGGAAGCAGAAGTCTGCAACTACGGGCACATGCAGGCGTAACGGCATCTACTGGGGCAGGAGTGGCGCACAGCGCTAAGGAGGAGGATAGATGTCTTTTGTGTTTTGGTTGCTTTAGTTGATTGTTCTTTGTAAAGTTTGCCACAGTCTTGAATAAAGTTTTTAAAGTTATGAAGGTTTAAGGAAAGTAAAGTAACGCTAATTACAACTGTGCTGTACAAATGTTTAATAAACATTTTAATTTTGGACTTTTTAAACCTGACTCCTGCACTTCATTTTTTAATGCTGCACTAATAAATATTACAGGATAACCAGACTGAACATGTAAAATGGCCTCATCCCTTGCAACCTATTGGTTTAAATGATACAGGGGCAGGTTCCAGTGCTAAGGTGTTCATGGATCCTGCTTTGTTCTGGTCTCTGATGCATGCAACATAGAAAATAGGTGCAGGAGTAGGCCATTCGGCCCTTCGAGCCTGCACCATCATTCAATAAGATCATGGCTGGTCATTCCCTCAGTACCCCAACGAAGAACCATGGTGCATATATCAGTGACCTTCACCCAGTCTAGATCCATGAACAACTTAGTCTTATTGTCCACCTAAGCACTCCAACACACCCAAACTCCAGTTAAACATTCAAGATTTGTGGTGGGAAGGTTTAACATAATGTAATGTCCACCCAAGCACTCCAATACTCCATAAAAACATAAAAAATAATCCCACCACAAATCTGTTAATACAATGTAATGTTCCACCTTTATTAGAAATCACTGCTGCTTCCCTATGAACCTGGAGTGTCTTGCAGTGTCCTTTGTGTGCAGACCTTCGGCCTGGGATAGCAGCAGACCACATGGGTGGAGGACCTTCAGCCAGGGGCTAGCAGCAGCTGCAGTCGACATCGAGAAAGGGTAGAAGGCTACCCTTATTGTGCAGTGAAGAGAAGACTGCTTTGAAAACCTGGTGAATGTCTACGAAGATTCTGGAAACTGTTGGATTACCTTGGTTGGAACTTTCTTAGAAGATTTTTGGACCCAGAGACATAACACTGGAAACATTTTTTTTAAATTTTCTTCAATAGTATGGCCTGATTATACACAATATCGAAGGAGCAGCATTTTTAGTAAGTTTAGATTTGACATTATTTTTTTTACTCAGAGTTGCTCCTGTTGAATTTTTAATTTTGCTAAAACTTAAATTAAGAGTCAGGGAGTCCATTCGGCCAGGGATAGGAGCGGGCCAGCATGGATTTCTGTAAGTGAAGGGAAGGGTTTTTCCTACGGTGCTTGGAGGGTCTGTACACCAGTTCTAAAGCTGTATTTCGGGAGGAAAGGTGGCCCTATACCCAGAAATGGCGCGGAAGCCTTCTTTTCAGGTACACCAGCGCCAGAATGTTTGGCGCCAAACATTCTGGCATTGGTAGTAGATGCCGGCGCACTAACATTGGCGAATCTTTAAACTGATCTTCAACGCCAAAAAAGTCACTGGGCACCGAAAAAACGGCACCCAGTGCTGGGGAAAATTCATGTCAACTGTAAACGTTGAAATTATGCCCTGTATACCCAAGTCCAGGTCATTAATTTATATCAAAAAGATGAGTGGTTCTAATAACAATCCCTGGGGAACATCACTGTGTACTTTCCTACAGTCTGAAAAACAACCATTCACCACTACTCTTTGCTTTCTGCTCCTTAGCCCATTTCATATCCACACTGCAACTGGCTCTTTAATCTCATGAGCTTCAATTTTGCTAACAAGTCTATAGCATACCAAGTTATACCATACACCTGAATTTTGCTAACAATCCTCTTGTGAGACACCTTATCGAACATCTTTTGGAAATCCATATACCCTGCATCTACTGCATTCCATGTTAAAGTTGTCAAATATGACTTGCATTTAACAAATCCATGCTGGTGGTCATTTCTAAATGCTTGCTAGTTTTATCTTGTACTATGGATTGTGTGTGTATGTCAACAGCTGGCATTAGACTACCTAATCTATAGTTATCCAGTTTATCTTTCTTGAGCAAGGGTATCACATTAGCTACACTTCAGTCCCATGGCATGATACAGTTTGCTTATTTGAGGAATGAAAAATTGTGGCCAGAAACAAAACAAATACATCCTTAAAAAGCTCATTACAACATCACAATAATGTCCAGGGTGAAGAATTCAGCGACCATTGCAGTAAAATGTACATGTACACGTCCAATGAGTGAGAACAAAATCGGGCTTGTTTGTGACGTGCCCAGTACTGTTGATTGAACTCAGTTCCGAAGCTCAGGCATAAAATGGCCAACTGAGTGAGCTATTCAGATTTGCGGATGCTACAATAAAATCGATCAGACACTGGAAGGATAAACTTTGATGACCCAAATGGCTTTTTCTCATTCCTAACTTTTCTTATGTTCATGCCCCAACACAAATTATTGCCTTCAGGAGAGAGGGGCAGAAAGGGGACAAAAAAATTATACTTAATCAAAGTATCACTGTGTGCATTTCCCATACAACAAAATGTATTGCTACACTCTGGCCAAAGAATTGAGAAAAAGCTAATATTTAAAATGGAGAAAGATGTGCGAGTGGTGTAATGAAAAGAATGACTTCACTATTCGTTTAAGATTTAATTTCCCTCTCTGACCTTTGCATAATATGCCTTTCTGACAAATGCTTTTAAATGCATGGCATTTTCATCTTGGCACTTTATTAATTTTATATTAATATCACAAATAACATTCTGGCTGTTCATTCCAATTAGTTCCAGCTCAATCTCGGCCTTGCTCTTTTCAAGATATTTGGATGCAGTTGCCACTGTCATTCAAATTAAAAGCAGACTCCATGGCCAATAGGCTAAGATAAATAATGCAACTTGGAAAACTCAGAGACTGAAAGTATAGAAAGCAGTTCACAATGGAGAAGACGAGACTTTATGTTCACAAGAACTGTGCGATGTTCATATCGACCAATGCTATCATAGCTAAACATTTCTGTGACAGATAGGTTGATGAGAACGAGCTTCAGTAGATTACTCAGTCCAGCACCTATCTCCTCACTGATGTTGTTCAGGTCCGACCTAGTTTGGTATAAAGTTACAACTGCACACAAACTGCAAATCTCCCATTATGTTATGAAATGCTGTAGTTCCTTTCCTTGCCACATGTGGGTGCTCCAAGTAAACATATCAGAGTGTAACAACACAAACCCATCACCTACATCAATGGAAGAAATTCTCAAAGACCGAGGGGGCAATTTTAATCTCAAAAAATGGGTGGGGTCACGTGGAAGGTTAAAGAATTCAAGATTGCGGGACATTTTTGTATGCTATGTCCTGCCCAAAGAAATGGTTGGTTTATTAGCAAAGGTTTAACAATCACATTACCAATTCATCCACCAGGCTCACAACCACTTACCTCATCGTGGATCCCCTGAACCCAACTGGTTGGGGGTTTTATTGAGTCTTGTGAGCAGCATGTGACTGGCTAAGCCACTCCCAACTCAACAGCTTTACAATTCTGTGCAACACTTTGCAACGTTATAAGCTTTACAACACTTGCATACCTTACACTGCTTTCCCTTCTTTTAGAAGCGAGGTATTTATACAATATTTCAAAAGTTTACTTATGATTACAATTTTACAAATTCGACTGCTGAGCCTGAGTATCTTGCTGTAAGCTTTTAGCTTCCTCATGTTCCAATCTCCATTTCTTTGCAATTGGCTGGCTGTGCCAGTTTTCTATATTCTTATTTGACTCTGGAGACCATCTTGGGGAATTTCTGGTTTCAGGGCATGTAGCCCAGGATTTCTTGAGTTTCCTTGGAACCTTTACATCCATCTTAGTGTTAGCTTTCTTCCTAAGACCTTGATATTCCCAGTTATCAATATCCTATCTAGTTGGTTTGCATTTCCTCGATGTTCGCTTCAGCTCAACCCCAACTCCACCTTACGCCAGCCCTCCCCCGATGGAAGATAGTCTCTTCGAGATTGTCCCATACCTGCAGAACTGCCTTTAATCGTCTGCATCTGGATTGGTGAGGATATGGACGTTGTGACCATTGTGTCCAATGAAGTACTTGGACTTGCCAACTCACTCTGATCATCGTCCAAGTCAGGCTCATAATTAACTACTCATGGTACCGAAGGTGCCTCACTTGCTAGTAATATTTGATCCACGTAAACCTTCCTGATGTATTCACCAATTTTGATCAAGTACTGCTTCGTGCAACATACCCAAATAATTGTACCGATGTCCCATTTGCATGGACTTTCCTTTTCGATGGATTGAGAACTTTGATCACCCTTCTGAAAGCACCGCTCTTTCGTACCGGAATGATAACATTTCTGCGCTGATTGTGCCTTCTCTACCTTATCAGGCAAGTTTGGTTGCAATAAATTGAGACGTGTCCTCAGCCTACACTACATCAATAATTTGGCTACATCAATAATGTACCCTGCTGTAGAATGAGGCGTAGCTCTGTACTTGAAAAGAAAATTCGCTAATCTATGTTTCATGCTCACCGACGATCCAGTCTGTAGAACTTGTTTCCACAAAGCCTCCTTGACAATCCTGACCGACCTTTCAGCTGTACCATTCGAATCAGGCTAATATGGTGCTACCAATGTGTGTTTGATACCGGTGTGTCTGGCAAAATTCGCAAAATGCATGGACTGAAATTGCGGCCCATTATCTGACACCATTTCTTCGGCAGACCATAGCATGCAAAAATGTTCCACAATTCATCCAATGTAGGCTCTATAGTTGTAGATGACCCCATATGCTGTAGCTCCAGCAATTTCGAATGGCTATCGACTAAAACCAGAAAATTAGCACTGCTCCTCTCGCAAAAATCAATATGTATTCTTTGGAGTGATGTCGTTGGCCAAGTCCAAGTTTGCAGGGACGTTTTAGCTGGCATGCTCCTGCAGTCTTGACAGATAGAAGTATTAGTAAGTAAGTGCACTGTCTTTATCCAATCAAGACCAATAAACAAAACTTTGGGCCACCGCTTTCATGCCTACGATGCCAATATGCTCACCGTGAAGTTCTGTCAAGAATTTGGCTCATAGTGCACTGGGAATGATTACTCTCAGATCCCATTTTAGACATCCCTGTTCACATGATAATTCGTGCCAATGTTGATAAAATGGCTTTATCCCCTCATCTAAATGTGTTTGATCTTCAGAGCTCCTCTCAGGGTGTGCTCATAGGCCCACTGTAACATGGCATCTTTCTGTGTGTGCTCTGCAATAACGGGGGCGGTGACCAGAAAGTCCTCATCAATGACATCTAGAGTTGACTGTTCACGACCAAGTTCAGAGTTTTCATGAGGCAATCTTGAAAGGGTATCCACCACTGCATTCTGCTTCAACGTACATTACTCAATTTTGTAATCATACTGAGAGAATAAAATAGCCCATCTTTGCATCCTGGAAGTCATCATTGATTGAATTGCCGTCTTTGGGCCGAGGATAGCTAGTAACGGTTTGTGTTCAGTTACTAGCGTGAATTGCCACTCTAAAAGAAACTGGTGAAACTTTTTAATATCAAATATAATTGCCAAAGCCTCTTTCTCAATCTGGGCAAAACTTTGTTCGGCTTTTGTTGACCGTACGCAGTGCAGAGGCAACCAGTTTTCCCTGCCCAACATTCATAACATGGCTGATCACTGCTCCCAATCCATTCCCAGAGGCATCACATGCTAGTCTTAGCATGTGTCATATTCATTCTGTTGCTCTTTGTCCCATATCCAACGCACCCCTTTCTTTAATAAATAATAGAATGGAGCGAGCACCGTTGATAGTCCAGGAAAAAAAAGAGAGTATTATATTGGACCATTCCTAAAAATGATTGTAATTCAGTAAAATATTTTGGTTCCAGAGCCATCATGATGGCTTGCACTTTCTCCTTAACTGCTTGGAGACCATTTTCATCAACCTGCAATCCTAGATAAACCACCTCATGCTGTATGAATGCACATTTACCCCTCTTCAGCTTCAGATTATGGTCTGAATACTTCTTCTAAGATTTCTAGGTTTTCCCTCGCTGTGCCGGTGGCTAGAAACACATCATCTTTATTGCACAGTGATTCATTCCCTGTAAGATCTGATCCACGGTAGCCTGAAATATCTTTGGTGAGGACTTAATACCATAGGGCAGCTTAGTGTATGAATATAAACCTGTATGTGTGTTAATTGTTGACAAGGATAGTCAGCAATATCTGACAATGAGTTGAGCATAGGCTTGGGAGAGATCCAGTTTTGTGAAGACTTTGGCTCCTGTCAGTTCTGCATACAGTTCCTGTGATGTCAGTAAAGGGTATTGTTCGTCATCAACTGCTTGATTCAGAGTAATTTTATAATCGCCACAGAGCCGTAACGTTTTGTCCATTTTCGGAACTACAACTAACGGGGTGGCCCAGTCACTCACATCAATCTTCACTCAAACTCCGTTTTTCTCCAACTTAGACCTGTGATTTTAATGCATATGGTATTGGCCTTGCTCTATAAAAAATAGGTTTGACATCCGATCTAATCCGAATATGTGCATTGTATCCCTTGATACCCTCGTACGAGTCCTCAAACATGTTAGCATATTTCTCCAGTAGAGTAGCTAGCCGAGACTTAACCATTTCTGTACCACAGACGCTGTACCAATCCAAATGAAGCACGCTTAGCCAATCTTTGCCCACAAGTGTCGTCCGATTGATGTATTTCGCTATAATAGTTGATATTGCTTGTTGCTCCTGGTATTGTACTATACACTCCACTTGTCCAAGCTTCTACAGTTATTCCCCTGAATATGTTTTCAGTCCTGCTGAACTCGCATTTAGTTTTATGCCCCTGAAATTCTTGAAATACACATCCTGGCTGATTATTGAGCCATCAGCTGCAGTATCTATTGTCATATTAATCCATCGATTATTAATCAGTACTATCGTTCTGAAATCCTGACAAGGAATGCACTGCCTTGCCTGTCACTGTATATACACCAAAACCTACGCTGTTCTGATTGGTTTCCACCCAGTGAAGTCTTTGATCATCATTGGGCCTGTCCTTGGATTTACATGCGGATGCAATGTGTCCCCTTACTTGGCACCGGTAGCATCTTGCCCACTTGAACCGACACCGATGTGCAGTATGGTTGCCATTACACCATTGACATCTATTCTCCTTGGTTTCATAACTCTCCCTCTGACCAGGGCTCATAATCTTCTGCATTTCTGCATCACTGTGAACTGCCGATACTGGGTGAAATTCCTTAATATTTTTCTCTGTCATCTCCATGGAGGTGACTATCTTGCAAGCTTTCTCAAAAGATCATCCATACCTAACAATTTTGATTGGATGTGTTCATCTGTTAGTCCACATACAAATTTATCTCGAAGAGCCCCATCTAGGAATCCTCCAAAATTGCAGTGTAGAGATAATTTTCTTATGGCAACAATGTATTCACCAATGGTTTCATCAGGTCTTTGGTTTCTCATTGCGAACTAAAATGATTCTTCAATATTTGTAGTATGTCTGAGAATGAAGCACCCTTAATCTTTCTCAGGGTTAACAAATTCATTAAGATACCATAATTCTCTGCACCAATCATGACTGACAGAATAGCTTTCATCTTCTCGAGCACTGCTTGATTCCTTATTTGTGAATTTACTACACCTACTGGGACTTCATTGACATCAGTAGCACTAAAAAAAACATTAGTAATCTTTCACTGCAGGATCTAAATGATTCCTTATTCTTGTCAAAGGCTCCCAAGTTATTGATATAACTCGTTGTCACATCCATATTGCCTTCTTAGCTTAATAGCCGTTAATCACTCTCAATAATCTTGAATTGGTTTTCAATTAAAATAAATGGCTTTCCACAAGCTCTTTTTGTCACTTCAACCCTGTTCAGTACTCTCCAAAAAAAATGGTACTACCAGCCTCTCATTTGGAAATCACGCTGCCGGTATATCTCTTTACTGTGCTCCACTTGCATTTGCCTTCTCATTAAAGGAAACTACTTTAAGCCAAGTTTCCCCTTTGGTAAGGGCACTAGAACCCACAAATTAACAAATAAACTTTAAGGGAACCTTAACAAATCAAATTAAAATTCTGTTTCCTGCTGAAATTATGTACTCCAGTCCCTCCAGTGCCCACCTGTCGCGGAAGGCTGTGACCATACCAGTATACATCACGCGCTCCATCTCCCTGGCTCGAACGTAGCTGCGGAAGAGAGGCAGGCAGTCAAGCCAAACAACCCCCTCGACTACCCGCTGCCTGGACCTGTTAATGGCCATCTTGATCAGGCCCAAGAGCAGTCCAACGAGGAGGCCCACCGACCTGCCCGCTCCCCTCCATATCAGATACCCAAAGATCCACTCGACTAAGGCCTCTGATCTCCCCATGACCTCCCCTGCCCCCCTTTCCTGATGCCTCCAATCACCTTCCCGGCCACCCCCCACCCCTCCAGCCCTGATGCTCCTCCGGCCCCTAACAACCCCGACGCTCCTCCAGTGTCCCACCTGTAGGCCCGATTGTCCGCCAGCTTCCAGCCACACTCCCCCTGTCCCAACAATGTTCCTCTGGTCCCCCCAGCATCCCCTGAATGCCAGCCACACCCTCCAATGCACCTCCATCTCCTGATCATCCTCCGGCCCGATTCACCCATCCAATCCTCCTCCCATAGAAACAGCTGTATATTTCCAAGTCAGGCTGGTGTTTGACTTGGAGCGGAGCTTGGAGGTGGTGGCGCTCCCATGCGCCTACTTCCCTTGTCCTTCTAGGTGGTGGAGATTGCGGATTTGGAAGGTGGTAGATGGTACACACTGCAATCACGGTGCGCCGGTGGTGGAGGGAGTGAATGTTTAAGCTGGTGGATGGGCTGCCAATCAAGCGGGCTGCTTTGTCCTGGATGTTATTCAGCTTCTTGAGTGTTGTTGGAGCTGCACTCATCCAGGCAAGTGGAGAGAATTCCATTTCACTCCTGACTTGTGCCTTGTAGATGATGGAAAGGCTTTGGGGAGTCAGGAGGTGAGACACTCACTGCAGAATACTCAGCCTCTGACCATCTCTTGTAGCCACAGTATTTATGTGGCTGGTCCAATTAAGTTTTTGGTTAATGGTGACACCCCAGGATGTTGAAAGGGAGGGATTCAATGATGATAATGCCATTGAATGTCAAAGGGTCGTGGTTATACTCTCTTGTTGGACATGGTCATTTCCTGGCACTCGTGTGCATGAATGTTATTTGCCACTTATCAGTGCAAGCCTGAATGTTGACCAGGTCTTGCTGCATGCGGGCACACACTGCTTCATTTTCTGAGGAGATGCGAATGGAACTGAACACTGTGCAATCATCAGCGAACATCCCCACTTCTGACCTTATGATGGAGGGAAGGTCATTGGTGAGACAGCTGAAGATGGTTTGCCATAGGACACTGCCTGAGGAACTCCTGCAGCAATGTCTAGGGGCTGAGATGACTGACCTCCAACAACCTCAACCACCCTCCTTTGTGCTGGGTATGACTCTAGTCAGTGGAGAGTTTTCCCCCTGATTCCCATTGACTTCAATTTTACGAGGCTTTCTTGATGCCACACTCGGTCAAATGCTGACTTGATGTCGAAGGCAGTCACTCTCACCTCACCTCTGGAATTCAGCTCTTTTGTCTACGTTTGGCTTTAATGAGGTCTGGAGCCAAGTGATCCTGGCTGAACCCAAACTGAGCATCGGTGAACAGGTCATTGGTGAGTAAGTGCCGCTTGATAGCACTGTCGACGACACCTTCCATCACTTTGCTGATGATTGAGAGTAGAGTGATAGGGAAGTAGTTGGCCAGATTGGATTTGTCCAGCTAAAACTTGCCTTCTAGTACATCATAAATAATATATTTGTAGTATATTGGGAATGGTAGCATAGCAGTTAAGTTACGGGACTAATAATCCAGAGGCCTGGACTAATTATACGGAGAGTTCAAATTCCAGCACAGCAGCTGGGGAATTTAAATTCAGGTAATTAAATTATTCTGGAATAAAAAGCTAGTGTCAGTAATGGTGACCATGAAACTACTTATTGTCGTAAAAACCCATCTGGTTCACTGATGTCCTTTAGGGAAGGTCATCCAGTCATGAATGGTGGTGGGCAATTAAACAACTAATGGGAGGAGGCAGCTCCATGAATATCACCATCCTCAATGATGGTGGAGCCCAGCACGCAAGTGCAAAAGACAAAGGGCTAGAACCTCCACGTTTTTTGCCTGCTTAACGGCCACTTAATCATTGAAATGACATATAACGCCCAGACATTGCCCATTTTGGCACAAAGTGGAAACTGACGGGCTTTTTTTTTTTAAGGAGACTTATCACCGAGCGTTATTTTCCCAATGGACTGAACGCAGAGAAAAAATATTACCGTCCGTTCACTTTTTTTGGGCGGCATCAGCAGAATGGGCGATTTCAACACCCATATTATCGCCCAGCGTTACTTTCCTCACGGACTTAATGCCGAGATTCAATAATAACGCCTGGCAACTGTTTTTTGTCATAAAGAGCATATTTACCCAAACTAGTGGTCATGGAGATCGCCCACCATCAATTTCACCACCTCCCACACATATCGCCCAGAATATCGCCCGCTCAAAAAACCGCCCACAAAAAGTGGAACTAACCGGGACGGATGGCAGCTGTGTGGCTGGCATTCATTAAATCCCACTCTTACATGAGGAGCTGATATCGGAAAGATTTGCCTGAGAGGGCGCTGATATGAGTGACAACGCTGACACACTGCTTTGTGTGTGTGCAGCTAAGACATCAATGGTGCCCATCACCTTGGTGCCAGTTAAAGTTTATATCGATTGATGTTAAGTTGCATTTAACCCTTTGACGGTAAAGAATCACCAGTGTGTAATGGTCTAGCTATCTGAGACAATGCGCAACAAGGTTATGTTCAACAGCAAAAGTTTAATACCAACATTGGTCTGAAATCTTAAGTAATACAGCAATAACACCCAACCCCCACCCACATCCCACTTTTTCCACCATTGACATAAATCACATGGTCACTATGTCCAGCAACACAGAATACAAAGGCAAAGCAGGAGCAGGGCCCAGCCCCCATACATTGCAACAAATTGCATACACCCAGATGGAAATATAACACAGCCATCACCTACGCACATGCACCTCACTTTCCATCCCCCCTCCCCTTCTTCTCCCCACCTCTATCCCTTCCCCTCCTCGCTTCATGGGGCCTGGCCGAGAAGCTCCTCAGGCGGTGCCTCATTGGGGGGGATAAAGGCAGATGCGGTGGTTAGACGGGTACAGGAGCCAGGGGTGGCGGGGGGGGGGGTTGCCGAGGTGGCAACATTCTCTGATGCAGAAGCAGGATCTTGGTCCTTGCTCGCATCTGTCATTCGCAATGGTGGTGCTGAACCTAGGGGTGGAGTGCCGTGCTCTGGGATCACTGGGAGGGCTGTGGCAGCAGTGTTCCTGGCTATCACATCCAGGGACTCCGCCATGCGCGGAATGTACTCTGACATGGTGGCCTGATGTCGGGATATGCCCCCCCAAAGCTTCGATGAACTGTTCACCAATGTCTACAATCCTCCTGGACAACTGAACCATCTGTCTGCTGTCATATCGCGCTCCTGGAACAGATCTGCCGCATCCACGTGGCCTCCGCAGGGTCGGCGCCATCCTGGGGACAAATGGGGTGCCCTGTGGAGAGGTGCTTGGGGCCTGCATCTCCAGAGTGGAGGCGGGAATGACCGGAGGACAAATAAATGGCCTTGGGGTTGAATGGGTTCTGGAGTGCGCCAATGCAGGTTCTTCGAAGGCCACACTCTCATCCGTCGAGAACAGACCCAGCGGATTGACGGGCAACAATTGGAGCTCCTCAGCACCAAATGTAGTAGGATCGTCCACCAACTCCTGCCCCGCGCCATCACCTTCTGGCCTCTGTGGCCTTGCCTGGGGCCTCGCAGCAGACACAAATGGGGTTGTTAGAGGAGAAGCGGGTGCTCGAGTGACAAGGTGAGTCCAGCGCGACACACAGCATATGCACAACAAAAGCACCACTGCTTTCAAAATCATCACAGACATCACATTTCATGACCGTTGTGCATTGCAATGATTTTCATTAGGCCAGCATTATTTCTATGACACTTTTAGAAATCATCTATCATACATGATTGTTCAGATACGAGTTGGTGTGACATGTATAGACTTTGCATGATGCAATGGTGTAAGCTTTACTCACATCACTTCAGGGTCTGCAGATGTGTCTGTGGCTGTCCGGGGATGCTTTCCCATGAGTGCGAGCACTCGCTCCTCCATCTCTGATGTTGCTGGAGACTGGTGGACACCCACCCGTTTGCCTCTGCACGGACCTCATCGTCGATAGCTTCTTCTGTAAAAGTGGACAGGATGACATGGCATGAGATCTACGAGGGCACGGTGCATGAACTGCCACTCTGGATTGTCCCGGGCGATGGCCCCACCTGCTTGGAAGGAGATGGCTGGGCAAAATCCACTGAAACTGGGACTGACATCCGAGTGCGATCACATGTCGATCAGGCCTCATGTACCCAGGTTCTTAACAAATTTCCTTTCCTTTTTGAGCAAGGCATTGGAAACTTTTCCGGGGCGAAGGTGCGGATCCACTTGGTCCCAGAGGCATGACCCATTCACCACAAGGCGCTAGCGGTACCTCACATGATGAGCGAGAGTGGAAATCGAGCTGGACAAGCTACAACGCGAGGGCATCATCTCCCCAGTGGAATGTAGTGAGTGGGCCAATACTCAAAAGTGATGGCACGGTCAGGATTTGCGGAGATTATAAACTATTAATCGTTTCTTGCTACAGGACCAATACTCGCTACCTAAGACAGATGACCTATTTGCGATGCTGGCAGGAGGCAAGACGTTCACCAAGCTCGACCTGACTTCAGCCTACATGACGCAGGAGCTGGAGGATTCTTCGAAGGGCCTCACCTGCATCAACACGCACAAAGGACTGTTCATCTACAACAGATGCCCGTTTGGAATTCAGGCGACTGCAGCGATCTTCCAGAGAAACATAGAGAGCCGACTCAAGTCGGTACCACACACAGTAGTCTTTCAGGACAAAATATTGGTTACGGGTTGGGACACCACTGAGCGCCTGCAAAACCTGGAGGAGGTCTTCCAGCGTAGGGCTGCGGCTGAAGAGGTCAAAACGCGTCTTCATGGCAACAGAAGTGGAGTTTTTAGGGAGAAAGATTGCGGCGGACGGCATTCGGCCCACAGACGCCAAGACAGAGGCTATCAGGAACGCACCCAGGCCACAGAACGTCACGGAGCTGCGGTCGTTCCTGGGACTCCAACTATTTTGGTAACTTCCTACCGGGTTTAAGCACCCTTTTAGAGCCCCTACATGTGTTATTGCGCAAAGGTGAGAACTGGGTATGGGGATAAAAACAAGTAATTGCTTTTGAGAATGCCAGAAACATTTTATGCTCCAACAAGCTGCTTGTATTGTATAACCCGTGTAAAAGACTTGTGCTAGCATGTGATGCGTCATCGTACGGAGTCAGGTGTGTATTACAACAAGCTAACGTTGCGGGGAAATTGCAACCTGTTGCCTATGCTTCCAGGAGCTTGTCTAAAGCCGAGAGCCCCTACAGTATGATTGAGAAAGAGGCATTAGCGTGTGTGTTCGGGGTAAAGAAAATGCATCAGTACCCGTTTGGCCTCAAATTTGAGGTGGAAACCGATCACAAGCCCCTCACATCCCTGTTCGCTGAAAACAAGGGGATAAATACTAATGCCTCAGCCCGCATACAAAGGTGGGCACTCGCACTATCAGCGTATAACTATACCATCTGCCACAGGCCAGGCACCGAGAACTGTGCGGATGCTCTGTCGGCTACTGTTGCCCACCACGGGGGTGGAAATGGCGCAGCCTGCAAACTTGTTGATGGTGGCGCAGCCCGCAGACTTGTTGATGGTCATGGAAGCATTTGAAAATTATAAACCACCTGTCACGGCCCGCCAGATTCGGACTTGGACCAGCCAAGATCCTCTGCTGTCCCTAGTAAAAAACTGTGTACTGCATGGGAGCTGGGCCAGCATCCCAGTTGAAATGCAAGAGTCAATCAAGCCGTTCCAGCGGCGAAAGGACGAGCTGTCCATTCAGGCAGACTGCCTGTTGTGGGGTAACCGCGTGGTGCTACCAAAAAAGGGCAGGGAGACGTTCATCTCGATCTCCACAGCACACACCCGGGTATAGTAATGATGAAAGTGATAGCCATATTCCACATGTGGTGGCTCGGTATCAACTCTGACTTCGAGTCCTATGTACGGCAATGCAGCGTATGTGCTCAGTTGAGCAACGCGCCCAGAGAGGCACCACTAAGTTTGTGGTCCTGGCCCTCCAGACCATGGTCGAGGATCCATGTCGACTATGTGGGCCCGTTTCTCGGTAAAATGTTCCTGGTGGTGGTGGATGTTTTTTCAAAATGGATTGAATGTGAAATAGTGTCTGGAAGCACCGCCACCGCCACCATTGAAAGCCTGAGGGTCATGTTTGCCACCCATGGCCTGCCTGACGTACTGGTCAGTGACAACGGGCCATGTTTCACCAGTGCCGAATTTAAAGAACTCATGACCCCCAATGGGATCAAACATGTCACCTCGGCCCCGTTTAAACCATCCTCCAATGGACAGGCAGAGCGGGCAGTACAAATCAAACAGAGCCTTAAAACGAGTCACAGAAGGCTCACTCCAAACCCGCATGTCCCGAGTACTGCTCAGCTACCGCACGAGAACCCACTCACTCACAGGGGTGCCCCCGGCTGTGCTACTCATGAAAAGGACACTTAAAACCAGACTTTCGCTGGTTCACCCCAACCTGCATGATCAGGTAGAGAGCAAGCGGCAGCAACAAAATGTAAACGATGGTTGTGCCACTGTGTCACGGGAAATTGATCTGAATGACCCTGTGTATGTGCTCAACTATGGACATGGTCCCAAGTGGATCGCGGGCACAGTGATAGCTAAAGAAGGGAATAGGGTGTTTGTAGTCAAACTAGACAATGGACAAATTTGCATAAAGCACCTGGACCAAACGAGGCTGCGGTTCACAGACTACCCAGCAGACACCACCTTTTTCGAGCCCACAACACACACCCAAAGGATCAACGACACCACGCCTGACCAGGAAATCGAACCCATCACGCCCAATAGCCCAGGCTCACCTAGCAGCCCTGCAAGGCCAACAACACGCCAGCCCAGCGAGGGGACAGCCAACACACCAGAACAGACATTTATACCGAGGCAATCCACCAGGGAAAGAATGGCTCCCGACCGCCTCACCTTGTAAATAGTTTTCACTTTGACTTTGGCAGGGGAGTGATGTTGTGTATATGTAAAGCATGCACTCCCATGTTCCGCCACCAGGGAGCTCATCCCCTGAAGTCCCAAGGGATCCCAGCATCCCTTGGGAGCACTGTATATAAGCCAGCCCCTAAGGCCTGTTCCTCGCTCTGGAGTATCTTATTAAAGACTGAGGTCACTGTTACTGTAACCTCCCTGTGTGCAGCCTCATCTGTGTTAGGAACACAATAGAATTAACTAGGGATAATCATATATTGGATCTGGTGTTTAGTATTGAGCCTGACCTCATATCAGGCCTCCATGTGGGGGAACATCTGGGCAACAGTGATCATAACATTATACGGTTCCAATTGGCGAGTAGAACTATAGTTACTGAGAACCTGCAACTCGTACCAGATTTCAGAAGAGCAAACTTCCCCAAAAATGGCAGATGATTTGGAACGGGTAAATTGGGTTTCCCTCCTCGGTGGTGATGAGACCGATGTTGAATATAAATGGAAAGTTTTTAAGAACAAGATTAAAATGTGGAAAACAAACATGTACCCAAAATCAAAAGACGGAAATGTGGTAAGAAAAAGCCAAGGAGGCTGACTGGCTATGTACAAATATAAATAAGATAAATATAAACAGAAATGTTTCTATTAATTAAAAACATTTAATACTCAACTAAACAGGGTTGAATGCAAGGAACGACTAAAGAAAACTAAGGCTGCTATTAGATTAGCAAAAAGGATAATTGAAAAAAGGATTGTATTCAACTGTGGTAGTTATGGGAAGAGCTTTTTTAGTTGTGAAGATTCAGAGAACTATCAAAGACTATGTTGGGCCACTGAACAGTGTTCAAGGATAGGCTACAAAAGACTCACTAGGAATGGCGGAAATATTAAATGAGTACTTTTGTATCAGTCTTCACCCTTGAAGATGATGCTCGACTATTAGAATTTAATACAATTTTTTTTAGTAACATTAACACAGATAAATTTATTGTTTTAGTAAGGATTAAGAACTTGAAAATAGATAGAGCAGCGGGGCCGGATGATATTCACTCAAGGGTCCTCCGGGAGACGGGACATGTGTTGTGCGAGCCCCTGGCCTGTATTTTTAATAGCTCACTGCATTCGAATGGTTCCTACGGATTGGAAGGAGGCTAACTAATGTAGTCCCCATTTTTAAAAGAGGTAACAAAACAGACCCGGGTAACTATAGCCCACCAGTTTAATATCAGGAATAGGTAAGATGCTTGAAGGAACCATAAGGGATGCAATATATGAATACTTGGATAGGGAAGGACATATTAGGGACACCCAACATGGCTTCATTAAAAAAAAAAGGTCATGCCTTACAAATCTAATTGTATTTTTTGAAGAAGTTACAAAATTGGTGGATGAGGGAAGCCCAGTAGACATTGTCTACTTAGATTTCCAAAAAGCTTTCGATAAGATACTGCATAAGAGGCTTCTCTAAGATCGGAGCCTCTGGTATTAGTGGTAATATATTGAGTTGGATTCAGAACTAGCTGGCAGGACGCAGGCAAAAAGTAATTATAGATGGATTTGAATCTGTTTGGAGACCAGTCACCAGTGGTGTCCCACAAGGATCGATGTTGGGACCATTGCTTTTTACTATTTTTATTCATGATCTGGATTTCGGGGTTGGAGGCACAATTTTCAAATTTGCAGATAATACCAAGATCTGTGTTAAAACTGTAGAAGATGCTCGTCTGCTTCTAGCAGATCGGGCTCAAGACTGGAAAATGATGCATAACTTAGATAATTGCAGTATTATGCAAGTGGGCAGGGCAAATGCTCAACATTCATACACACTTCAGGGAAAGGCAGTAAAGATGGTGGAGATAAAAAGAAATTTGGGCATTCTAGTGCATGCATCCTGAAAGGTACATGAGCAATGCCATGTAGCGATAGCTAGAGCCAATAGGGTGTTAGGGTGTCATCATCATCATCACAGGCGGTCCCTCGAAACGAGGATGACTTGCTTCCATGCCAAAAAAGGACGAGTTCACAGGTGTTTCAATGAAGGACCCGAACTCCATCCTTAAGGGTGGAAGATGCCGGCGCGTGAATTTTTTTAACGTGGGGTGGCCGTTGCACACCAGCCACCACACGTGCTTGACAGAGCTAGGTCTTGGTCCAGTGGCAAGGATTACGCAAGACGACTGGAGACCAGCGCTGCTGCACGGACTTAGTGCGCATACATATCACAGTGTGGGCTGGCCCGAACTGCCCCGAGCCCCTGGCCCCGAACTGACGCCTCCCCGGGTCCCAATCACGTCCCTCTACAGTCTCTCACCGCTCTTTCACCCCGACCTCGCTGCTCCTGCTGTATCTGCCCGCGCTCCAATCACCGACCTGAATCTTGATGACATCACTCTTCACAGCCGTCACCCTCCTACACCAGCTCGCACTGTATCTTGCAATGGTATGCCTCCACGCTGCTCCTGGGCCCAAGTTAGCGTGTATCCATAGGACAAATGAGTATAAGATGATGCATACTGTTTTGTCCTGTAAGGGGTGGTCTCGGGGGTCAGGTTCACCTCTGACCTTCTGAGCGGTTCAAATCGCTCCCACTCCCTTGAGTTCTAGACTCTGGATTTATTTGGGGGATGTGATAAAGTGCAAGAGACAACTGGTTTGGTGCGAAAGAACTTTGATTTTATTAAAGATAAGAAAATACAATGTCAAAGTTATAATTACTCTAATAAAGAACAGTACATCACACATTCAAAGAGGTTAGAGTGAATAATACACCTCCCAATACCCAACACTGACTAGATTAGACTCCAGTGCAAACAGGGCCTATGCTTACCAATCCTTTATGGTCAGTTGGCGGTAGTTCGCGATTTCAGGCTTCGCTGGATTCTGTAGGTTCTGCTTGTCATACCCCGAACGTCGGAGAAGACTTCTTACTCCGCAATCTTCAGTTGGGTGGTGTCCGCTGATGCGTTTTGGACTTATGGGGTAAGTGCCCATTTTCTTTCATTAGAAATAGGTTTCAAAGTCTTTTTACATAATGTTTTCACCTGTTGGTAGTCAGGTCCAGGTTGTGGAGTGGAAACTTTCGATTCTTCGGTTTCTTCCTTGTGGAGTTTTGTTTCGAAGTTGGTCGATCGCGGTGTTTCTTTTGGTGGTACCACGTTGGCTGTGGTCAGTTGCTGCCGCGATGGTGATGCTCTTCCTTCCTTTTTGATAGCATGACATCGAGGCTGGAGAAGTTGGTTACAACTGCTGCGGTGGTCTCTCTCCTTTCTTGATCCTCTATGAGGCTATGCTGCTATGTGCATACCTTCTGTTCAGCATGGCATACCCTTTGTTAAAGCAGGACCCAGTTATACTTTTGGAGCTGTTCTAATCTTCACGCCAAATCAGCCTGGATTCTTTGTTTAATTTTGGCGGGCTTGATATTTCTGTGTCATATTTTGGTGGGCTCATTAAAATGTTAACCTATCTCGGGTGGGTTGATCTTCTAAATCTGTTTCTTGATGGAAATATTAGCTTGGTATTTGCAATGTCTGTCTGTGCTTAGTTTTTTTTTCATGCGGGCTGGATGGGCCATTGTTATTATGCATTCAGGATGATGGTTAGCTTCTCTGGGTTAATTGTCACTATGTTAATGTCTCTTGTGGAGAAGGGTTTTCGAATATCCATAATTTTCCAGACAATTTACTTTAGTTTCAATACCTCAGACAGCTTCAATACTCAAACTGGTTTCTTTGCAGGATAGTTATCCTTTAATTCTATAGCCCTGTCCACACAGACTAAATTTGTCTTGTAAAATCCCAAATTTGATTAAAGTTCGTAGTTTCTTCCATGTGCACTTTAGGATTTCAAACTTTCTGTTAGATAGTTCCAAATTAAATTTCCTTTCCAATGAGTCCAAACACTGGGGGGTGGGGGTTCTCCCACAAATTTTGCACCCTTCAGTCTTTGTACAAGACCTCAGTCAGGCTGTACTTAAATACTGTCCAGTTTTGGTCGTCTCACATGTTGGGTGACAGAGGTTGTGGAAAGGGTGCAGAAGAGGGCCACTGGACGAATTCCAAGTCTAACACATCTGAATTATCAAAATAGGCTAAAAGAGTTGGGACTCTATACCTTAGAGCAGCGTAGACTTAGGGGGGATCTGATTGAGGTTCATAAGATAATGAAGGGAATAGATGGTGTTCCAGCTGACGGTTTATTTCAAATAAATAAGTTAGGCAGGACCGGGATTCATAAATTTAAGTTGTATAGGGCTAGATCTAGGTTAGACATCAGGAGGTCGTTCTTTTCCCAGAGAATACGAGACCTCTGGAACAAGCTGCTATTTCGTGTGGTGGATGCAGACTCACTGAATTCCTTCAGCGAAATCTGGATTTGTTTCTGGCTGGGACGGTGATCACTCTTACATTAGGTGGTGTACTGCAGGGAATTCAAGGCTAGAGTGATCAATTAGATGGGTTGGAGAAGAATTTCCCAGATTTTTTCCCCCAAATTGGCCTGGGTTTTTTTAATGTTTTTTTGACGCTCCCAGTAGATCACATGGTTTAAGGTGGGGTGGGCTGTATATGTTGTGATACACAAGGCTCGATGGACCAAATGGTCTTTACCTGTCCGTCATTTTTCGTATGATTGTATGTTCGGTCAAGGCTGAAGCCTTTGCAACCATCTTCAACCAGAAGTGTCGAGTTGATGATCCATATCAGCCTCCTCCGAAGGTTCCCACCATCGCAGAAGTCAGTCTTCTGCCAATTCGATTCACTCCACGTGATATCAAGAAGTGGCTGAGCGCACTGGATACAGCAAAGGCAATGGACCCCGACAACATCCCAGCTGTCATGCTAAAGAGTTGTGATCCAAAACTAGCCACGCCTCTAGCCAAGCTGTTCCAGTACAGCTACAACACTGGCATCTACCCGACAATGTGGAAAACTGCCCAGGTATGTCCTGTCCACAAAAAACAGGACAAATCCAATGTGGCCAATTACCACCCCAACAGTCTACTCTCAATCATCAGCAAAATGATGGAAAGTGTCATTGACATTGCTGTCAAGCGGCACTTAATCGCCAAGGACCTGCTCACCGATGCTCAGTTTGGGATCTGGCAGGACCACTTGGCTAGAGGCCTTATTCCAGCCTTGGTCCAAACATGGACAAAAGAGCTGAATTCCAGAGATGAGGTGAGAGTGACTGCCTTTGACATCAAGTCAGCATTTCACCAAGTGTGACATCAAGGAGCCCTTGTAAAATTGAAGTCAATGGGAATCAGGGTGAAAACTCTCCACTGGCTGGAGTCATACCTAGCACAAAGGAAGATGGAGGTCAATCATCCCAGCCCCAGGATATCACTGCAGGAGTTCCTCAGGGCAGTGTCCTAGGCCTAATCATCTTCAGCTGCTTCATCAATAACCTTCCCTTCCATCCTAAGGTCAGAAGTGGGGATGTTTGCTGATGATTGCACAGTGTTCAATTCCATTCGCAACTCCTCAGAAAAAAATGAAGCAGGTTATGCCCGCATGTAGCAAAACCTGGACGACATCCAGGCTTGGGCTGATAAGTGGCAAGTAACGTGTCCCACCCATTAATCCAATAATTGATCAGTTCCTACATTACAAGTACAATAGTTCTTCAGACCCGACATCACACTATGTCTCAAAGCACTGATGATAACGGAAACAGCATCACAGTGCTATGAAAAGTGTAAACAAAGTTCACTACCTTATATAGTAGTAATAATAGAAAATTGTGTTTGAATTTAGACTACGAATCAAACCTTGGGGTTCAAGTAGCAAAGCTTTCCTCTTATCACTCACAAAGGACTCAATAATGTATTTTAATAGTCTGTCATTTACATAATTTATGCAGCTCTACAGCTTGTGAGTTACTTTGTCCTCCCACTCCATCATGTATGTGGGACAAATTCCAGACTTACTTACCATGAAGTATCTTCTTTACATTGAAATGGCCTTTTCAAAGTCATTGTCTCATGCAAGTGCAGTTTAGTGGGAAAAAATGGTGAGGAATCATGAATGCTCCTAAACATTCAGACAGAAATGAAATTATTCCACTATTCTAGCAAAATTAAAGATAAAAGGCAGATTTCTATTTCCAGGCTGTATAAATTCTTGAGTAACAAGGATGAAATTCAACTGGATACAGATACTGGGACAGGGTCCATATATTGCTTCCTCACAGTGAGGGGTCCAACACTTCCTATGTTGATGAGCAATTACCAGTTTGAAAGGAATCTATTTGCATATTATATGAAGTATGTCGGTTGGTGTGAAGCAGGTTAGATCAACCAGAGACACTGATTCACAGGATTTCAGCTTTCTTTGTTACAATTTAGCAATTGAGTATTAACATAAAAATATTAATGAACAGGAAATGGTCATTAGGGCCAATAAGCTTGCCATTTTCATTATTCAAACCCATGTACCTGCCTTCTGACCATATGCTTTAATCATTTTTCTCTCCAAAAGCATATCAAATTGCCTTCAACCTATTTATACAGTCTGCTTCAATGGCCTTCCTTAGTAACCTATTCTATGATCCTGATACACTTTAGGTGAAAAAGTTCTGCTTGACCTACTTTCTTGCTGCTCATATTTAATTTCTTTGAGCTTTTCATAAGAAATTTACCTAGATCAATTCCCTTCAGAATCTCGAAAACCTCAGATCACCTTTAAATCTCATCTTTTCCAAAGAAAATAACCCACCTGTCCTCGTGTAAATTCCTGATTTCCTCATAGTCCCCCCCAACCCCGCATAGTTCACAAACAGGACTGCCATCTTTTCAGCCTGCTCTTGCCCCACAAAATTGATTTCTTCCCATCTCGACTCTTTTTTTTTTCTCCCCTTGTCCAGTCTCTTCCTACCTACATCCACGACTCTTGACGCCCTCCGCTACTTTAACAGTTTCCTGGCCCTAACTGTCCCCTTTTCACCAAGGATGTCCAATCCCTCTACACCTCCTTCTCCCGCCAAGACGGCCTGAGGGTTCTCTGCTTCTTTCTTCAACAGAGGCCCAACCCGTCCCCATCCACCACCGCCCTTCTCCACCTGTGTAAACTTATTCTCACATTGAACAACTTCTCCTTTGACATCACTCATTTCCTCCAAATAAATGGTGTTGCTGTGGAACTCGCCTGGATCCTAGCTCTGTCTGCCTTTTCATGGGATATGTGAAACGTTCTTTGTTCCAATCTTACTCAAGTCCGCTCCCTCACCTCTTTTTCTGGTATATTGATGACTGTATTCGTGCTATTTCCTGCTCTCGCCCCAAACTAGAAAATACCATAAACTTTGCTTCCAATTTCCACCCTTCACATGGTCCATCGGTGTCTTTTCTTCCCTTCCTCGACTTCTCTCTCTCTATTTCTGGGGATAGGTTATCGACCAATATCCAGTATAAAACCACTGACTCCCACAGCTACCTGGACTACACTTCCACCGTACTTCTTGTAAGGATTCTATTCCATTCTCCTAGTTTCTCCATCTCATCTGGTCCGACAATGCCAGCTTCCATACCAGTGCTTCCGATATGTCTTCCTTTTTCCTCAACTGAAGATTCTCCTTCACTGTGGTTGACAGGATTCTCGATCATGACCTTTCCATTTCCTGCACATACTGGTCTCACCCTTCCCCACCCTCCCAGAACCACAACAGGGTTCCCCTCTTGTCCTCACCTTCCACCCCACTAGTTTGCTGATGATACAAAGATGGGTGGGAAAGTAAGTTGTGAGGACACAAAGAATCTGCAAAGGGATATAGACAGGCTAAGTGACTGGGCAAATATCTGGCAGATGGAATATAATGTAAGAAAGTGTGAGGTTATCCACTTTGGCAGGAAAAATAAAAAAGCAAATTAGTATTTAAATGAAGATTACAAAATACTGCAGTACAGAGGGACCTGGAGGTTCTTATGCATGAAACACAAAAAGTTGGTATGCAGGTACAGCAAGTAACCAGGAAGGCAAATGTAATGTTGGCCTTTATTGCAAGGGGGATGGAGTATAAAAGCCAATTAAGTCCTGCTACAACTGTACAAGGTATTGATGAGACCACACCTAGAGTACTGCGTACAGTTTTGGTCTCATTTTAAGGAGGGATATACTTGTATTGGAGGCAGTTCAGTTCACTAGGTTGATTCATGAAAGGGGTCGACTTATGAAGAGAGGTTGAGGCTATACTCATTGGAGTTCAGAAGAATGAGAGGTGATCTTATTGAAACATATGATACTAAGGGGGATCGACAAGGTAGATGCAGAGAGGATGTTTCCACTCGTGGGGGAATCTAAAACTAGGGGGCATAGTTTAAGAATAAGGGGTCACCCATTTAGAACTGAGAGGAGGAGGAATTTCTTCTCGGAGGGTCGTAAATCTGTGAAATTCTCTTCCCCGGAGAGCTGTGGAGACTGAATCACTGAATATATTTAAGGTGGAGAAAAACAGATTTTTTGAACGATATGGAAGTGAAGGGTTATGGGGAGCGGGCAGGGAAGTGGAGCTGAGCCCAAGATCAGATCAGCCATGATCTTATAAAATAGCGGAGCAGGCTCGAGGGGCCAAATGGCCGACTCCTGTTCCTATTTCTTACGTTATGTAGCCTCCACATTCAATGGATCATACTCCACCATTTCTGCCACCTCCAGCATGATCCCACCACCAAACACATCTTCCCCTCCCCATTCAGCATTCCTAAGGGACCGTTCTCTACATGACACCTTGGTCTACTCCTCTATCACCGCCATCTCCCACTCTTCTTCCCACGGCACTTTTTGTGCAAGCGCAGGAGATGCAAGACCAGCCCGTTTTACCTACTCCCTTCCCACAATTCAGGGCCCCAAACACTCCTTCCAGGTGAAACAGCGATTTACTTGTACTTCTTTCAATTTAGCATTCTGTATACTCTGCTCACGGTGCGATTCCTGTGAGCAAGTCAGTGTGTGTTACAAACACCAACATAAGACGACACTTATTTTGTACAATAACACAAGTGTCAGCTGTGGCTCAGGCACAAGGTTGTGGGTTCAAGTTCCACTTGAGAGACTTGAGCACAAAAATCTAGGCTGCTTTTCCAGTACTGTACTGAGGGCGCGCTGCACTGTTGAAGGAGCCGTCTCTTGGATGAGATATTAAACCGAAGCCCCATCTGCTCTCTCAGATGAACGTAAAATATCCCATTACACTATTTCTAAGAAGAGCAGGGGAGTTATCCCCGGTGTCTTGGCCAATATTTATCCCCCAACCAATATCACTTAACAAAAACAAAATATCTGGTCATTATCATATTGCTGCTGGTGGGAACTTGCTGTGTGCAAATTGGCTGGCGCATTTCCTACATTACAAGTGACTACACTTCAATGGTACCTCATTTACTGTAAAGCACTTTTGGACATCCTGGGGCTCTGAATGGCACTATATAAATGCAAGTCTTCCTTTTTCTTTCTGATGTCCAAGTTAATTCACGGATCAGTAATGAGTAATGGTATTATGATTTTGCATGGGGATTTCATAAATCCAAAGTATTGATCCCTTGCATATTCTGCCTTCTATTTATTAGTTCCATAAATCAAACCATATGCTCTGTTCAATTAAAAATAATTGTCTTTTTATAACAGGCACTGCAAGTTTTTCATCACACCTGCAGATATTAAGCTTCCAGAGAAATGGCCTTTATCCTTTTTATTCCGACCATATCCTTGGAAGATTATAAGTGGATTTGCACAGGCACAAATGACGTGTATTTGCTTCAGTATTGTATGACAGGTCAATGCGCTTACATCGCAAGAAGCAGAAAATCTGTTCCTGTTAGGATGAGTACCAACCTAAACCCATAAGGTTTTCTCCAATTAAAAATGGATTTACTTTGAACAGTCCATTATTTTCAAAGTCTCAAACATTTTTTGTGCAAGGCTTTTGTTATGAAACAATTGTGTAGCTCTTTAACTACTTCATCAATTCATGCAGAGTAGGCAGCTTAAGTCACAGCCACAAATGGTGCAGCGAAGGGAGGGGGCTGCACAAAAGACCAGAGTCGGAGGAATGAATAGTTTAGCGGTAGTGGCTGAAGATATTTCAAAATAGGGAGGGGTGAAGCCATTAAGGGAATTAAATGCAAAGCAGAGAATTTTAAATTGTTGGTGTTGGGGGACTGGTAGCCAATGTAGGTCAGCAAAAACAAGGGTGATTATTAAAACAAATATGGCTGCATCCATCAACCTCAATACCAGCTAATGGTGTTTTACAGGTGCCCAGCTGTGCACGGAGTGCTGCACTTTCAAGGTGAACAATCACCAAATGATAAGACAATAACCAAATAAGTTTGAAACACCTACTTTATACCGAGGATTACTGAATGTGAATGAATGTTAGTCAATTTAAAGTTTAATGGATCACAATCTTTATGTTCCAAACACCAAGTGTAAAGAAAACACTTTCACAGAAAAGCAATTAGGAATCTTTAATACTGTCCATGTAGAACCATGAGGCTATGAGACAGTAACTCGTCCATGCGTATCATCTTTCAGAGATGATAAATAAGGTAGCAGAGGAACAGATGAACACTTAGCATAGACCTTCACCTTCTTCATTCATTTTTCTGAACTTGTTTAAGCTTCTGACAAACTTAAACCCTTGCTGCACCACAGATAATGTATACATCTGTCTGTGATCTGCCGACTGGTGCCAGTGTGTGAGATTGCCAATTTGGATACTAGGATTTCCCTGGACTTGCTGGTAGTTTAAGGGTTAATGACAATTGCTAAACAAAAGTATGAGAGATTCTACATTATGTCTCAAATCTCTAGGGAGCTGGAAAGAAAACACCTATCCCATAGAACAGGTTGCATTCTGACAACATAAAATTACCTTTTGGAAAAAATCCTAGTACAATGCCATGTTGACAAATAAACAAAATCAGAAGATTTTAAGCAGACTGATTTTTAAGCAACTACGGTACATTACTCCCCATAATGCAGCTGGTTTTCCCTTTTGGCCATCCTTAAGCCAACAGAGTTGGAAGTTTCTCATATCTGAAACTACACATGATAAGTTCAAAGGGAGGATATATCAGTTTATGTAGAATCACACAAATGCCAAACTACGAGTTTGAGCTCCAGGAGAAGACCTGGTCTTCTTGGCACTTTTTTTAATCTCGCAAAGCACTGCATCTCTCTCCCAAATTCAACATAGTCGAAAAGAAAATTAAATGGCCATTTTGGTGCTGGATATACCCGAATGGAACTCGATTTGCTATTAAGCTTTGCATGCAAGACAAGATCTTGGGAATTTCATACATAGGATCATTCTCTTTTGTGTCCCTGTGACAAATGGCACAATCTTGTATCCTTCGAAGGGGTGAGACGCGAAAGTCTGGAATTCATAATAAAATCAATCTCACCTGCAGTAATAGACGAGCTCTAAATATGTCCATTTCAATAAACAAATTGTCCATCAAAAGCAGACACTGTAAGCTTGTTTAAATTCACTTCATGGAGCATGCCCCTTTCCTGGCAGTGTCATAAAGCAAAGGAGGGAAAGCAGGTGTCAAACCACAGCTTTCATCGCCAAAATGAAAATTATTAGGATTTTCCTTGTTCCAAGCTCCCTCAATTTTATTTACAAAGTCAAAGGGATCAGAAAGAATGAATACATACAAGAATTTAATTGCTAGAACACATGAAAACCACAGTCTCTCATCATTTAGATCACCAGGAGAAATAGTGTCTCATAATTCAATTGGAATGTTTCCCTCCAGCCACAAAGGGGAAGTTAATCTGTGTGTGCACTCATTCTTTTAATTCCATCTTTTAAAAACATTTATTACAGTTCAACCACATCTTTTTAAAAAAAAGTAAAAAGCATTTGTTGAAGTTCGACTACAGGGCTTTAAAAAAAAAACTTTTTCCAGAGGAGGAACCTTTTGTGTTCATTGAGGCATGTTGGGAATGGAAGAATTTCTATTTCCAGCATCATCATCAAGCACTCGCAACTAAGCAAGGTAATAGCACATTTCGATGCAGAATAAAGTTTCCTCTACTCAACCCAACAATGGTACCTCAGCCCCAAACTCAGGAGAACACACCCTACCGCACCAGTGCGACATTTTTTCATTTCCCACACCAGCTCAAATGTTTTTCCTCTGAGTTTGATGGTCAATTTAGCACTGAACGATAGCACCTTAAAAAGCACCAGTTTCCAATTCAAATCCAGCAGGTGGAAAAAAACATTCATACCACTTCAACTACAGGAACTAGTCCAGGTCAGGATCACAATTGTTTTGAAAAATAAGATCAACTTCAGATAACTGAACTTGTTACTGTTTCCATGCAAACTGTCAATTATATTCATTTTACAATTTTCTAATATAAGTAAATTTTGTGCTAATAAATAACATTTCACTGTAGTGTTTGTATAGCTTCAAGAGTTGCGTTTGATTTTTCCCCCAACATGGCAACTCTTGATATATCTATAGTGTACATTTAATTTTCCCCTGCAGATCGGCAGAAACCCCATTTCCGTGGTTTCCGCCATTTTTCCACCAAAGTTAGAGGCCAATCGGAAAAACCCGAGGAAATTCCCAGTGATAATTATAGCCAAGTAAACAGCTGGTTCCTTCAAAGACAAACATTTTAGAATACATGAGGAATAAGAGCAAATATAGGGGTGTCAGCAGAGTGGTCATTAACTGGGAAACATGGCTTACATTAAGAGTACCTGTATATATATTTTACATTATTTATTTAGTAAGATTATGCAGCACGTTGGTGTAAAACAATGCGGCTTTGATTACCCCAGGCCAAGGGATTCTGAATCTTAGTTTCATTCCTTGTGAAAGTCATCAGATTTTTCCTCACAGGGAAGATGGCAAATTCCCTTTTTTCTTTAGCCACTTGTGTGTACTTTCCAATAGTCAGATGAGATTTTCATTCGTGGAGGCCTAGGAGCAAATGACCCAACTGACCCTCTTGACTGCAGCTGGTGTGTCGTCTTAGGAAATATACAGGTACAACGTCTCAAATCCGGCAACCTTGGGACCGAGACCATGCTGGTTTTCATATTTTTCCGGATTTCAGACAAGAAAATCTATAGCCCGAAAATTCCTCGCTAGGTCCGTATGACATGCACACGGAACTGGCGGGGCGCAATGCGCATGCGTCGAAAACCAGCTTTTCCGATCTGTCAAGATTTCTCCAAAGAGGATCCTCCGCATCCCCGAAGCTGATAACTAGTCCGGTTCGCCGATTTTTGAACAATAATTCCGGATTTTATTTTACTGAATATCAAATGGGATTTTCTCAAAAATGTCCGGTTTTTGGACAATTCCAATTTTTGGATAGCCGGATTTGAGACGTTGTAAATGAATGTAGCGTACTGACTGATCTATGTAAAATACAAAAAAAAAATCTGAATAGTTATACTTTAATTATGAAAGCATTTTAACAATCTCTGTACACTAAATCTCTTAATCCTGCTTTGCAAAAACATAAATTCCAGTAGAGCAATGGGAAACAGTCCCATCCCAATTGTTGGTGCAAAAAATATCAGTATCAACTTGAGTTATGAAAAAAATGTGTCTCAGAGGACATCTTTTTAAAAAAAATAAATGTGTTTAGAGAAAAGATTAAATGAGCATCTGTAGAAAGCACTTGAGAGTCATTAAACATAGTAGTAAATTTTGAGACATGCAGGTTTGGATAGATGGCAGTTTCCAGGATGCTCCTTTTCTTTAGGAAATCCAAGTAGAGAACAGAAAGCTCGGAGCATGGATACGCATTGAAGGGATATCCTCACTTCTTGTAAAGTATTTCCGAAAATTGATCAGGTGTGATGCTGATACTTTCAAGTTTCAGACACTCACATAACAATAATGTTGTTGTTTGAGTCATACTGTAACTCATCTTTTGCGCTGACACTCCTGTTCAAACAGCAATACCCCCTGTAAATTATGTAATTTAAGGCAAAGAAAAAAAATTCTGTGCCTGTTCTTGTATAGCTCCTTTGCATTGATGTTTTGAATAGCTCGTTATTCCTGCACTTTCCCAACAGTGGATTGTGGGTTAAGTGATGAGACTGAAACAATAATGAGAAAAACACCTTAAAAAGAGGATGGGTAGTGTGTTAGCATACTGCTGCTCTTCCACCATGGCACTTTTCTATTTCTAGCTGTCAGAGAATCTAACATGGATTTGGGAAATTCCAACTCAATCCCAAGTGAGCATGGGCCCACAACTCAAAACTGCCCGAATTTTTCAATCTAATTTAACAAATAAACTTATATTGATAGAGCCTTTCATTACCTTAGGATGTCCCAAAGCACTTCACAGCCAATGAAGTACTTTTGAAATGCAGTTACTTTTGTAATGTAGGGAAACATTTAGAAGGACCTTGGGGATGGGAAATGGATATGTCACAGTTGTGCAGTAAGAAGTGCTGTTCTAAGGCTGGAGTGAAGACATATTGATGTGGTCGAGTAGAGAGAGCTTCCCTGTCAGCTGTCACCTGGGAGTGCTTGATGTGGACAACGAGCACTTGAAATTGGAAAGTGTTCCATTCCATTCACTTATAACATTAACCCTGACTTGTGTAATCATATGGCTTTGAAGTTGACTAATTATTTTGTTTTTAAATTCACTTTCTTTCATACCATGCACTAAGTTACAATATGGGAAATCATGGGCACAAACTAGGTTCCAACATTCACCCAGAACATGATTTAAAAAAAAACATGAATATGCTATTAAAAAAGACTATGGTCATACATCATTTATTTATTGGTTTACAACTTCATTTCAATGGAATCTGAAGAAATAAACAATACATTTTATAACATTTGTTCAACAAAAATATAACAAATATGTACAATCACTGATAAAAGTACAAAAAAAGCATACAGACACCAACTGTCTTTCTAAAAGACATAAGTTACAAGTAGTATCAAAAGTATGAGAAAAAAACATTAGTTGATATTACATTATACTTTACAATTACTTTTTTTCTTTGTGAATGGACATGTGTTGAATATTTCTCTAATACCTGTATGCTTACAATGATTGTGCAGCTTATTCAATACACCTTACGCCCGATTTGATATGAATACATAGTCCATGAAGTGCACTCCAGTTATATATATTTATATATATCAAAAATAAAGCCCAAATTACCATTAACAAATGATTGTGAAAAATGCAAACAATCACCTAATGCTGAAGAGTTTTAAATTAGATTTAAATAAAGCACTGAAAAGATTTGCTACTATGAATTCTACACAATCTTTGTTGAACAAACTGATCAATATGATCAGCTAAATTTCCAAACAGTCACAGAGTAGGACAAGCAGACGCAAGCCACACTGTAATCTGAATATAAAGAAAACTAATCAGGATTTAGTTTTTTTCTTATTTATCTTTTTATATCTCCATTTATTTACACTTAAGGGGCAGGAAGCCTTTTAGTCCTTTAAGAAGGAAGTTTCTGGCGATCATAATACTGTACTTGTTTTAATTTACTATTTGGTTTCAAAAACCTTGCTGCCCCTACTATTAAATAAAGGCACAAGGAACCATTCCCAAGATTCCTGACCATAAATAATGGCCAATCACAATCTGGGAAACTAAAATTAATTCTGGCAAAAAATTAAATATAATAACTTTACCTTGCTCACCTTGTAAACTTTCCTCACCAATTAAGGTGTGAAGACAATGCCACAGTTAAATGATTTTTTAAAAAGTCAAGTAATGTCATTACACAACTACTATCCAATGTAAGAAATAAAGACGTCAGAGGCTGCTCTTGATGAAAGTAAAGTTTTTCCAGTCACATATATGATCAGATACACATACAAATAACTAGACCATCAAATAAGTAATTAAAAACTACTAGATTTTGAATGCCTTAAAGAAGTAATTCTAGGGATGAATAATCTGTATCTACTGTTCAATAGAGTTTTGGAGAAGATAGGATTAGTTAACTAATGCAAAGAATGAAGATGCAATGATTAAAAATTAACAATGTGAGCTAAACTGCATCCTAGGTAACTAAAAAACTGCAATTTATTTTCCTGCATAGCTCAACAGCCCAAGCAAACACTGGCATATTTAAATAGAATTTTAAGCAATCACATAACACAAATGCTTTCAATGATTAGCATATCTGCAGTGTTGCTCTGACAGTGAAATAAGGAACCATTGATTTCCTCATAAGCCACTTCTGTAGCTATAAATAGACCATCTTCATCTGGCCTTGGCTTAGTGCAGAACAGCTGTCTAATCCAGACAGACTCCTATCTTGTTTGTGCACACAGGGGCCAAAATTGCCCCCTTTTTAAAGCCAACAGGTAACAGGACGGTAAGGCCTTTCCACCCACTGGCGACGGAAACAAGTTTCCGCTGCACCTCATGTTTCCCGCCCCGCCCTAACCCTGTGGGGGGAATTGCCCTGTGGGAGCGGGCTGCCGCTGGTTGGTGCCACTGACAGCTTTGTGAGTGGTTGAGCGGTGCGGCCCCTCTTAAAGGGGAGGGTGCACCGCCACGGCCACCATTTTTAAAAAAATTGTCAGCCGACTCTGCAGTTGGTCCGACAATGGCGGCTGCTGGTTTGGCCGGGCCGCCAACTTGCGTGCTGGGCCACTGGCCTGGCCAAACCCCTCCCTGATGGCTCAGTGGATGCCACGGAGGCCTCACAGTGTCCCTCCCCTTTAAATGAAGGGGAGGGATGGTGCGACGCGTAAATGCGACCGTCTGCGTGGCACTGATGGACACCAGCCCGCTCCTGCCCCTCCACTGCCTCGAACAGCGCCCAAAAGCGCTGGGAGCCGGTTTTCAAAACTAACAGCTCAATTTCCCCGCGCTTTTATCCGTCTCCCGCCGGGTGGCAAAAATTCAAATTATCTGCCAAAAATAGGGCAATTTCCTCTCCCACAGTGTTTTAGAAGCTTATAACTGAATTTATACCAACCGATTATGTATTCTGCTACTTGACAGCACAAGGCACTGTGAGCAACAAGAACAATTTACAACTGATGCCACTAAAATCAGTGTGCCAAATATGTGTCAATGCGGCTTCCATTAAAATTGAATAGACACTAATTTGTATTTTAATGTTAATTACTAAACTGTGGTATAAACAGAATACACATTGAGGAGCAATGGAGAATGTTATATCCTGTTTGGGGTGCGCAATATATAATTTACCATTGTTATTTGGCTACTACCTATGTAGCATCTCGTGGCTGAAGGATTGCTAACCCAAACCAGTCTAGTTATTTGTATACTAATGCTCATATTCAAAATATGCACAAGAGATTAAATTACAATACAATTCATTAATTAAAACTACCTTACAGCCTAACATCTAATACTTCCAAAATGAAAAAGAATTTGGCAAACTTAAATTTACCAAGTACTGTACTTCAGATAGCAGGGTTGAATGCTGCTTTACAAGCTTGGAAAACTAAAGTGTATTTGATTTAATTACTGTTTACTCAAAGACAACGTGGACGGGTCTTCATGGTCTTGCCACATGCAGCACATGACACGCAGAAGGTGTACTTTAAGGCAGAAAGAATGAAAAAAGCAGCTGCCTGCATTCTGAAAAAGATAAATGTGGTCCTTAGCTGTCCTGTGTTCCACTGTCGCAGTGGTAACCTGAAAGGTTCCAAGTATCAAACTGCAGAAACCTGCTCGTCTTCTGTAAAATGGAGGAGATATTTCATTATTTCACTACCCAATTTTGTACCAAGACTAAACTGTAAACGTGAGACATTTCGATTTAAAGAAGCGATTAGGATAATGAGCGGAAATTCATTTCAATGGAGCCATTTTATGCATAAAGATAAATGTTACCACATTCAGAAATAATCGGAAATAAAGCAGTAATCTGCTTAGATTAGATTATTGCTTTGAAATCAGAACCATATAAATTATCTCTACTGTTGACTGCAGTAGGTGGTTTTATTCAATGTTACATCTTTTTAGTGTTGACAATATGTGTCATAATGTTCACACTGAAGGACTAATAGCTAATTGACAATTATGCTATAATTCTTGAAAGTTTGAAAAATAATTTGTGGTTGATTAGCAGGCAATTGTTAATCTAATATATATTTTAAAAACGAGTAACAGAATCCTGTTATCTGCAATAGGTGAACATAGACAAATCATACTTATAACCTTGCATGAGACAGAACACTTCAACTACTGCTAAAGAAATTGGGAATTGCAAAAATGTGCTTAGAAACTAAATACACTTATTTAACTATGATTGAATAATTCTATTATGTCTAGGATTGTAACAAGATGATAGAGCTTAGCACTTCAGTGCATTCAATTACAACACATTACTGAATTAAACAGAAAAATAACACAAATCACCTCAGAATACGAATAGTGTAACAATGAAACAGTAATTAGATTTTAAATGTAAAATAAACATTTAACAGGGAGGCTAAAATGGAATACGTGTGTTAAATGGAAAAGTGAACAATATTTACAAATGGAAATGGAAACCATTTAGCAACTGTTGGATTGAAAATTACTTTCACACTGGGATCTTCATGTAAACTGAGCTTGTGCTGGTCTCGCAATGAGAGGAGTTACATGGTATATGAAATGAGGCGCGTCCTCCTCACTAATTGTGTTCGTTGTCACCAGATCCAAAATTTAACAGAAACTCAGTTAGTTTGAGAATGACTGGGGACAGAAAGACCTCGAAATTGGGCCGGTAGCAGAATCAATAAAAACTTCAACAATGATCTATATATTCAGAATTTTAAAAACTTGCTAATTAGTTTGGTTCAAGAACTATTTTTTAATGATAAATCCTTTAGAAATAAATACAATTCTGGATAGTACAGTATTTTGGGGCCCAATGTATCATGGAGTTGGGAGGCACAGGCATAGTCTGGCACAGTGCTGAATCCCTGACCTCTGTTGCTTTGTCATGAAAATAAGTCAAGCCTAGGCCAGACATTTCTCGTCAGAGCAGAAGGAGAAGAAAATCAGCAGGAGAGCTGTCTCTGGGCTCTTGCGGAGAACCTTCTGGCAGCCTGCTTAGATTGGTTTTAGTAGAGCACTTCAAATAGACCACTCAAAAAACCATCACTACATTCACACTCATAGCTGAGATTTGTGTGTCGCTGAGTAGACAAAAGAGATATGTTGGGGTTTATTCCAAAAATACAGGTGAAAACTTTGAGTACAAAGATGTTTTAAAGGATTTTGCTCAAAGATGACTAAATTTTAGAATACTTAATTCTACTTTATAACACAAGATGCTCTATGTCATTTACTAATCAAGTGACTTCAGCTACTACACAAAATGACTGAATTAAAGTTAGACCAATGAATATTGAGTAATTACTAGAGGCTACTTATTTTACTTCTAAGGGTTCTTACGAATGGGCAACCTACCATCATCTTCGTTATCTTGAAAACCCTGGTGGTTAGGCTGTACTAGTCTAGGGTCGGACTCAGAGAGTTTACGCCACTGAGGTAGGCCCAGACCTTTAGGTTGGTTGCTTGACGTAGGTTGGCTAGCAATGGGAATCGGCGGCAGTCTAGTTGGGTCACACATCTGTGTTACCATCCGTGACCTTTGCAATGCCACGCTATAGTCTGGAGGTTTTAAGTGCGGATGGTGATGTCCTCCTTCCTTAACATCTGCTATTGGAATTCCCACGTATCCCGGAGGAGTGGGTGGTGGCTCTCTATACCTACCATCCCTTTGGGCTGCAGTAACACAATACACTAGCATAAGAGATAATCATTGTTACGTTAATGAGGTTCATGAAAGGAAAAGTCAATGAGATTAAAAAATATAAAGATATGAATTGTTAGGAGGTTAAGAAATATAAAATGATTAATTTCTAAACTGAAATAAAATAACAGCAGCAAAATCTAATCTAATATACTGGTGTTATCAGAGTTATAACATGCAAAGAAAACTAGCATTTCCTTATATTAGGTTCTCCACAAAAACCAGCTTCAGATTTAGATAAAGAAATAGAATCATAAAATCATATAGCACAGAAGCAGGCTATTTGGCCCACTGTGCCTGTGCCAGCTGTTTCAAAAAGCTATCAATTAGTCCCACCTCCCCTTGCTCTTTCATCACAGCTCTGCAAATTTTTCATTTTCAAGTATATATCCAAATCCTTTTGAAAGTTACTATTCAATCTGCTCCCATAACCTTTTCAGGCAATGAATTTCAGATCATAACAACTCACTGCGTAAAAACATTTCACCTCATCTCCTCTGCGTTCTTTTTGCCAATTAGCTTAAATCTGTGTCCTCTGGTTGCCGATCCACCTGCCAGTGGAAATAGTTTCTCCTTATTTACTCGATCAAAATCCTCATTCATTTTCAGCACCTCTATTAAATCTTCCCTTAACCTCCTCTGCTCTAAAGAGTACAATCCAGCTTCTCTAGTCGCTCCACTTAAATGAGGTCCCTTATCACTGGTATAATTCTGGTAAATCTCCTCTGCACCCTCTCCAGGGTCTTGATGTGCTTCCTAAAGTGTGGTGAATAGAATTTGCACAATACTCTAGCTGAGGACTAATCAGTGATTTATAAATGATTAGCATAATTTCCTTCTTTTTGTATCCTATGCCTCTATTTATAAAGCCAAGGATCCCAGATGTTCTTTCAACAGTTTTATCAACTAATCCGGCCACCTTCAAAGATCTGTGCATGTGAACCCCAGGAAATGCCTCATCTCTGCTTGGTGCTATCCTTTCATGACCTTGGTATATTGAAGAATATACCATGAGAAAAATTATGAAGATAAACTTAAATCCTGTTATGCCTGTCAATAATTAAAATGTAACTAATAGCTTACCACTGCTCTAATTGAGATCAGTTAAACTGAACCCGAGACTGCTGCTATATTGTGATGCACTAAGTGACATGACAATATCATATATGCCCAATGTCACAATAATCTTTATGCCTTTTACCTATATCACCATACCTCAACAGTACTCCAGACATGCTTTAAATTCCGTTGTGCTATATGCTTTCAACAAAGCTTCAACCTTGGGGTGACAAGAGCAGTGTTTGCTAGAATATCTTAGGAACAGGAGTAGGCCATTTAGCCCCTTGAGCCTGTTCCCCCATTCAATGAGATCAGGGCTGTGACCTAACTCCATATACTCGCCTTTGCCCCATATCCCTTAATACCTTAGGTTAAAAAAAATCAATCTCAGATTTAAAATTATCAATTGACCTAGCATCAATTGCGGTTTGCGGAAAAAGGTTCCAAACTTCTACCAACCTTTGCGTGTAGAAGTGCTTCCGAACTTCACTCCTGAAAGTCTTGGCTCTAATTTTTAGACTATGCCCCCTATTCCTAGACTCCCTTACCAGCGGAAATAGTTTATCTCTATCTATTCTATCAGTTCCCCTCAACAGCTTGAAAATTCAGGGAATACAACCCTAACCTCTCCTCATAATTTAACCCTTGGAGTCCAAGTATCATTCTGGCAAATCTACGCTGCACACCCTCTAAGGCCAATATATCTTTCCTAAGGTGTGGTGCCCAAAACTGCTCACACAATGTCATGTGTGGTCATAGAATCATAGCATGGTTACAGCAAGGAAGAATTGGCACGTCGAGCCCACGCCGGTTCTCTGCACGAGCATTTCAGCTAGTCTCACTTCCCTTTCTCCGTAGCCCTGCAAATTATTTTCCTTCATGTACTTATCCAACTCCCTTTTGAAAGCCATGATGGAGGCAGACTCCACCACCCTTTCAGGCAGTGCATTCCAGATCCAAACCACTCGCTGCATAAAAAGGTTTACGTCGCCTTTGGTGCTTTTGCCAATAACCTTAAATCTGTGTCCTCTGGTTCTCGACCGTTCTGCCAATTGGAGTATTTTCTCTCTATCTACACTGTCCAGACCACTTATGATTTTGAACATTTAGATTAAATCTCTTTTCAATCTTTTCTGCTCTGAGAACAACCCCAGTCTCTCCAGTTTACCCCCATAACTGAAGTCCCTCATCCCTCAAGTCATTCTCGTAACTCTTTTCTGCACCATCTCCAAGATCTTCGCATCTTTCCTAAAATGCGATGGCCAGAACTGGACACAATACTCCAGTTGAGGCCAAACCAGTGTTTTATACAGGTTTGTCATAATTTTTCAACCTACACTGCCACCTTCAACAATTTGTGCACATGTACCCCTACGTCTCTTTATTCATGCATTCCCATTAGGATTGTCCCCATTAGTTTTTATTTCCTCTCCACATTCTTTCTACCAAAATGTATCACTTCGCACTTTTCTGCATTAAATTTCATCTGCCACGGGTCCGCCATTCCACCAGCTTGTCTACGTCCTCTTGAAGTTTATCACTATTCTCCTCACTGTTCACTATACTTCCAAGTTTGGGTCATCTGAAAAATTTGAAACTGAGCCCTGTACACCCACATCCAAGCCATTAATATATATCAGGAATAGCAGTGGTCCTAGAACCGATCCCCTGGGGAACACCACTGTATACCTTCCACCAGTCCGAAAAACAACCATTCATCACTACTCTGTTTCCTTTCACTGGGCCAAATTCATATCCATGCTGCCACTGTCCCTTTTATTCCATGGGCTTTAGCTTTGCATATGGCACTTTGTGGAACTTTGTTGGAAATCCATGTACACCATTTCAACCGCATTGCCCTCATCAACCCCCTCTGTTACATAAGAACATAAGAAATAGGGGCAGCAGTAGGCCATTTGGCCCCCAGAACCTGCTCCGCCATTCAATAAGATCATGACTGATCTGATCTTGGGCTCAGCTCCACTTCCCTGCCTGTTAAAATTACAAACTGGGCTGTATTATCTAACAATAAAAGAAAGTCAGTCTCAAGACATTAGACTCTTCACTCCCTTATCGCTCAAAAGTCTGTCTATCTCTACCTTAAATATATTCAAAAAGTGTATCCAGGATAGTTTCCTTGAACAGTATGTTATGGAACTAACTAGGAAGCAGGCTATCTTAGATCTAGTATGTGTAATGAGGCAGGATTAATCAATGATCTCATAGTAAAAGATCCTCTAGGAATGAGTGACCATAATATGGTTGAATTTCAAATTCAGTTGGAGGCTGAGAAAGTTGGTTCTCAAACCAGGGTCCTAAGCTTAAATAAAGGAGACTACAAAGGTATGAGGGCAGAGTTGCCTAAAACGGACTGGGAAAATAGACTAAAGAATGGGACGGTTGATGAGCAGCACCAGACAATTAAGGAGATATTTCATAACTCGCAACAAAAATATATTCCAATGAGAAGGAAAGACTGTAAGAGAAGGGATAACCATCCGTGGTTAACTAAGGAAATAAGGGAGATATCAAATTGAAAATAAAGGCATACAATGTGGCCAAGACTAGTGGGAGGCCAGAGGATTGGGAAATTTTTAAAAGCCAGCAGAGAACGACTAAAAAAATGATTAAGAGAGGGAAGATAGATTATGAAAGTAAACTAGCACGAAATATAAAACAGATAGTAAGAGTTTCTACAGGTATATAAAAAGGAAAAGTGTGGCTAAAGTAAATGTTGGTCTTCTGGAGGATGAGACTGGGGAATTAATAATGGAGAACAGGGAAATGGCAGAGACGTTGAACAAATATTTTGTATTGGTCTTCACACTAAAAACATCCCAATAGTGGATAATCAAGAGGGTATAGGGAGGGAGGAATTTAATACAATTACTATCACTAATGAAGTAGTACTAGGTAAACTAATGGGACAAAAGGTGGACAAGTCCCCTGGACCTGATAGCTTACATCCTAGGGACTTATGAGAAGTGACTGCAGAGATAGTGGATGCATTGGTTGTAATCTACAAAAATTGCCTGGATTCTGGGACGGTCCCAGCAGATTGGAAAACCGCAAATATAACACCCCTATTTAAAAAAGGAGGCAGACAAAAAGCAGGGAACTATCGACCAGTTAGCCTAACATCTGTCGTTGGGAAAATGCTGGAGTCCATTATTAAGGAAGCAGTAGCGGGACATTTGGAAAAGCATGATTCAATCAAGCAGAGTCAGCATGGTTTCATGAAAGAGAAGTCACGTTTGACAAATTTGCTGGAGCTCTTTGAGGATGTAACGAGTAGGGTGGATAAGGGGGAACCAGTAGATGTGGTGTATTTGGATTTCCAAAAGACATTCGATAAGGTGCCACATAAGAGGTTACTGCACAAGATAAAAACTCACGGGGTTGGGGGTAATATATTAGCATGGATAGAGGATTGGTTAACTAACAGAAAACGGCGATTCGGGATAAATGGGTCATTTTCCATTTGGCAAACAGTGACTAGTGGGGTGCCGCAGGGATCGGTACTGGATCCTCAACTATTTACAATCTATATCAATGACTTGGATGAAGGGGCTGAGTGTAAGAGAGCCAAGTTTGCCGATGATAGAAAGATGGGGGGAAAGCAAATTGTGAGGAAGACACAAACAATCTGCAAAGGAATATAGACAGGCTAAGTGAGTGGGCAAAAATTTGGCAGATGGAGTATAATGTGGGGTTACCCACTTTGGCAGAAATAATAGAAAAGCAAATTATAATTTAAATGGAGAAAAACTGCAAAGTGCTGCAGTACAGTGAGACCTAGGGGTCCTTGTGCATGAAACACAAAAAGTTAGTATGTGCAGGTACAGCAAGTAATCAGGAAGGCAAATGGAATGTTGGCCTTTATTGCAAGGGAGATAGAGTATAAAAGCAGAGAAGTCCTGCTACAACTGTACAGGGTATTGGTGAGGCCACACCTGGAGTACAGCGTACAGTTTTGGTCTCCGTGTTTAAGGAAGTATATACTTGCATTGGAGGTTGTCCAGCGAAGGTTCACTAGGTTGATTCCGGAGATGAGGGGGTTGACTTATGAGGATAGGTTGAGCTTATACACATTGGAGTTCAGAAGAATGAGAGGTGATCTTATTGAAACTTATAAGATAATGAGGGAGCTCGACAAGGTGTATGCAGAGAGGATATTTCCACTCATAGGAGAAACTAAAACTAGTGGACATAATCTTAGAATAAGGGGTCACCCATTTAAAACTGAGATGAGGAGAAATTTCTTCTCTCAGAAGGTTGTAAATCTATGGAATTCTCTGACCTAGAGAGCTGTAGTTGAATATATTTAAAGCAGAGATATGGACAGATTTTTGGGCAACAAGGGAGTAAAGGGTTATGGGGAGCGGGAAGTGAGGTGGAGCTAAGTCCATGATCAGATCAGCCATGACCTTATTGAATGGTGGCGGAGCAGGCTCGAGGGGCCAAATGGCCTACTCCTGATCATCTGTTGTTTTACCGATTAACAGATTTGCCCAGTTTACTGTTGACAGTCTCTGTTTCATCGCATTGTCAGCCCTATCTAAATCTAGAATCTAAGTAGCCGTTTTGCGTTTCTCCCTTACAAACACTATGTTACACTTGATCATATTATGATCACTATGAGATAAATTTTCCCTCACGTATGAATTACCGCCCTGTACTTTACTGCCAGTCATCTACTGCTAAATTATATTGTCCCGGAATTTGTGATCAGCAGTGAAGGAAAGACATTCGCCACTGGCCCCAAAATAAGCTTCACACAGACATCTTGCGATTTCCGTGCCAAGAAGTTTGGGTTTTCCAACATGTAATTCAAATCAACGTAGTCCAGAACCAGGGGTCACAGTCTAAGGATAAGGGGTAAGCCATTTAGGACCAAGATGAGGAGAAACTTCTTCACTCAGAGAGTTGTGAACCTGTGGAATTCTCTACCACAGAAAGTTGTTGAGGCCAGTTTATTAGATATATTCAAAAGGGAGTTAGATGTGGCCCTTACGGCTAAAGGGATCAGGGGTATGGAGAGGAAGCAGGAATGGGGTACTGAAGTTGCATGATCAGCCATGATCATATTGAATGGTGGCGCACGCTCAAAAGACTGAATGGCCTACTCCTGCACCTATTTTCTATGTTTTTATAGTGGGAAGCCCATAGTGCGAGCTGCTGTGACGTTAACAAGCTGTCTAAACAGCCAATCAAAATGCAGAATTCTTACAGACAGCGAACCAGGAATTGCTTAAGCTTTTAAAATTCTAACTTTTAAAAAATGTTAGAGATCAAAACAAAGATTGGGACTCTTACATGGGGAAAAGGCAAACCTGAAATAAAGATGAACAAAAAAAATTTAAAATTTTTCTTCGATAAATTTGGCGCTGCACAAAATTAAAATTTGTTTTAGCAGTCAATAAGCAATCAAAACGCTGTTAAAACCCCAGTTACACCTAATCCCTTTGGTTCCAATTTTTATTGGGGTATTTAACTGCGTAGCTCCTGTGGAAGAGCTGATGATTTCTCCAGTTTCCATGATTTCAGAGATTTCACTGATTCGGCTCTGTGGGACGGGGCACAGCACAGTCTGTGGAGGAGTAGTGAATGATAGACCACAATTTCAGGATTTCCGCATTAGGCTGTGCAAGCATTAAATTCTGAAGTTGTGGTCACTTTCAAAGGCGAAATGACGTCAAACGCTGCTAGTTCGCGGTCATCAGGATCATAAATTCTGGGCCATAAATATCTCTTGCACCCCAAATACATGCTATTGTATCAAATATTCTTTTCAGTAACTTAATGCTTCCAAGTCTAACAAAATCTTTAGTAATGCAATCATTTAATAACTGAGGATGATAAAACATTTGAAATCGGGTTCACTACAGGAGCACTCTAAATTCTGCACCTGTTGCTGTTATTTCATAACTAATTTAAATTAAAATACATTGTAAATGCAAGATATTTACATGCAATTTCTCTTACCTATAAGACCCTTTTCTGTGCTTGAAGTAACAGCTTTGCAAGAGGCATCAATGTTTGGCTTAGAGTTTATAACGCTTGCACTGCGTCCAGGTGCTTCAGCTGTAGTCTCGTGCAAGCCTATTCGTTTTACGGTCCCACAGTCCGTTTCAAACTTGTCCAAATGTGAATTTGTTGAAGACATCCAGCTTTCCCTGGAATGAACACATTCAATGGTGTCTTTAGACTGAATCGGACTAGTGGTTTTAGTCAGGCCTCCAGAGTACAAGTGACAGCCTGTGGTCCAACAGTGTGTCAGTTCAATTTCTGCAATTGGTCCATCTAAAGTATGAGTATATTTAGATGCATTTAGTAGGTCCCAGCTTTTCTGATTTTGGATTGTCTGGATGTTGTCATGGGAGTTGCTGGAGCAGGAAGTCCAGCTTCCACGGCCACTGTCCGCTGCATCAATTGAGATGTGATCATTGTGTTCGCGGGCCAACTCTTCATTACTTGAAGATGTAACTGCTGTATCCATAACCAGGCACCCTCGCTTTTCAGTACTTAAAATTACAGAAGAACTGAAGGGGAAAACAAATGTGTCACTATTATTTAGCCTATGGTTGACCAATCTTTAGCTGCGTTGTTGATTAACCTTCTATGGCTAAAACCCAGATGCCCTAAGAGTTTTGATGTTTCTGCAAATTTTCAGAGTGAATAACTCTCCCCTCACTCAAGCAATATCTTGTAAGGGGAAGGGGGAACGTTAGAAGTCTAGCTTTGATGTGAATGAAATGATTTAAAATAGATATTTGCTACTGATCATTGTTGAAAAACACAATGTTAAAATTACACTCTGATATATTTCACTAAGATTATTTTAATCTACATGACAGGGCAACTGCTGGTCCATTAATACAGACAATGTTGGTATATGCATTTAGTTATGTGTACTGCATTGATGAATGACAATGCTAGAGAACTCATTTTGAATCTGACTTTGTTCAGAAAGGGGCAAAACCAAAGCCATAATTTGGTCTCCTTCCATTGTCTCAGTAACTTCTTTTACACAAATCTCTAAATATCACTGCCACTACTACGCCATTGTAACATTTCTGTTATGAAATCTGGTGTACACTCTATATTTGATATCCCTTTGAACCCCAATAAGTACAGAAGAGCGAGTTACACAGAGGTGCAAGCTAGTATCTGAGATTTATATAATGTTTTGAAGAATAGGGATGAAATGATCACAATTCTGTCCACCAATATGCTCATGTAGATGTCAAATGCGATGGTGGTCGTGTTGTACAATTAATTCTATTGCAATAGACAGATTGAACATGAGCAACTTTACGAATATGACTATGAACATCAATGACATAAGATATTCTATTCCTTAACTACATTCAAATACAGATAAATGGGACCAGTTACTAGACACTCAGACCATTCATTACATCTATTTTCAAAGACAACAAACTCATTAATAGTAATGCAGAGTAGACAAACGATAAGCAAAATAAACCAACCCCAAATACAAGCTGTTTACAATGGGCATAGCTAGAATGGTTTACATTGCATAAAGTATCATTCCACAACTGTTTTTTATCTATGAAAAATTTGACTTTTTCTTGAAATTATTTTTGAATGAAAGGCTGGAGAGTGATACAATGGTGACTTCAAGTGACCCGAAATAGCCAGTTTACAAAAAAAAAGGCCACCTCCAAATGTTTTATAATTCCAAACATGGTAAAATAGGACGCACACTCGGAATGGGCAGTTTACAAAAAGAATCTTCCGCCAACTTTTTAAATGCAGCTCGATGAAGGCAAAAGCCACACTAAACACAAGTAAAGCCTACATGACAAATGGGAGTGTATTACAAAATAGTAAACTAAGCGCAGAATTCAGATGAGATCATAAAGTACGAGAATGAAACAAGGGAAGCTATTGGTTCCTCGAGCCTCGCTAGAGTCACTGCCAGGAATACTCTGTCACCCACCCAGTGTTTTACACAACTTATTTTTTCATCATCTGCTGCTGCTACCTCGCAGTGATGCATAATGATACAGGATCTCGAAAAATATTGACCTATACTGTCTGGCAAGCAGCTTATGTTAATAAATTCCTATTAGTTTGCAAAAATGCAAATGATTATAAAAATACAAATGAGAGAACAGAACAGGGTGGAAATTACAAAACAAATCTGAATTATTTTGGAAGGATCTACGTTATTACAAATAAAGCAATAAAGAAGTCAATCTATTAAAATAGTAGCAAAAAAGACCATCAACAATAACGGAGCACCACTAACCCAAGATGAAAGATTTAATTATTCATTTTACTATTACTGTTGCATGCTGGAGTTGCTATTAATCATTTGGGCTACAGCAGTAATTACATTCTCAAATTCTTATTAATAAAACAGCCAGGCTTCGTTGAGTAGCTAAGATTTACTGAAGTATTTTTCTCCTTGAACATTTGAACAAATGTGCAGTCCTAAATCATGAAAACTTTTTTATGGTCCACATCGACTCCCAGCAATGTAACTGAAAGCATTGAATTGCCATTTAATGCTATTCCTGTTAATACGATAAATACTGCATATCCAATTTCAAGTAAATCCCACTACATGATGACTGCCATCTTACCTTGTGTAGGATTGCACAGATCTGGCTGTCGATTGCACGTTTCTCCCTCCAGCTGCTTCCACTGTATCGGGGATACTGAGGGATGGCGGAAAACATCTCTCATCCTGCATCGCAGCACACATGGAGTCAACAGAGCAATTGCTGACAATGCTGGAGCGCGATGAGATTTCACTGTGACTTGAGTCGGAGAAATTGTCGATTCTTGTAATCGGAGCCAGAGCCAAAGCTAAACATAAAATACAAGTTTAGACTCATGCAATTGTGCTGCAGGTGCTGGTTTGACACTGCTACTATTTTTGTAGTAGGGCAAGTAGACAGTATGGGAGTTACACTGGCCATCGCACTACTTTTTAAATCAGGCAAGCAGAGGCCTGTGCGCATGTACTTAAAAGCATTCATAGAGATCTGGTCAACTACCTGCATTAACTGGTGAAATTTAAGAAGTAGAAAAGAGATGGGCCCCGAAATTGACAACGGCAGGTTTTCTCAGCACGGGGAGATGGAGAGAAGAGAGGTTTTGGTCAGGATTGCCCCATATGCTGTGGGGTTTTGACTTCAAAGCATGCGTCTTTCTTTTTCAACAGGATCTCGCCCCTGCTGGAAATTAGTCTGATTGACAGGCTTGTCTCCCAAGTTGGGCAGGGAACGCTGCAGGAGCTGGTTGAGAGCCTGCTGCTGCTAGTGGGAGCTGGGTGGGTCCGATCCCCGAACCCGGAGCAGGGGAGTCCGCTCCGTAGTCCAGAGTGAGGGAGGGGGCGGGGATCCGTTGGCAAAGATGCAGCCAGCCTGGGATGGGGGGAAGCATTCCTGTTGCTCCTGGGCCCCAAGCAGTGATGTAAGGGCACTTAACCTTTGCCCGAGGCAGTCCTCGCCTCCTTTAAGCTGCCTGGGAAACCCAGCCAGACAAGGTTAAACCTGTAAGATTAAAAGTGAGGCTCTCAGCCTAAATGGCCAACCCACCACCTCCTGGGAGCGGTTGGCTGCCCGCCCCCTGTCCCACCTCTGTTAACATAGAAACATAAAAACATAGAAAAATAGGTGCAGGAGTAGGCCATTCGGCCCTTCGAGCCTGCACCACCATTCAATATGATCATGGCTGATCATTCACCTCAGTACCCCTTTCCACTTTCTCTCCATACCCCTTGATCCCTTTAGCCGTAAGGGCCACATCTAACTCCCTCTTGAATATATCCAATGAACTGGCATCAACGGCTCTCTGCGGCAGGGAATTCCACAGGTTAACAATTCTGAGTGAAGAAGTTTCTCCTCATCTCAGTCCTAAATGGCTTACCCCTTCTCCTAAGACTGTGTCCCCTGGTTCTGGACTTCCCCAACATCGGGAACATTCTTCCCACATCTAACCTGTCCCGTCCCGTCAGAATCTTATACATTTCTATGAGATCCCCTCTCATCCTTCTAAACTCCAGTGTATAAAGGCCCACTTGATCCCGTCTCTCCTCATATGTCAGTCCAGCCATCCCTGGAATCAGTCTGATGAACCTTCGCTGCACTCCCTCAATAGCAAGAACCTGGAAGTGCGCGGGTTAGAGTCGCGTTTGAGATTTAAAACATTTTTACATCTGACCTGACCTCAACCCACCCGTTTTTGGGATTAAAATTACCCCATTGATCTCACCAGTTATTTTCTACCTTTAAAAACTTAACAGTTTAGGGTTAAGGGCATTTCAAAAGACTACCTGAAATATTCGAATCTGGTTTCATGCCAGTTGTGATTATATTCCAACCAATCAAAGGTGATGTAGAAAAACACCAAAACAGAAGTGATTCCGCAGATTTATCCTGCAGTCACACTGCTCACCTTGTAGTGGGATATGAAAAACACTATGCACTAATCCATGATATATCATTTAAGTGCCCCATTAGAGGCATGTACAGAAACTGGACTCAATATTTGTCAGCAACAAACTTTGGTAGTCCTATTTACTCTCTCACCCTACTTAACATCTACGTGGACCTATCAGAAATTATTTTTCTTCAGAGTGCAAGTCTCTTCTGACATCTTTAATTATATCCATCTTCCTACTCTTCTCCCTTCCATCTGCTCTATGATGCATAGTGTTTGGGTCCACTACCAAATATGCAGGTTAGATTATTGGGATGATTAATCCCTTACCACTGAAGTATAAATAGATGTTGTTTTATGTCAATTTTTGAATATATTAGAGATGATTGAGAACTGGCAAAAAAAGCCAACGTCATCAAAACAGAATAAAAATGCAGCACCTTATTTGGCATTACTTACACTAGGGAAAGGTTAAAAGTCTGTTCTTAAATGATCTGAAACCTCTACATAAAGCACATTGTTAGATCTAGTCAGGTTTAAATACGAAATACTGTACTTTCAATTGCTCTAATTCGAGGGTAACAGGAACGTGGCTATGTTACTGGACAAGTAATCTAGAGGACTGAACTAATGATCCAGAAACATGAGTTCAAATCCCACCACGGCAGCAGAGGAAGTTAAATTCAATTAATTAAATAAATAAATCTAGAACAACAAGCTAGAATGAATCTTGAATCTACCGGATTGTCGTAAAACCCCATCTGGTTCACCAACGTCCTTTAAAGAAGGAAATCCGCCATCCTTACCTGATCTGGCCCATATGTGACTGAGCAACCACAGCAAAGTGGTTGACTCTTAACTGTCCTGTACCAAATTGCTACAAAGAAGCATCACCATATGGACTGCAGCGGTTCAAGAAGGTGGCTCACCACCATCTTCTCAAGTGCAAGTAAGGATGGGCAATAAATGTTGGTCTTACCAGTGACGTCCACATCCCATGAATTATTATTTTTTTTTTTTTTTAAATTGGTCACTTGTTCCCAGTAAATATATGTTTTATAAATTTGAGCGTTATTATAAAAGTATTATAAACGGTCACAGGTTTAACATTTATTGATGGAACTTTGATATTTAGTCGACTTATTATACTTTCTGAACCAGGAATATATAAAGCCAAATTCTCATTTAAAATTTGTGCAAAAAAAAATTTCCTAAATTAATTTTTTGAAAAATTAATTTACATTTTTGCTGCATATTACATCAAATATCAATGATAAAAAAATCTTTGCAAAAAGTCTTTCAATTGCAAAACGTCTGCAGTTTCACCTGTTTTTCAACTGAACTTTGCTGGGACTCAAAAGGGGAACTATTTAGAAAACAAACATTGCAGCAACCATTGTAACCACCCCAAATGTGTGAAACAGTTAATTGTTTATGAATTATTATGGTTCATGCATTTGTGATGGTTACAATGGATAGTATTATCACTACAATGACTACAGCAGTTCAAGATGGTGCATTCAGCATCATCTTCTTAGGGCAACTACAGATAGGCAATACATGTGACCTTGGCAGCACGATCGCTTTTTTTTAAGGTTTTTAATTTTGCATAGATATTCCGATAAGAGACAGTGAAAATATCAAAGAATAGGTAGAAAAGTGTAAGGCGTGCCCACAAAGTATCCCTTTGTCATAATAGTAAAATGTCTATTTTTAGGAAGGTTTAACTAATTTGAGTGACCAACACAAAAAGGATGTGACTGAAGTAATGTTACTGACCCTTCCATTTAAACTGTGTGCTATTCTGCTTGGTTTGTACAAGTGAGCATTTGTGCTAAATCATGTTTTTGGGTGTCGCTTGAAATACAGTAGGCAATAGAAGAACATAATCTACCGGATTGTCATAAAACCCCATCTGGTTCACTAACGTCCTTATCAGTAGGTAACCTTTATCGTTGTTGTGCCAAATTAAGTTAATCTAGGGGTTAAGTCATGGCAGGAGAGCTCGGACATGTGCCATGCTCCTGCTGTGCTATGTGGGAACTCAGGGATGCTTCCAGTGTTTCTGATGACTACATGTGCGGGAAGTGTATCCTGCTACAGTTCCTGACAGACCGCATTGCGGCACTGGAGCTGCGGGTGGATTCAATCTGGAGCATCCGCGATGCTGAGGATATTGTGAATAGCACGTTTAGTGAGTTGGTCAGACCGCAGGTAAAGGTTACACAGACAGATAATGGATGACCAACAGGAAGAGCAGTGGAAGGAAGGTAGTACGGAAGTCCCCTGTGGTCATCCCCCTCCAAAACAGATACATCGTTTTGGGTATTGCTTGGGAGGCGGGGGGGGGGGGGATGAATCAGAGCAGGGCAACAGCAGCCAAGTCCATGGCACCGTGGGTGGCTCTGCTGCACAGGAGGACAGGAAAGCTTTAGTGGTAGGGAAATAGATAGGTGTTTCTGCGGCCGCAATCGAGACTCCAGGATGGCATGTTGCCTCCCTGGTGCAAGGGTCAAGGATGTCTCGGAGCGGTTACAGGACATTTTGGAGCGGGAGGGTGAACAGCCAGTTGTCGTAGTGCATATAGGTACCAATGATATATAGGTAAAAAAACAGGATGACGTCCTACAAGATGAATTTAGCGAGCTAGGAGTTAAATTAAAAAGTAGGACCTCAAAAGGTAGTAATCTCAGGATTGCGACCAGTGCCGCATGCTAGTCAGAGTAGGAATCGTAGGATAGCTCAGATTAATACGTGGCTTGAGGAGTGGTGCAGAAGGGAGAGATTCAAATTCCTGGGACATTGGAACCGGTTCTGGGGGAGGTGGGACCAGTAAAAACCGGACGGTCTGCACCTGGGCAGGACCGGAACCAATGTCCTAGGGGGAGTGTTTGCTAGTGCTGTTGGGGAGGGGTTAAACTAATGTGGCAGGGGGATGGGAAACTAAGCAGGGAGTCAGAGGGTAGTAGAATGGGGGCAGAAGCAAAAGATAGAAAGAAGGAAAGAAAAAGTGGAGGGCAGAGAAACCCAGGGCAAAAATCAAAAAGGGTCACATTACAGCAAAATTCCAAAAGGGCAAAGTGTGTTAAAAAGACAAGCCTGAAGGCTCTGGGCCTCAATGCAAGGTGTATTCGTAATAAGGTGGATGAATTAACTGCAGAGGCAGCAATTAATGAATATGATATAATTGGCATCACGGAGACAAGGCTCCAGGGTGACCAAGGTTGGGAACTCAACATCCAGTGGTATTCAACATTCAACATTCAGGAAGAATAGACAGAAAGGAAATGGAGGTGGGGTAGCGTTGCTGGTTAAAGAGGAAATGAACGCAATAGTAAGGAAGGATGATGTGGAATCCGTATGGGTGGAGCTGCGGAATACCAAAGGGCAGAAAACGCTAGTTGGAGTTGTGTACAGACCACCAAACAGTAGTAGTGAGGTTGGGGACAGCATCAAACAAGAAATTAGGGACATGTGCAATAAAGGTACAGCAGTTATCATGGGCAACATTAATTTACATATAGATTGGGCTAACCAAACTGGTAACAATACGGTGGAGGAGGATTTCCTGGAGTGTATTAGGGATGGTTTTCTAGACCAATATGTTGAGGAACCAACTAGAGGGCTGGCCTTCCTAGACTGGGTGATGTGTAATGAGAAGGGACTAATTAGCAATCTTGTTGTGCAAGGCCCCTTGGGGAAGAGTGACCATAATATGGTAGAATTCCTTATTAAGATGGAGAGTGACAGTTAATTCAGAAACTAGGGTCCTGAACTTAAGGAAAGGTAACTTCGATGGTATGAGGCGTGAATTGGCCAGAATAGACTGGCAAAGAATACTTAAAGGGTTGACGGTGGATAGGCAATGGCAAAGATTTAAAGATCACTTGGATGAGCTTCAACAATTGTACGTCCCTGTTTGGAGTAAAAATAAAACGGGGAAGGTGGCTCAACCATGGATAACTAGGGAAATTAAGGATAGTGTTAAATCCAAGGAAGAGGCATATAAATTGGCCAGAAAAAGCAGCAAACCTGAGGACTGGGAGAAATTTAGAATTCAGCAGAGGAGGACAAAGGTTTTAATTAGGAGGGGGAAAATAGAGTATGAGAGGAAGCTTGCTTGGAACATAAAAACTGACTGCAAAAGCTTCTATAGATATGTGAAGAGAAAAAGATTAGTGAAGACAAATGTAGGTCCCTTGCAGTCAGATTCAGGTGAATTTATAATGGGGAAGAAAGAAATGACTGACAAATACTTTGGTTCTGTATTCATGAAGGAAGACACAAATAACCTTCCGGAAGTACTAGGGGACCGAGGGTCTAGTGAGGAGGAGGAACTGAAGGATATCCTTATTGGGCGGGAAATTGTGTTAGGGAAATTGATGGGATTGAAGGCCGATAAATCCCCGGGGGCTGATAGTCTGCATCCTAGAGTACTTAAGGAAGTGGCCATAGAAATAGTGGATGCATTGGTGATCATTTTCCAACAGTCTATCGACTCTGGATCAGTTCCTATGGTCTGGAGGGTAGCTAATGTAACACCACTTTTAAAAAAAGGGAGAGAAAACGGGTAAGTATAGACCGGCTAGCCTGACATCAGTCGTGGGGAAAATGTTGGAATCAATTATTAAAGATGAAATAGCAGCACATTTGGAAAGCAGTGACAGGATCGGTCCAAGTCAGCATGGATTTATGAAAGGGAAATCATGCTTGACAAAACTTCTGGAATTTTTTTGAGGATGTAACTAGTAGAGTGGACAAGGGAGAACCAGTGGATGTGGTGTCTTTGGACTTTCAAAAGGCTTTTGACAAGGTCCCACACAAGAGATTGGTGTGTAAAATCAAAGCACATGGTATTGGGGGTAATGTACTGACGTGGATAGAGAACTGGTTGGCAGACAGGAAGCAGAGAGTCGGGATAAACGGATCCTTTTCAGAATGGCAGGCAGTGACTAGTGGGGTGCCGCAGAGCTCAGTGCTGGGACCCCAGCTTTTTACAATATACATTAATGATATTAATGATTTAGATTAAGGAATTGAGTGTAATATCTCCAAGTTTGCAGATGACACTAAACTGGGTGGCGGTATGAGCTGTGAGGAGGACGCTAAGAGGCTGCAGGGTGACTTGGACAGGTTAGGTGAGTGGGCAAATGCATGGTAGATGCAGTATAATGTGGATAAATGTGATGTTATCCACTTTGGGGGCAAAAACACGAAGGCAGAATATTATCTGAATGGCGGCAGATTGGGGAGGTGCTACAAGACCTGGGTGTCATGCTTCATCAGTCATTGACAGTTGGCATGCAGGTACAGCAGGCGGTGAAGAAGGCAAATGGTATGTTGGCCTTCATAGCTAGGGGATTTGAGCATAGGAGCAGGGAGGTCTTACTGCAGTTGTACAGTGCCTTGGTGAGGCCTCACCTGGAATATTGTGTTCAGTTTTGGTCTCCTCATCTGAGGAAGGACGTTCTTGCTATTGAGGGAGTGCAGCGAAGGTTCACCAGATTGATTCCTGGGATGGTTGGACTGACATACGAGGAGAGACTGGATCAACTGGGCCTTTATATACTGGAGTTTAGAAGGATGAGAGGGGATCTCATAGAAACATATAAAATTCTGACAGGATTGGACAGATTATATGCGGGAAGTCCAGAACCAGGGGACATAGTCTTAGGATAAGGGGTAGGCCATTTAGAACTGAGATGAGGAGAAACTTCTTCACTCGGAGAGTTGTTAACCTGTGGAATTCCCGACCGCAGAGAGTTGTTGAAGCCAATTCATTGGATATATTCAAGAGGGAGTTAGATATGGCCCTTATGACTAAAGGGATCAAGGGGTAGGGAGAGAAAGCAGGAAAGGGGTACTGAGGGAATGATCAGCCATGATCTTATCGAATGGTGGTGCAGGCTCGAAGGGCTGAATGACCTACTCCTGCACTATTTTCTATGTTTCTATAAAATATTTAATTTTTCTGCTGAATATTGTGGTCATCAGGGTGAGTGGGTTGTCACTGCTAGGCAATGTAAAACTTCTGACACCCAAGCTTAGATTTTCTGCTCGGGCAGAATAATGGCAAGGCGGCATTCGTGCCTATCTAAACTCAAGTGGGGTGATCCCAGTAGTTTCCAGATTCAGTGTAATTTTAGCAATCCTGGGGAGCCCCCGACAATAATATTGCTTCTGATTGGGAGCTCACCATTTGGAGGGGATGGGTAGGAATGTGTATGCTGCTACAGGATTTAAATGTCTCCAACAGTTTAAAGTGGCCAACACACCAATAAACCTTGTGGCAGCATAACTCAAACTGTTAATAAGATCTGCAGGAGAGCCCCCCCCGTTCTGTGAAAGAGGTTCTCCACAAAGTTAGGCCGAGGAGGGCCGCACTGTTTGGGGCAGAAAGATGTGCGCCCTAAAAGAGAGCAGGGCAGCAACAGTGGCAGGGAGGTGGCCAAGGCAGCGAGCGCATCCTAAATAGCATCTCAGTGCCGCACAAAGTTTAATTACATTATTCTGACAGATAAGATGAGGAATCGGCAGCTAATGTACTTGTAAGAATGTGCACTACAGTCGTGCAAATTATCACCCCACTAAAAGCCTCATATGCACTCTAATTGCTTGGTGCATATTTTAAATTATTTGTTTCGGGATGTGGGCATCGCTGGCAAGGCCAGCATTTATTGCCCATCCCTAATTGCCCTGGAGAAGGTGGTGGTGAGCCACCTTCTTGAACTGCTGCAGTCCTTGTGGTGGAGGTACTCCACTGTGCTATTATGGAGTGAGTTCCAGGATTTTGACCCAGCGACGATGAAGGGACGGTAATATATTTCCAAGTCAGGATGGTGTGCAACTTGGAGGGGAATTTGTAGATGCAGGCCCTTGTCCTTCTAGGTGGTAGGGGTCGCAAGTTTGGGAGATGCTGCCGAAGAAGCCGTGGCGAGTTGCTGCAGTGCATCTTATGATTGTATACACTGCAGCCACGGTGCACTGGTGGTGGAGGGAGTGAATGTTAAAGGTGATGGATGGGGTGCCAATCAAGCGGGCTGCTTTGTCCTGGATGGTGTCGAGCTTCGAGTGTTGTTGGAGCTGCACTCATCCAGGCAAGTAGAGAATATTCTATCACACTCCTGACTTGTGCCTTGTAGATGGCGGAAAGGCATGTACCTGCCACCACAACCCATCATAGGCTGCCTGCTGATATTTGGATTTTGAAGCATCTCACTATTTGCATTCTTCTTCAAGGACAAGACAATCCATAATAACAGGGCAATAAGTGCCACAGCTAGTGGACCCTTCCAATCTCTGTCCCCTTATCCCTCACCCCGATTAAGGAGGAAGCTCTTGAAATTAAGTATTCACAGGTCAGAGATGTAACATAGCCAGTTGCAGAATAAAGCAACCTCTACCTGACTCCAGCAGCGCTCAAATCGTTTCATAATGGTATGTGTGTCCCTCACACAGCCATTAAATGGCATTTTCTGTGAACCTACACTCTTAAGAACTCGTGTAAGACTGTTCTAAACTCATTTGGGGGTCTTATAACCAACAGAGACAACATTCACTCCATCTGTCTGGGTTATATCCAAAGTTAGTTACAAAGGTGACAAAATGGTATTCTAATTTATCACACTACCCAGTCCCATTTTTTCAAGTGAAAACTAATGGTAATTTAGAGACTCTAGCAGGTGGGCATTATGCAGTGTTGATTTCATTTGTTTTGTTTCTTAAATGACAGGTCCAGGAAGTAATCTGAAGAAATATGCTCCAGTTCATGCATTCCTCTCATACCACTGTACAATATTCATCATTAGAAATTTACAATGAAATAATTTTAGTAGGTGTTGCAATAAAGAAAAATCTACAGGCAGAAGTCTACAAAAGACATTCAGTAACTAAAGGCTTATATATCGAATTAGACCGAAGTTATGCCCTGCACCACAGTACAACAGAATGATGCTGATCATGCGAGGGACATAGTAATCAAATGTCTTCAGCATGTGGTCAATACATTGCTGCCAGTCCAGAATTCTCTTAAAATGCAACCGATCAGGTTTTGTTTGACAATAAGTTTGGAAGCGTTGGGTGAATACTTGTCAATGAAACATTAGTTTAAAAAAAAGCTCAACTACCAAGGAGAGGAAAAAATAGATAAGTGGTAGTTTTGTAAACCTAAAAAAAACTAAGCTCATCTACAGTGATGAAATCTTAACTGGTGAATCTGGGTGACAGAGTATTGGTCTGATGAGCAGTGCCTGAATCTGAATTGCACTCAATTTTTGAGGTGGTCATCGAGCAGCACTCTCAGAATTGCCATATATTCCAGCAGAGCAGCACATTGTGGCAGATGGTGTCATTTGTGTCTTCTAATAGTAAGGAGATTTAATAACCTAATTTCCTATTTTGAAAAAGAACGATACTGCTGGGGATGGGCAGTATTTTACATTGGAAGTACTTTTGCTCCCGATGTCTCAGTGGATAAAAGCTCCGATCATACAATCCAGAAAACTTCCCCTCCGGGTTTGACCCGGAGTTTCTGCTGGTTGAGCTTAGCCGGAAGGGGGTTGCCAACTGGTGTGGAGGTGGAGGGGGCCAGTGGTGGGGAAGAGGGGTGAAAGAAAAAGAACGGTTTCTATTCCTGGTCGTTATCCAGTGACCCTTGTGAGAAAGCACATACGTGTGAACAACAGGCATCGACATGATACAGTTGTGAAGTGTTCAACCCCCAATCAAATATTCAACCAACACTTGCTGTTTATGCTCAGACATAAAGAATGGCCACTTGAGCAAAGTATCAAAGGGCTGCTGGCAGTTCTACCCCACCATCTTTTAAAAAGTGTGAGGAAAGGAAAGTGAACTGGGCCGGAGGGGGAAAAGTGCGTTTGTGCCCTTCACAGTCCTGTGTCCTTTTAAACGACTCCTGCTGAATTTTCAGCACCTTCCAAACAGCTTATAGAACTATGTTGTTCCATGGACAAGTATACTCCTATTTTATCTCAGGTGACATAAACAGAAATGATAGGTATCTAACGCAATTGGCAAATTTAGAAAAACACTCATCACAGTTCCTCAAAACAAAAGTTCATACAGAATAAGTGTATATGTAAAACTGTTTACTGTACTATACAGAATTCTAAAACTGGTATACTGAAATTCCACTTATCTGTAACCTTACTAAACAAAACACTAATATACATTTGGAACAATTTATAACTTTTGCACCAAAGTGACACAGTTACACTGTATTAGAATGGTGAGATGTGGGTTTGCACCCATAATTCCTTAAACAGTGCGGTCTCAGTTTCAACCACTGCCATCATAGGGAAGTGACAAGTGGAGGTAAGGAATTTCTCCACAGGGATGGAAAAATCACCCCAGTACTATCCTGATGTGCTTCCAAGCAGCCAGTTTCAGATCAGTGGAGATCTGGGAATGGATCACTCGCTCTTCCTCTAGACTGGAATATGATGGAAAAAGGAGAGCAATACTAACTTCTCAGTACAGCCAACATAAAATGGTGAGTTTCACTTTCCTTTCCATGTGCTCTAAATAATGCTGCACCTTTTGAATCAGTTTTAAGGAAGGCAATTTCATCTGATATTACATATAGAATATCTTGTTTGGGTTGCGCCTTCATTTTAATTTTATTCTCTCTCAAACCACTGTAACATACAAGTTTGAGAAACGCTCATATAGTTTTCCTTCTCTTGTTTCTCATCATCTTGGGGTACAACCATTCAAAAGGTCGGCTGCTGGAGGTGATACTAATGCTGGTGCTGCCGTGTTGCGCTGTCCCTACAGCTGGCACACCACCTACATCTGAAACATCGGTCATATTTCCTGCAGTTCCTTTTGCCTCCTTTTGGTCTGCTGAAATCAGTCTCTCTCTGGAAGAACTTCTTTCTCGGAACCTCCTGAAGGGCGACCTCATTCTCTTTCTACTCTTTGATTCCTGGTCTCTTTCGCCTCTAGTGTCTATGAACTTGCCCATGCCTGCGCCGCCCGTCAAGCCTGTGATTTGCTGAATTTTCTTTTGCAAATAGACACCACCTATGCCATATGTATGCGCCGCAGTGCACTTGTGCCTGAACTCACTAGCAAGGGAAGAGGAACTGCTGGATGGACTTGAATTCTGTGACCACAATTGTCTATAGTCTGATAGAAACAGGGAGGAAATGTTTTATGTTAAAGAGTTGAATTAATCCAGCAGCATTATTATCTATCATTTTGGGTCCATTTTCCTTTCTTTTGGCATACAGTTAAAAACTGACATAAAGCCAGGTGTGCCTTGATAAAGAGTAAGTTTATTCTCCAGTGCTTGGAGGTCCAAATACAGTACAGGGTATGTAAAATATGCTTATGTTGCTTGGATACCCTTTGTCAACTACTTTGAATCGGAGTTCAAAGAGGATAGATTCAAGCACCAAAGATAAGTTCTTCATTTTTGGTCTCACTGATTTTCTATCGTCTCCGCTTCTGAAAATGTTGCCTTGTTGCCAGAATATAATTCCAGTCATCAGTCACAATTTGGTACCTCACACATGTGGCCATTATTTATACTTTAGCCGTGGTATGGAGTACTAACTGGCTATTCTACTGCAAGGAGCATCACAGGTAAACAAAATGGCCACATATTTGCACTTCCAACAAGAATAACTGATCATTTTCTGTCTCCCTAACCTAGAGATACTGAGGTCAATTGCAGTGTCCCTGCTATCATTTTGGCTGAGATCAGCTAAATCTATACAGATCATGATTTGAGCCTAGAAACTTACTGATCTGTATGCCCCAGCTTCTCTCTGGGTAACCCTGCTGAGTGATCTGGGAAATACCTCTTGCATTTTTAAGCAACTTTGGGCTTAGGGCCCAGACTTTGATGAGCATAATTCTTTCCATTCACTAAGGGCACAAAAAGGAAAATGGCATCCAAGTCTTCATACAATACAGGTTATTAAAAAAAAAACAGGCCGTTAAAAATAAGCTTAAGTCACCCAGCATATTATCTGGCCAATAATGCTGTTTGAAATAAAACTACAAATCCATTTTTATACTAAACAGAGGAAATCCTCAGGTTATGTTTTTGGAAACTGAACCTGCTCATAAATGAATGTCACCTTAACCCTCACTGTTTCTTTTAAGTAAGTAGGCAAGATTGTTATTGCCACTGAATGAAAGAACTGCCATCAGTTTCTAAAATGAAACCTCATTAGTATATATGAAAGAATATTGCTTACTGTACTTTCAATGGGCCAGATCTTACTGGAAAAGTAAGGATGTGTTAACAATGCACGCCGTTATTAACATGCAAATCAGTGAGAGTTGTGAATCGCCAGAACTTGTTGGTCGATTAAGCCGCCTTGCTGTTTGATTCGCATAAATTGCATCTCGCCCGTAGCCATCCCCTTACTTTTAAGAACCAACTGACTTTTCACATTAATTGTCCATTAAACTCACCAGAGAAAGTAATTAACAGTACAAGAACCTTTTAGGCATGGCTTAGTTGGTAACACCCTTGTCTCTGAGTTAGAAGGTTGTGGGTTCAAGCCCCACTCTAGACGCTTGAGCACAAAAATCTAGGCTGACACTCCAGTGCAGTACTGAGGAAGTGCTGCACTGTCGGAGGTGCTGTCTTTTGGATGAGACCAAGGCCCCTTCTGCTCTCTCAGGTGGACTTAAAAGATCCCATGGCACTATTTAAAAGAAGAGCAGGGGAAAAATCCCTCGTGTCCTGGTCAATATTTATCCCTCAATCAACATAACAAACAAATTATCTGGTCATGATCATATTGCTGTTTGTGGGAGCTTGCTGTGTGCAAATTGGCTACCACATTTCCTACATTATAACAGTGACTGCACTTCAAAAATGTATTCATTAACTGGAAAGTGCCTTGGGACGTCCAGTGGTCATAAAAGATGCTATATAAATGCAAGTCATGTTCTTTTTAATGACTTGATAATTGCTAATGCAGTGCCAATCAACTTCTCTGGCCCAGAAATTGAACAATTATTCTGAGAGATTTTAAAAATGTCAATTTTTAAAAATTATTTTCCCGTTGTCTCTTTTTTTTTCTCTCTCTCTTAATCCAACCTTTCTTTCCCTCTCTTTCTGCACCTGATTTGACTCTAATTCACCCTCCTTCTTAATTGTATCTCTCTATTTCTCAATCCTTAAATCTCATAGGTTAAGAAGATACAATGTTGGTCCCACTGCTGACTGAGGTCCCACATGCCCCATTGCACTCGCCATGTCATTATCAGCTCATACATCCAGCAAGTTACAATGCAAAAGATTTTTGCGCTGAAGGCTGAAGAAAAAATTCTAACAGTGCACATCATGAGATACCCTGTTCCAGCAAGATCTGGACCAACATATTTGTTAACTAATGCCTAAGCAGACCTATCCAGCACTGCAATGTGCTGAAACACTTATGGCCTCAGTGATGGAGCCTCACAATGTGTTATTCCAGAGCCAGCTTGGGATCTCTCTCCAGAGTCATACTGTAATTTCTGCATCACTGTGAGAAAGAAACTGTTTTGCATCAATAGAAATTGGGCCGTATTATTCTATCCCAAGATTTGTATCTGTGTGATTCTAGGAATTAACCTCAATGTTTCATCAGCAAAGAACGACTAAAAAGATGATTAGGAAAGGAAAGATAGACTATGAAAATAAACTAACACAAAATATAAAAACAGCATGAGTTTCTATAGGTATATAAAAAGAAAAAGAGTGGCTAAAGTAAATGTTGGTCACTTAGAGGACGCGACTGGGGAATTAGTGATGGGGAACATGGAGATGGCAGAAACTCTGAACAAATATTTTGTATCAGTCTTTACGGTAGAGGAAACTAACAATATTCCGACAGTGGATAGTCAAGGGGTTATGGCGGGGGGGGGGGAGCGGGGGAAAGAGGAGCTTAACACAATCACAATCACTAAGGAGGTGGTACTCAGTAAGATAATGGGACTAAAGGCAGATAAATCCCCTAGACCTGATGGCTTGCATCCTAGGGTCTTCAGAGAAGTAGCGGCAGGGATAGTGGATGCATTGGTTGTAATTCCCTGGATTCTGGGGAGATCCCAGCAGATTGGAAAACTGCAAATGTAATACCCCTATTTAAAAAAGTAGGCAGACAAAAAGCAGGAAACTATAGACCAGTTAGCCTAACATCTGTGGTTGGGAAAATGTTGGAATCCATTATTAAAGAAGCAGTAGCAGGATATTTGGAAAAGCAAAATTTGGTCAGGCAGAGTCAGCATGGATTTATGAAGGGGAAGTCATGTTCGACAAATTTGCTGGAGTTCTTTGAGGATGTAACGAACAGGGTGGATAAAGGGGAACCAGTGGATGTGGTGCATTTGAATTTTCAGAAGGCATTTGACAAGGTGCCACATAAAAGGTTACTGCACAAGATAAAAGTTCATGGGGTTGAGGGTAATATATTAGCATGGATAGAGGATTGGCTAACTAAGAGGTCGGGATAAATGGTTCATTCTCTGGTTGGCGACCAGTAACTAGTGGGGTGCCGCAGGGATCAGTGTTGGGACCCCAACTATTTACAATTTATATTAACGACTTAGAAGAAGGGACTGAGTGTAATGTAGCTGACGATACAAAGATGGGAGAAAAAGCAATTTGTGAGGAGGACACAAAAAATCTGCAAAAGGACACAGACAGGCTAAGTGAGTGGGCAAAAATTTGGCAGATGAAGTATAATGTCGGAAAATGTGAGGTCATGCACTTTGGCAGAAAAAAAATCAAAGAGCAAGTTATTATTTAAATGGAGAAAGATTGCAAAATGCCGCAGTACAGCGGGACCTGGGGGTCCTTGTGCATGAAACACAAAAGGATAGTATGCAGGTTCAGCAAGTGATCAGGAAGGCCAATGGTATCTTGGCCTTTATTGCAAAGGGGATGGAGTATAAAAGCAGGGAAGTCTTGCTACAGCTATATAAGGTATTGGTGAAGCCACACCTGGAATACTGCGTGCAGTTTTGGTTTCCATATTTACGAAAGGATATGCTTGCTTTAGAGGCAGTTCAGAGAAGGTTCACTAGGTTGATTCCGGGGATGAGGGGATTGACTTTTGAGGAAAGGTTGAGTAGGTTGGGCCTATACTCATTGGAATTCAGAAGAATGAGGTGATCTTTCGAAACGTATAAGATTATGAGGGGGCTTGACAAGGTGGATGCAGAGAGGATGTTTCCACTGATGGGGGAGACTGGAACTAGAGGGCATGATCTTAGAATAAGGGACCGCCCATTTAAAACAGAGATGAGGAGAAATTTCTTCTCTCAGAGGGCTGTAAATCTGTGGAATTCGCTCCCTCAGAGAGCTGTGGAAGCTGGGACATTGAATAAATTTAAGACAGAAATAGACAGTTTCTTAAACGATAAGGGGTTATGGGGAACGGACGGGGAAGTGGAGCTGAGTCCATGATCAGATCAGTCATGATCTTATTGAATGGCGGAGCAGGCTCGAAGGGCTGTATGGCCGAATCTTGTTCCTATTTCTTACGTTCTTATGATCTATGCTTTGATTAAGTGGTTTAAAATACATTTCTATTTTCTTTAATAACATAACATTTTACCAAAAGGATTAAGCGTTTATTTGAAGTTTACTGCTATTCAAATTATGCTATATGGCTAATGATTACCTTTGCGGGGAGAACATTGAGGAGATACAGGAGGAGAAGAGAGTTGAGATGATGCTGTTGACACTGCATCTTCAGCATTCTTCTTGCTTTTATCTGCTTGCAATTCCTCAGACAAGACTAGAGCCTTCTTCAAGGGCTGTGGAGAATTGGTACCTGGGGAAATACAATAATTGGGCTATTGTAATGATGCTTTTCCAATTTCTGATGTCATAACCACATTCTTAGCCCCCTCTAAACTCTCCCTGACTGGTGGCAGTGATTCATCCTGGGATACTACCCAAATGGCACTGTAACCCCCTGGTCACTCACCTTAATATTATTCTTTGCTGTGAGTGTCAAACATGCTGTTTTGACTGTAAAGGACTGAGGGAGAAGCAACACAACCAGGCCCTGTCCTTGCCCATCAATCTTCTCTTTTTACCGCAGATCAATGCATAATGATCAAGAGCTGGAACCCTGAATGATTTTCTCCCTCTTTGACACTGAAGAACTAAATGCCATGCCTGTTCCAGCCTGGCTGAAAGCAGCTAACTCATAGACATGATATTAAACATAGGACTTTCCTGCTCCATATATCTCAATACTATATCACCCCAGATAGTTATTTGTTAAAGCACTTGGTTCACGAAACCACCACCCACATTTATTTTCATGTACTCTCTAGTTTTCCCTGAACCCCAGATCTCTGACACCTGCTGATGTTCTCAGCACAAAATTCAGCCACTGCAATCTAGCCTTTCAGTTACAAATAAAGCTGCAAGGGCAGGGAGCATATGGCTGGTTACACTGTGGGTAGAAGATGCCACCACCAAGCACCAGGAATAAATCCTCAATAAAGAGCTTACCCTCATTTTAGCTGAGATTTATAATGGTACTAGGTTAGTCAATGGGCTGAATTTTAGCACACAAAAATGTTTGAGTTGGGTTCAAGTCAGATGTTAACATTTAAAAAATCTGAACCTCGGCCCGCCAACTTCTGGGTTTTGCAGAGGCGGGACAAGGGGCGGGCAGCCAACCCGCTCCCAGGAGGCGGATTGGCAATTTAACTATTTTAATTCCCCCCATCCATCAGACCCCTCCACCCCAACCATGCAAAGGCCCCCAGGGTCAGGGGTCGATTCCCTCGGGTGCAGACACTGCCCCCTCTCCCCCCCCCCCCCCCCGGGGTAGTGGAGAGGACCACCTCCTACTCCCCCACCCACCGGGTCATGGATCAGACCTACCTGCTCTTCTGGCCTGCTCCGGGGTGCTCCCCGTCCGAATGGAAGCAAAGCCTGCCAATCAGGCTGACTTCCGAGCGGGGAATCTGTCGGGGCCAAAAGACGCATGCTGTCCAAAACTCCACTTCCCAGACTACATAACCCGCCCCTGTTAATATGCAGCCAATGAGCTTAGAACCCTTTTTGTGAACCCTTGATTTGAAGGATGCATGAAAGCAAATACTGATGAGTCAGGTGATAGCAGACAATAGCATCAACATGCGGCCCCATAAGATGAAGGGGCGCAGGTTTTTATTTCCAGAGTGCCAGATATTTTTCTGGGAGGGAGAGGGAGGAAGCAGGGGAATCGATTAGGATGATAATTAAAAAATCACCAATGTTCCAGTAAAATACATAATGATGTGGGCTCAGGTGATCAGGTTTGATATCTGGTCTGTACCAAGTTTACTCATTACAACCAGCACAATGTTAGGATGCTAGAATTGACCTCACCAAGGAGGGAAAATATCAGCCAGGGATCCCACTACTGATTGCAATCCAGTGCACCTCGCTGAAATAGACATGTGAACATTCGGTTGAAAACTAGATTGGGATTGGTTGTGGGGCTCACAGAGCCCACCGATGTTCACTGTATAGCCTGATACAAGAATAGCTATCTGCGGAAGAGGGGAAAAGAAAAGATACCAAGAGACTACTTTTAGCTATGAGTTGGTAGCAATGAGAGAGGGCTATGAGGTAGAGGGAGAATATTGTGAAAAAATAAATTTAATACCCTTGTGTAAACTTTACATTGCAACACTTTCAGTTGTGAAGTTACTTCATGTACCTTCAAACAATCTGATCAGGTCAAACTGTTAGGAAATACAAATAAAATTACCAACAACAGCAGGGTAATTTAAAAAGGGTATTCAGATGACAATGTCATTTGAGCCTCTCACTGTCTCTCACCACATTTCCGAAGTCCAACTCAATTTCTACCATATCCTCCAATTCATCACCAGGAGAGATATTATGAACACATGCAATCAGTAACTTCCGATTTAAATTAATGCAAAAGGACATAGACAGGCTAAGTGAGTGGGCAAAAATGTGGCAGATGGAGTATAATGTTGGAAAGTGTGAGGTCATGTACTTTGGCAGAAAAAAAATCAAAGAACAAGTTATTACTTAAATGGAGGAAGATTGCAAAATGCCGCAGTACAGCGGGACCTGGGGGTCCTTGTGCATGAAATGCAAAAGGATAATATGCAGGTATAGCAAGTGATCAGAAAGGCCAATGGTATCTTGGCCTTTATTGTAAAGGGGATGGAGTATAAAAGCAGGGAAGTCTTGCTACAGCTGCATAAGGTATTGGTGAGGCCACACCTGGAATACTGCGTGCAGTTTTGATTTCCATTTTTACGAAAGGATATACTTGTTTTGGAGGCAGTTCAGAGAAGGTTCACTAGGTTGATTCCGGAGATGAGGGGGTTGACTTATGAGGAAAGGTTGAGTAGGTTGGGCCTCTACTCATTGGAATTCAGAAGAATTAGGTGATCTTATCGAAACGTTGATTATGAGGGAACTTGACAAGATGGATGCAGAAAGGATGTTCCCACTGATGGGGGAGACTAGAACTAGAGGGCATGATCTTAGAATTTAAAACAGTGATGAGGAGAAATTTCTTCTCTGAGGGTTGTAAATCTGTGGAATTCGCTGCCTCAGAGAGCTGTGGAAGCTGGGACATTGAATAAATTTAAGACAGAAATCGACAGTTTCTTAAACGATAAGGGAATAAGGGGTTATGGGGAGTGGGCGGGGAAGAGGAGCTGAGTCCATGATCAGATCAGCCATGATTGTACTGAATGGCGGAGCAGGCTCGAGGGGTCATATGGCCTCCTCCTGTTCCTATTTCTTATGTTCTTATGTAAATTTGAAAATGTGCAAATGCCACTTTGTTAGATTATTGCCATTCTACTAATATCATTAATGCCTTTCCCTTTACACTTACAGGGTATACAAAAACATGCATGAGAATGCAACTCAGTTACTACATTTTACAGTAATAAGTAATATTCATTAGCATAGAAACGGGTGAAGCAGTTACCAAATGACGTGGCTGCTGCTTTCTTGCGTGATGAGTACAAAGTTGCCGATGGCACCTGGAGGGCTTGGCTCATGCGTTGCTGTGACTGGTGTTTTCCTTGTTGACCAGATGATCTCATAGTTACTGGGGACATATCTGTGCTTTTATACGATCGCCTGTCCCCAAAATTCTTGCTTACTGTCATGAAAAAAAACACAAATAATAGCAGCCTTGATGAATATAATGTGGAGAAATGTGAAGTTATCCACTTTGGTAGGGAAAATAGAAAAGCAGAGTATGTTTTAAATGGTGAGAGATTGGGAAATGTTGATATTCAGAGGGACCTGTGTGTCCTTGTACACGAATCACTGAAAGTTAACATGCAGGTACAGCAAGCAATTAAGAAAGCAAATGGTATGTTGGCCTTTTTTTTTTAATAAGAGGATTTGAGTACAAGAGAAAAAACATCTTACTGCAATTATATCGGGCCCTGGTGAGATCGCATCTCGAGTACTATGTACAGTTTTGGTCTACTTACTCAAGGAAGGATATATTTTCCATAGAGGAAGTGCAACGAAGGTTCGCCAGACTGACTCCTGGGATGGGGGATTGTTCTATGAGGAGAGATAGAGTAGACTAGGCCTATATTCTCTAGAGTTTAGAAGAATGAGATGCGATCTCATTGAAACATACAAAATTCTTACAGGGCTTGACAGGGTAGATGCAGTGAGGATGTTTCCTCTGGCTGGGGTGTCTAGAATCAGGGGTCACAGTCTCAGAAAAAGGGGTCGGCCATTTAGGACTGAGATGAGGAGAAACGTCTTCACTCAGAGGATGGTGAATCTTTGGAATTCTCTACCCCAGAGGGCTGAGGAGGCTTTGCCTTTGAGTATATTCAAGACTGAACTCGATACATTTTTGGATATTAAGGGAATCAAGGGATATGGGGACAATGCAGGAAAGTGGAGTTGAGGTAGAAGATCAGCCATGATCTTATTGAATGGCGGAGCAGGCTCGAGGGGCTGAATGGCTTACTCCCTCTCCTACTTCTTAAGTTCTTATGAAGGATGCCTAGTATTTTTAGCTGAAGATAATTACATACAGAAGACTGAACTGTGTTAGAGGAGAAGTTGAGATAACACTCTGAGAAAGCGAAGCATCATTTGAACTTCTAAGATGCATTACTGCATTGGAACACGATGTAGAGTGTGTTATTATGTGCAATATATTGAACGAATTATGTCTCTTGTGTAACAGTAGACATTTTATTGCAGACAATAGGCTATCATGATCGAAACATGCCTTCTGTCAATCAGTAACACAGTACTGTGTGATTTCGTAAGAACATAAGAATGTAGGAATAAGAAAGGATTGTTCAACCAACACAGCTTGCTCCACAACTCTGGTCCTTTCTCAAGATCCATTCTGGCCATTATCCATCTTGTCCCTAACTCAAAGTGTTTCCTGCTGATTTGGGAATTGAACCAATTTTCTTATGAATGATTAGCGTGAGTCAGCATTAAGTAGGTGGGTTTCTATTCCAAATCAATGACTTAAGGAAGAAAATAGTTATATCTTGCATCTTGCCTATTTAGCTCTCAGTCATGTCCTCTGGATCTCCTCTCCTGGTTTTACACAAGATACAGATCATCAATTCTCTTCATTACAGTATTGTTTCCTTTAATCTATTTCCCAATGAAAATCCAGCCAACCTGTCTTTTCATAGCTCAATGTCCCAAGGCTGAGATTCTCCACTACTGCTTTTCTTTGAATCCTTTCCACTATCTCCATATTTTATCTCATCACAATGGTGTCAGGATTTATTTTACTGATTTGCGCAAGGGAATAGTACACCTTCGATGGATTATAATCTGAAAACTAGGCAGCAACATAGATTATAAGAGTTTTGGCCTGCAGTGCACTATATCTACACAACCACCTGATGGCAGTATGCTCTTGCTGCCACCTAATAGCAATTTTAACTGCAGTGCCAGAACCAGTATTGATTTCTGTTTTTGTTTTTCTATCACCTTCAAAAGATCAGACCTTTAAAAGTGGTAGTTCATCCCTTGTTACAGCCCAATCCTAATCTGTGATCCTGAATGCAAGACATACAGCATTCAAAAACTCGTGCGATCAATGCTGATTTTAATATCCCTTTTGATATTTTTCCCCTCCCTTCACCTTGTTTTTCCCAACCATACACCTGCTACAGCTGAGAGGCTGGATAGACAACTGACTCCTATTCCTTTGAGTTACAATCTGTTACGAGCCACTGAGTAGTGCATGAAAAAGAATTAGCAAGACTCTCCCACTGATTTCCATTTCCCTTTGGTTGGGTCTAAACGGAGTGGCTTCCATGATCAGTAATGCACCACAATCTGTAACCTCATGTTCAAGCATATCCCTCAGTCTACGATGCACCACGGCAGCTGGGGAATTTAAATTCAATTAATTAAATAAATCTGGAATAATTAATGGTGACCATGAAACTACCGGATTGAGGTTAAAAACTCATCTGGTTCACTAATGTCCTTTAGGGAAAGAGATCTGCTGTCGTTACCTGGTCGAGCTTATATGTGACTCCAGACCCACAGCAATGTGGTTGACTCTTAACTGCCGTTTGAAATGGCCGAGCAAGCCAGTCAATTGTAACAAACTGCTACAAGAAACGGTAAGAAAAATAAAACAGGTCGGACCACCTGGCATCGACCTCGGCACCGGCCTCGACAACAGCACACCCAGCCCAGTTGACCCGACAAAGTTCTCCTCACTTACATCTGGGGACTTGTGCCAAAATTGGGAGAGCTGTTCCACAGACTAGTCAATAGTCATACTTACAGAATCATACCTTTCAGCCAATATCCCACACTCCTCCATCACTATCCCTGGGTATGTCCTGTTCTACCGGCAGGACAGACCCACCAGAGGTGGCAGCATAGTGGTATACAGTCGGGTGGGAGTGGCCCTGGGAGTCCTCAACATTGACTCTGGACCCCATGAAGTCTTGTGGCTTCAGGTCAAGCATGGGCAAGAAAACCTTTTGCTGATTACTACCTACAGCTCACCTGCAGCTGATGAATCAGTACTCCTCCATGTTGAACACAAACAGCACTGAGGGTAGCAAGGACCTAAAATATACTCTGGGTGGGGGACTTCAATGTCCATCACCAATAGTGGCTTGGTAGCACCACTACTGACCGAGCTGGTCAAGTCCTGCAGGACATAGCTGCCAGACTGGGCCTGCAGCAGGTGGTGAGAAAACCAACACGAGGGAACAATCTACTTGACCTTGTCCTCACCAATCTACCTGTCGCAGATGCATTTGTCCATGACAGCATTGGTAGCAGTGACCATCTACCCGGCAATGTGGAAAATTGCCCAGGTATGTCCTGTTCACAAAAAGCAGGACAATCCAATCTGGCCAATTACCACCCCATCAGTCTACTATCAATCATCAGCAAAGTGATGCAAGGTGTCGTCGACAGTGCCATCAAGTGGCACTTACCAATAAACTGCTCACCGATGCTCAGTTTGGGTTCTGCCAGGACACTCGGCTCCAGACTTCATTACAGCCTTGGTCCAAACATGGACAAAGGAGCTGAATTCCAGAGGTGAGGTGAGAGTGACTGCCCTTTACATCAAGACAACACTTGACCGAGTGTGGCATCAAGGAGTCCTAGTAAAAGGGTTATGGGGAGCGGGCAGCGAAGTGGAACTGGGCCCAAGATCAGATCAGCCATGATCTTATTCAATTGCGGAGCAGGCTCGAGGGGCCAAATGGCCTACTCCTGTGCCTATTTCTTATGAAGTCTTATGAATGGGAATCAGGGGGAAAACGCTCCACTGACTGGAGTCATATGTAGCACAAAGGATGAAGGAGGTCAATCATCCCAGCCCAGGACATCGCTGCAGGAGCTCCTCAGGACAGTGTCCTAGGCCCAACCATCTTCAGCTACTTTATCAATGACCTTCCTTCCATCATAAGGGCAGAAGTGGGGATGTTCGCTGATGTTTGCACAGTGTTCAGTTCCATTTGCAACTCCTCAGAAAAAAATGAAGCAGTCCATGCCTGCATGTAGCAAGTTGCTGAAAGTGCGAGCTGATAACAGTGCAGCGAGGGAAACAGGGCAGGCAACTGTGCATCTCCTTAACCAATCAGATTACAGGATTGTGAACAAACAGTGCAAGGACTGAGAAGGAAGTATAAATTAGAGTGGATGAATTCAATGTCAAATCATTGACATAGGAGAAATAAAGAGAGGGAAAGAAAGATTGGATTAAGAGAAAAATAGAGGCAGAAAAGTAAAAATAATGAAAAATGATACATTAAAATCTTTAACAACAATTAAAGCACAAAGGCATGGGACTCCACACTTGTAATAGTTAATTTTCAGTGGCAGAGAGGTTGACTGACAGTAATTAACACTTAATCACGTCGTAAAAACGGTACTTAGACTTGACATGACAAGACTTAACTTTCTGTGGGGAGTTTAGTTTGTATCAGTCATGCAAAAACAGCAACTTCAAACCATTCAATGCATTTCAATGGCAAGGCAGACAACGAGGTGCTGTTTTCATGAAGCAGTGCAACTCGGACAGCAACCTTTGAATTTTGTCGCATTTGCTCCTTGCCTGACGTTGCTGTGCCACTTACACATAAATAATGCCAAGCGTCATTAGCTTCACCGTTATTATGACAGCAACATCTGGCCCATTCAACCTTTGAATAAAATTATGCGCACAAACCAATTCCTAGAGGTTTCTGTATTTAAAATTCACCAGATAAAAAATTCTCTGTAGTTCACTCACATGTGCTATAGGCAGGCTCACACTGCAGTGACATTATTTGGATTTTCTCCTCGTCGGTATCCACATTTAAGTTCGAGAGATACTGTTTCACCTTTCGAGCCATCTGTGCATCCTCGTATAGCTTCTTGGCATTGAGCAGGGAGCTACGGCGTACTCGCTTCTTGTGTCCCCCACCTTGCACTGAATCTAGCACATTGGAATTCGTGCTGCCTTGGCTTAATGACCTGCCCACAGGGAAGAATGAGAAATCAAAATGCAGCCAGGTTTTGGCGTGAATTTATAGAAACAGGACATGCTGTGAATGAGTGGAGGGAGGGTGTAAGTTAATGACAGCTGCTGTCACTTTATCAATATCACATGCTCACATTAATAACCGAGAAAGGTTTAAGGAAAACAACAGGTCTCACTGTGACCAGAACGGTAACAATGAGATAATACAAGTCTCGATACTCCTAAAACTTCAGGTAACATAGAAACATAGAAAGTAGGTACAGGAGTAGGCCATTCGGCCCTTCGAGCCTGCACCGCCATTCAATGAGTTCATGGCTGAACATGCAACTTCAATACCTCATTCATGCTTTCTCGCCATACCCCTTGATCCCCCGAGTAGTAAGGACTACATCCAACTCCTTTTTGAATATATTTAGTGAATTGGCCTCAACAACTTTCTGTGGTAGAGAATTCCACAGGTTCACCACTCTCTGGGTGAAGAAATTTCTCCTCATCTCGGTCCTAAATGGCTTACCCCTTATCCTTAGACTGTGACCCCTGGTTCTGAACTTTCCCAACATTGGGAACATTCTTCCTGTATCTAACCTGTCTAAACCCGTCAGAATTTTTAACGTTTCTATGAGGTCCCCTCTCATTCTTCTGAACTCCAGTGAATACAAGCCCAGTTGATCCAGTCTTTCTTGATGTGTCAGTCCCGCCATCCCGGGAATCAGTCTGGTGAACCTTCGCTGCACTCCCTCAATAGCAAGAATGTCCTTCCTCAAGTTAGGAGACCAAAACTGTACACAATACTCCAGGTGTGGCCTCACCAAGGCCCTGTACAACTGTAGTAACACCTCCCTGCCCCTGTACTCAAATCCCCTCGCTATGAAGGCCAACATGCCATTTGCTTTCTTAACTGCCTGCTGTACCTGCATGCCAACCTTCAATGACTGATGTACCATGACACCCAGGTCTCGTTGCACCTCCCCTTTTCCTAATCTGTCACCATTCAGATAATAGTCTGTCTCTCTGTTTTTACCACCAAAGTGGATAACCTCACATTTATCCACATTGTACTTCATCTGTCATGCATTTTCCCACTCACCTAACCTATCCAAGTCACTCTGCAGCCTCATAGCATCCTCCTCGCAGCTCACACTGCCACCCAACTTAGTGTCATCCGCAAATTTGGAGATACTACATTTAATCGCCTCGTCTAAATCATTAATGTACAATGTAAACAGCTGGGGCCCCAGCACAGAACCTTGCGGTACCCCACTAGTCACTGCCTGCCATTCTGAAAAGTACCCATTTACTCCTACTCTTTGCTTCCTGTCTGACAACCAGTTCTCAATCCACGTCAGCACACTACCCCCAATCCCATGTGCTTTAACTTTGCACATTAATCTCTTGTGTTGGACCTTGTCGAAAGCCTTCTGAAAGTCCAAATACACCACATCAACTGGTTCTCCCTTGTCCACTCTACCGGAAACATCCTCAAAAAATTCCAGAAGATTTGTCAAGCATGACTTCCCTTTCACAAATACATGCTAACTTGGACCTATCATGTCACCTCTTTCCAAATGCGCTGCTATGACATCCTTAATAATTGATTCCATCATTTTACCCACTACCGATGTCAGGCTGTTTTCCCTGTTTTCTCTCTCCCTCCTTTTTTAAAAAGTGGGGTTACATTGGCTACCCTCCACTCCATAGGAACTGATCCAGAGTCTATGGAATGTTGGAAAATGACTGTCAATGCATCCGCTATTTCCAAGGCCACCTCCTTAAGTACTCTGGGATGCAGTCCATCAGGCCCTGGGGATTTATCGGCCTTCAATCCCATCAATTTCCCCAACACAATTTCCCGACTAATAAGGATTTCCCTCAGTTCCTCCTTCTTACTAGACCCTCTGACCCCTTTTATATTCGGAAGGTTGTTTGTGTCCTCCTTAGTGAATACTGAACCAAAGTACTTGTTCAATTGGTCTGCCATTTCTTTGTTCCCCGTTATGACTTCCCCTGATTCTGACTGCAGAGGACCTACGTTTGTCTTTACTAACCTTTTTCTCTTTACATATCTATCGAAACTTTTGCAATCCGTCTTAATGTTCCCTGCAAGCTTCCTCTCGTACACTATTTTCCCTGCCCTAATCAAACCCTTTGTCCTCCTCTGCTGAGTTCTAAATTTCTCCCAGTCCCCGGGTTCACTGCTATTTCTGGCCAATTTGTATGCCACTTCCTTGGCTTTAATACTATCCCTGATTTCCCTTGATAGCCACGGTTGAGCCACCTTCCATTTTTTATTTTTACGCCAGACAGGGATGTACAATTGTTGTAGTTCATCTATGCGGTCTCTAAACGTCTGCCATTGCCCATCCACAGTTTACCCCTTAAGTATCATTCGCCAATCTATCCTAGCCAATTCATGCCTCATACCTTCAAAGTTACCCTTCTTTCAGTTCTGGACCATGGTCTCTGAATTAACTGTTTCATTCTCCATCCTAATGTAGAATTCCACCATATTATGGTCACTCTTTCCCAAGGGGCCTCGCACAACAAGATTGCTAATTAATCCTCTCTCATTACACAACACCCAGTCTAAGATGTTAAACAAGATTTACAAAGCTAAAATACCGTATGCTAAATAACAGGAGGTTGGGTTTCATGTATTTACTAAACTATTGGTGCTGTACCACTTTGCACACGACCTGATGGCCAGTTCAACAACAGTACTGGAATTAATCCTGAAGCAGACTGACTGCCCTCTCAAGTATGTGGGTTCATGCTCCACTACAAATTTGAACACTTTATCTAAGTTGACACTTCAGTGCAGTTTTGAGGGAATGTCATATCGTGGCGGTGCCTTATTTTGGGTGAGAAATTAAACCAAGGCTCTGACTCAAGTGGTGTTAACATTAACCATGGTGTTTTTTTAGGATGAGCAGGAAGTTCTCCTGCTCAACATTCCTCCCTTCAACCAACACCAACAAAAACAGGTTACAAGTCATTCATTCATTCTTCATTTGTTGATTGTGGGACCTTGTTATATATGAATTATCCATCATGGTTATCTGCACATCAACCAAGACTGAATTTCAAAAGTAAACCATTGCTTGTAAAACACTTTAGGACATCCTGGGAACATGATGAAGCAATACAAGTCCTTTATTTCTAGTACTGGGATTAATTCAGAATCAAACTGACTACCCTCTCATAGGGAAAACAGCATATGGTGTGGCCAAGGCTGGGGGTCGCGTGGAAATCAAGTGTTTTCCATCCTCCTTCCCCATTTTAGTTATGGAAAATTGTAAGCTTAAAAAATATATATCTTTTGCTGCATCACAGAAATGATTGACTTACATTGTGTTATCACTAAATTAGCATAAAAAGGTATGTGTGTATTCAGTTCAGCTATTGGAAATAAAGTACTTTAAACATTAAATGGGAAAGAACAAGCATACAAAGGGGGAAAATTGACTCAATGTTCACAAAAAGGAGTTTACTTGGACACCAACCATCATGTTTCTAAAAATTAAATAAAACTGTCAATTTTGACCACAATAAATCAATAAGTTCATTTGCTGAAGATTGGTGCACAGGATAGCCATTTTCTGATCTACAACTGGGCACACAGATGCAACTGATTTTGGAATCTTGAATGCCTTTTTCCAAAAAAAGTATACTGAATTCAATGACACCCTATGAAAAAACACATCATCACACTGCACATGGAGTGGTGGAGTATGGGTTCTCTTCTTCTGATTCTCCTTGAGCTTCTGACCCCATATCCTCTTCTTCACAAAGACCGACTACTTACTACCCTTACTACCCATGTAGCATGCACGTATCAGCCCTTCTTCTGCTGAAACCCTCATTAATGCCGTTGTCACCTTTAAACTTAGTTACTCCAATGGCCTTCCACCCGCCCTCCCCCCCCCGTCCCACCACACCCTCATCCTTGTAAACTTCAGCCGATGCAAAGATTTGCCTTTTGTATTCTATCTTGCACCAAGTTTCTTCACGCATCACCCCTGTCCTCTCCCAACTACATTAGCTCTCAATGCCTCATATTTAAATGTTTCATCTGTGGTTTTAAATTCCTCCATGGCCTTGCTGGATCCCAACTCTAACTTCTTTCAACCATACAATCAATCCAAATTCTCTATTTCCTGTTGTGCAAAATGACCTCCCTCCACTCATTCCACTTCTATCTGTAAACTAAAGACGCTACATAAATGCAAGTTGCAGTTGCTTTTATTGAAATAAGCAGAGACAATTTCAACCTTGTTTGCAGTTAGCATGCTCCCTGTTTGAACATTAGCTGGCTTTTAACAGCAATATCAGTGAAAACAAAGATAGCTAAAGTGGGAAATGGTAATATCACACAGGGTGCAGGTAAAGGTGCTCTTCCAATGCTGGGGGAATGTAGTGAAAGGTTTGCTTTTAGTGATTTGTGCTACAACAAACCTGGAAGTGCCAAATGTTAAGAGTGCCTGAAATGTGTAGGTGTTCCATTATCGATCATTATTATTATTATTCAGAAGCACATAATTCACCAAAAAATGTTCTTCACTTGCAAAATAAATGCATCTAAACCCAGGCACACCCTTAACAATTTTTATATTTACTGCAGTTTGTAAAGAAATGCATGCAATTTTTTGATGTACAAACTTAGTTGAAGTAGGTTGAGAAATACATTCTGCAAACATAACAGCAGTATTTTGCTAAAGGAACAGGTAGGGTGGGTGTTAGGTTAATGTGAGACATGCTGAGCTTTACAGGACAGGCAGTTGTGAGGAGGATGCAGAGCTGTTATGTGCCAAGACCTCAGCACCTGTGCACAGACTACTTACCCCAAACTCCTCCATCTCTTCTTCCTGTAAGTGAGAGCCATGAACATTGAAGCATGTGTTCAGAGAGAAAGGTAGAAAAGACAAACCAATTCAGAAGAGTAGGAGGATGAGGGGAAGAGTGCAGTACAAAGGAACAGAGAGGGGTATAAAAGTAGCACCACTAGTCACAACATTATCACACCAAAAGGGTCTGAAATTAGCAGTAACTGATGAGTCTTTTAAAAAAAAATGAACTCCAACAAATTACTGCAGATGTGATGACACACAAATTGGTGAGGAGTTATAATCCAGTTATAATTCAAGATTGGAAGCTCATTTTTGTGATCGCAATTGGGGAGAAAAAAAATAGTCCCAAGATAAGCGCTGAATGATATGTACATAGGCAGAATGGCACCACAAATATCTTATGATGAACCATCTATTTTCGCAGCCACTTAAGGAATACAGGAAGAAGCAATGCAGGATTAAAGTGAGATCACAGGCTACTCCAGATTTTGCTAAAGCATTTTCCTGCCACCACAGTTGACCTTACTTAGGATTAAATTCTAACCCTCTAGCTTAAAGCTATTTCCTTAAAGTGGAAGTACATTTCGTTCAATTAACCCCAAAATCTAAATGTAATGAGGGGAGAAATCATCTCATTTATGGTGCCTCTCGGTAAACTGTGGCTGCTCCGTTTATAGTTTGGAAATACTGGTTACAAGCTATTACGCATGCATTGCGGGATATCCCACCCCCACCCCCCTTCTTATGACATCATGATTTGGGACAATGGATTATGGATAGAATGACCACTTCAGCCGTCAATAGGGAAGAAATTAGCACCACAAATCTAGGGTTCTGCCGGGTTCTCGCTGAAATTCTGCAGGTAGACCAACAGAACTCAGCAGAAAAAAGGTTGTGCAAGACAAACTCAGGTACGGTCATTGCTGGAGGGTGCAAATCCTGGTGCAACTGTCCAGATTACATCCTAAGGACTAGAAATTGGTCTTTTGGTGATAGCGGTATTTTTCTGGCATTTGTCGCCAAAAATACCGTTATTTTTTTTTTTTAAAAAGGCCTAAAATTGACAAAAAAATGCGCCAGACAATAAAAATCAGCGTTGCATGAGAATTCGCAGTGGAAACCACGGTGCTCGCCAACTTTAGTCCGAGGCTGAATACCACGAAAAAGACAGGCCCTGGGAGGGGGGGGGGAAACACAAAAAAATTTGCAAAAAAAAAAAATCACAAAACATTCACAAGACAAAGCGAATTACTGAAAAAGAATTAATAAAACCTTTAACTTACCTTTTTTGCAGGTTTTCATACTTACCGCTGCTTCTGGGGCTGCAACGCAGACTTTTCTCAACCGTTTTTTCCACCTACAATACAGGTGCACCCAACGGCCAATTTAAAGCGATAGCGCTTTTTTTCATTTTTCACATTGGTGGTCCGCTTTTCAGCGGCATTTCAAAATTTAGGTAACACCTTTTTCCGTCAAAAAAGACAAAATATCGCTGGAAAAACAGGCGCAAGGCTAGCCAATTTCTAGCCCTAAGGATTTTTGGGACAAAATATCTGCTTTCAGGCTGCATCTAGCCAACAGTGATGAAGGATAAACTGAAAGAGACTAATAAGTAAAGGAACATCTACCTTTACATAAAACATTTAAGTAACATGAGCAATATCTTTTTATTGTGTCCAACTGAAAAAAAACCTCACTTGATTTGGTTCTTTTTTGGAGGGGAGGGGAGGGGAAGAGAGAATCAGCTTTCAATTGCGACGAGAAACTAAGATTCAGATTTCTTCTTCAGTTTATCTGGTTATTAGCAGGAGTTGTGTTAAGTAAGATTATCTACTTCAACTGAATCTGACTCCGTAAGGACAGTTGTTGAAGGCCTACGCTAAGTTTGCGCTGCCTCTGACAGTCCACACACTTACTTAGGATTAAATTCTAACCCTCTAGTTTAAAGCTATTTTTTGATGTATGTTTTAGGAAATTTGGACTTGGTGGGAACTAAAAAAAAAGGGTCGACACAAAATTAAGAACATTTAATTCTCACTCTGATGAACTGTCCATACCCGAAATATCAACTTTTCTGTTCTCTCCACGGATGCTGCCTGATCTGCTCAGTGTTTCCAGCATATTGTTTTTTTTGGTCTCAGAGACTCTTGGTTGGCATTCTGAATTATTAATAGAATTAGGATTAAGTTTAATATCCTTTAGGATTGTTCCCAGTTTTATAACTATTTTGAGAGATAGAGGGTAGTTGCTTTTCTTTTCATGGTAAGTGCTGATGACATTATGGTGGGATAGGAATGGATTCGAGTTGCTATTCCCCCCCAAAAATCAACATCACATACAGTTAGTTGACTTCGTGGCTGAAGCATTCCATAACAATTAAATCTCCACTACTGTCAAAGCGATTCTCTTACTATGCCAGACTCAGTAACTCCTCCCAGCCAGCACCCTATATTAATGACGATCTCTAACCTAAGTCACCAATTAAGCAAGGTACTAGAGAGCAAATGACACCTTGAAAGGGTCCATGCCTTCAGGGGAGCAAGGAAGAAAATTGACAAAACAAACAAACAGGGATATAAAATAAATGACAACAGCAATGTCTACCTCATTCTATACCTCAGTTACCCTTGGACACACCAGGAGTCAGTTTACAGCTGGATTTGGAGACAGCACCTCTAGTTGAAGGAACTACGCTGTTTCTATTGGCAGGGGTAATTTTACCAACAGGGAGAAAGAAAAAATAGCCTCATCATTAAAAGAACACGGAGGCTACCACCTGTTCTTCTTTAAAGATCCCATACTTGCTGTACATTTTTTTTTAAATCAGCTCTGTCAACCACTTCCTGCTTAGCAGAGGTCAGGGTCATTGGAGATGGCAAGCAAGCAGGAAATGTGTCATAGGTTCAATAAAAAATGTAGTATTTGGAGTCCACAGATATAAATGTTATGAGCTCTTCATTTGATCTATTTGGACTAGATAAGCCCAGATGCAAAAAGGGAGATTTATTTATTCTGAATTCACATGGCTCCGGTTGGGGTGGAATGTAGAATGAGTTAGTGTAAGGGATGTCGCTGATGTGTGGGGCGGACTGTTTGGGCTGGATGCTCGTTACCTTTCCGCCATTGTTCATTATTCATAGATTTATACGTAACCTTCAGGGTTGCTGACCGAGGGCCATGTGGCTCTGTCGGCCGGCGCGGACACGATGGGCCGAAATGGCCTCCTTCCGCACTGTAAATTTCTGTTTCTAACTGAGTAAAGTTGTTATGCACATTGCTGTAAGAGATTTTCTTCTTATTTGTGACTTTCAACACATTCCTTCAATTCATCTGGCAGGTTTCTGCTATTGTTTAAATGAAACGAAAAGTTGTTTACTCCAGTTTATTTGAATAGCAAGAATGAAATAAATCAAAGGAGATTAGACTGAAAAATTCAATTGTTCATTAATCTTTTTCTACAATATGTCTTTGAAGTTGGAGGAATTATCTCTCAGGCTATGTTGAAAAGCAAGCTCTTTCGAGCATTACTTATTTTTAGGCCTAATTTCAGCTACTTGTTATCTGATCTATCTGCTGGCCTCTTTGACCATGCTTAATTAACAGCAAATTCAAATTTATTTTTATCCTCATCATTACTATTCAGTTTGGTTACCAAACTTAACCGTTAAAATCTGAATGCATCACCCTGAACACATTAGCTATCAGATTCAAAGAAGTAACATTAGTTTATGTGGTATCAAATAACACAACTTCGATTTCCGTGAATTCACAGTGCAGCCATGTCAACAATTCACAATCACAAAACATTTCCATTTTTGAAGTAAATCTCATCACCCAGATTACAAACTGGAAAGTCCCATCAGTTTATCTTTCCACCTCCTCAAATAAAGACAGTGGGCTAGATTTTCCACTACTGGCCACCTCTATTTTCGCCCCGGAAGGGCAACAATGGCAGCGGTGAGCTCTTCTGGGTGTGCAGCCAGCTTCCAGCACCCCGCTGGGGTTTTCGGGGTCGGTTTCGGCGGGGCGCGGAGCATTACTGCTCGGAAGACGCGAGTCGGTGTGCATCGCCCCTGGTTGCGACACCGGATCAGCTTTTGCCTGACCCTTAGCGCTGCAGAGAGGCAAGTAATGTCAACCTCAGCTAACTGTGATTTTTCTTTTTACAATTTATGTAGTGGTGGCGCGAGGTATTTTTTGGGAATGTTTTTGGTGGATTTTTTTCTCCCCAGGCCTTTCTTAGAGCTCTCTGAAGCCAGCTCTTTAGATTGGGATTTTTGCATGCTAAGCCGGCCTCGCGCCCTAAGAGAGGTGTGCAATGCCTCCCTTAGTGCTCCGCCCCACACTCAGGGCCCAGCTGCCCAATTTTGCAGACTGAGGCGCAAACTTTTTCCAGGCACAATCTTTACAGCTCCGTCGCCCCGAAATCTTAAAACTGAAAATCCATCTCAGTGACTTTTGCTGGGCTACTGGTGAGAATTGGCGAGTTTCTGATATCTAAGGCAAGTGGCCATTTTTCAGCGTTGAGTCCAGATACTGATTTGGCCATGCAGACTATCACAGTCAAGCCCAATCTTGTTCCCAACTGCTGTCCATGGACTTGCACGAGGAACGTGCTGTTCAATGTAACACGAGCTGGCTACTGAGTATTCAGTACCACATACTCTTCTCAGCAGCACTCTAATTTTAAATAAAAACCATGTTTAAGAATAGAATAATAGTGTTTCTGTCATCACTGGATGGGAGAGAGAAAAAATAGTGCATCAAACTAGCACTAGTGCTGTACGTGATCAAAAATGGTCTGTTGGCAACCCATACTGTGATTAGTAAAAAACTGCACAGCTCTGAAAAAATACAAAAAGTAGCTTTTATAGGCCCCATAACCCGTATAACATTTTCATGCGCATCACTTTCACACATTTAAAGCTTTTGCATCAACTACAGGGACATGTAAACATGAAAGTGATCCTTCAACACAACACGTTCAACAGGAATCATCTAGAATCCAGTAAGATTGCAATAGAATACAATTCGCACAATAAAAACAAACATTCATATTCATTAGCCCTGACCAGAGCAAAAAATTATCATTCTGTTTCTTGACAATTACTGACCTATTTCTGAACATTACAGCAGGATCCATGTTAACTGAGGTCATACGGACAACATGTCGAATCTCCTTAGCAATCATCCGCAGTTTCTCAAAGTTTGCCAAACCTTCCACTTTGGAGTCATTTCCTTAGAAAGCAACAGAGAGAAAAATCATGTTGCACTTAATGGCAGGGTTTCTAATTATACTCAGAATGCATAAACTACAAAAGCTGTCAAAAGTTAGTGCCGTCAATGCCAAAGAAGCCAATCATTCAAAAGCCACTTTATTTTTTTTCCAACACTGATTTTAGGGGACCCGCACTATGTCAGCACTAGTCTCCTGTTTATAATTCCACTTGGTGCCATTTTCTATCAAGCGTCAGGCAGAAATGCAGCCATTAAGTCAGAGAACAGCTCCTAAAATCCTTGGAAAAGTGGCCGTTGCCAGAACAAGACAATCGGCAAATTTATATTACTAACTGCAGCCAAGAGTGAGAAAACCATATGTTTGCCAAATGCTCCAGTTTTTAAACGCAAGAGCACTTTGAGGGTCGAGGGTCAATACTATGACTGTTAAAGGAGATGGTAACTCTCATAGTTAGCACTGTGAATGTCTAAGGAGATGATAGCTCTGGAAGTCAGTGCTATGAATATTAAGGAAATGGTAACCCTTCGGGTCAGTGCTATGAATGTTAAAGGCGGCAGCAATTCTCAGAGCCGTGAATGTGCAATTGCTCAAGTTTGCAGATTAATCACACCAGCGACATTAGGAAAGAGATTCACTCTGAGGGGATGCCCTTAACTGACATCGTCGTCACATGTTCCCTCTACTGTTAAAATGGAGGATATACAGGAATCCATACTGAAATTCTAATCAATTGTTTTATAAATCATTAGCAGTTCATACAGGACTTACTCTTCAAAGTATTTTGTTACCTTCCTATTTAAGGATTCATAAACACGTGTACGATGTGAGAACCTAATGCAACTTGTAAAGGAGGTTTTCTATTAAGATTTTATACATAATGCACACTTCAAATTAAAAATGAGTACAAAACCCTGGGTGCACATTACATGTGACAATATATTATATGTGGAAAATGCAAAGATGGGAAATTGTATATTAGATATGAAAACTTGCAGAATACGCTGTATCAACTGAAATACTGGACAAAGAAATACCAGCTCTTCTATTATGCTGGCCCAACAGTTTGCAAGTTTAATGGACAAGAACTGATATCCAGTAGCAAATGTTAATTGCAATGAATCTACCTACAACTGCTTCATCTATTAGTCTTCCCAATTACTCCACAATCCTAATTTATGCAAGTATTAATGATCACAAAGCTTTTTTTTTAAAAAAGAAATTCTAAAAATATTAATTACAGAATCCAGAACACTTCAGCACATTCAGGATATTACAACACTGGCAAGAATTTTTGACACATCGCACAGTTGTTAAATCACATAGAGCTACTGGAGACACTGCATTTTGATGATGTTTTGTGTAATGTGTGCATATCACGTAAAAAAAAATTGAATAGGTTTTCCAGACCTGATCCATTTTCTGTCACCATTTGTAACACTATTTCACCCTTACCCTGCTGAACAAACAACACTGTAGAGAGTTAATACAACACATACTGTGCGCCTATTAGTTTAACCTTCACCCTGTTTAATAAAAAAAATCTCTACAGCTGTCACAACAAATACAAACCTGCCAAGTGTCACTTACTGAGATTGACAACTGCTCAGTTTGCTTCACAATGTGACCTAATTTGATGTGTACCATTTTTCAAAAAAGGCTGCTCCATGTATTTAAATGCGCCTGCCATCAGTATCACTGTTGCCAATTGTTAAGGTCACTCATATTTTCCTGAGCTTGACAGAAACTGGGCCTAGCAGTCTAACCTTTGCCTCACTGCATAAACAAGAATCCCACACAGTTACAATATGAATACGTGACGAGTGGTCTAATTGTTACCCTGAGAATAATGGGAGCTCCATACAGTTACCACAAAGGCTGAGAATACCGCTGCAAGAGTTAAACACTTAACAAGCAGTTGACTGTGTGCTGTGAATTATCTGCATGAGCAACTCCCACTTCAATAATGGAATACCTTCGTGCAAGAAAGTGAGGTCTTTTTTGACTACAGGGAACAGTGGAATGATAGGCGGCTGCAGACTCTGACTGCTGAGAACGTTTCGGTATTTTGCCATGTTTCTCGAAGGATCAAAGAGATCTTGAAGATCCCGAAGCAGCTTTTCGTACTTGCTCGGCAGTTTTTCCCAAGTGCCTCTCAGACGTGCAACTGGCGCGAGGTTTAGCCCACTGAAAGAGAGAAAACTTACAATGACATTTTTATAATGCTTCCATCTGATGTTAATTACATTTTTGGAACACAGTAACTTCCAATAAGGACTTGTGTTTAAGAATGATTATGTTGCTTAAAGACTCAGACACATTTTTATTACAGTTATTACATAATACTTGCAGCACAGAAACAGGCCATTTGGCCCAACAAGTCCAAGGACCAAGTCAGCATGGATTTATGAAAGGGAAATCATGCTTGACGAATCTTCTGGAATTTTTTGAGAATGTAAATAGCAGAGTGGACAAGGGAGAACCAGTGGATGTGGTGTCTTTGGACTTTCAAAAGGCTTTTGACAAGGTCCCGCACAAGAGATTGGTGTACAAAATCAAAGCGCATGGTATTGAGGGTAATGTACTGGCGTGTATAGAGAACTGGTTGGCAGACAGGAAGCAGAGAGTCGGGATAAACGGGTCCTTTTCAGGATGGCAGGCAGTGACTAGTGGAGTGCCACAGGGCTCAGTGCTGGGACCCCAGCTCTTTACAATATACATTAACGATTTGGATGAAGGAATAGAGTGTAATATCTCCAAGTTTGCGGATGACACTAAACTGGGTGGCGGTGTGAGCCGTGAGGAGGATGCTAAGAGGCTGGGTGACTGGGACAGGTTAGGTGAGTGGGCAAATGCATGGCAGATGCAATATAATGTGGATAAATGTGAGGTTATCCATTTTGGGGACAAAAACACGAAGGCAGATTATTATCTGAATGGCGGCAGATTAGGAAAAGGGGAGGTGCAACGAGACCCGGGTGTCATGGTTCATCAGTCACTGAAAGTGGGCAAGCAGCTACAGCAGGCGGTAAAGAAGGCAAATGGTATGTTGACCTTCATAGCTAGGGGATTTGAATATAGGAGCAGGGAGGTCTTAATGCAGTTGTACATGGCTTTAATGAGGCCTCACCTGGAATATTGTGTTCAGTTTTGGTCGCCTAGTCTGAGGAAGGACGTTCTTGCTATTGAGGGAGTGCAGCGAAGATTCACCAGGCTGATTCCAGGGATGGCTGGGCTGTCATATGAGGAGAGATTGGATCAACTGGGCCTTTATTCACTGGAGTTTAGAAGGATGAGGATCTCATAGAAACATAAGATTCTGACGGGACTGAACAGGTTAGATACAGGAAGAATGTTCCCGATGTTGGGGAAGTCCAGAACCAGGGGACATAGTCTTAGGATAAGGGGTAGACCATTTAGGACTGAGATGAGGAGAAACTTCTTCACTCAGAGTTGTTAATCTGTGGAATTCCCTGCTGCAGAGAGTTGTTGATGCCAGTTCATTGGATATATTCAAGAGGGAATTAGATATGGCTCTCACGGTTACGGTTAAAGGCATCAAGGGGTATGGAGAGAAAGCAGGAAAGGGGTACTGAAGGAATGATCAGCCATGATCTTATTGAATGGCGGTGCACGCTCGACGAGCCGAATGGCCTACTCCTGCACCTATTTTCTATGGCGGTGTTTATGCACCACGTGAGCCTCCTCCCCCCCTTCTTCATCTAACCCCATCAATATATACTACTATTCTTTTTTCCCTCATGTGCTTACCTAGCCTCCCCTTAAATGCGTAAATGCTATTTGCCTCAACTACTCCTTGTGGTAGCAAGTTCTACATTCTAATCACTCTCTGGGTAAAGAAGTTTCTCGTGAATTCCCTAATGGATTTATTTGTGTACTATATTATACTTATGGCCCCTAGTTCTATTTTTGCCCACAAGGAGAAACATCATCTCCAAGTCTACCCTAGCAAACCCTTTCATAATCTTAATGACCTCAATCAGAGCACCCTTCAGTCTTCTCTTTTCTGGCTAAAAAAGCCCCAGCTGTTCAATCTTTCCTGAAAGTTATAACCTCTCCGTTCTGGAATCATTCTAGTAAATCTTCTTTGCACCTTCTCCAGTGCGTGGGAAGTGTATCCGCCTCGAGCTCTTGACGGTCCGCGTTGCAGAATTGGAGCTGAAGGTGGATTCACTCTGGAGCATCCACGATGCTGAGAATGACGTGAGTATCACGTGTAGTGAGTTGGTCTTACCGCAGGAGAAGGGTCCACAGCCAGATATGGAATGGAAGACCAACAGGAAGAGCAGTGCAAGAAAGATAGTGCAGGAGTCCCCTGTGGTCATCCCCCTGCAAAACAGATACACTGCTTTGAGTACTGTTGGGGAGGATGACTCATCAGGGGAGGGCAGCAGCAGCCAAGTTCATGGCACCGTAGGTGGCTCTGCTGCAAAGGAGGGCAGGAAAAAGAGTGGGAGCGCGATAGTGATAGGGGATTCGATGGTGAGGGGAATAGATAGGCGTTTCTGCGGACGCAACCGAGACTCCAGGATGGTATGTTGCCTCCCTGGTGCAAGGGTCAAGGATGTCTCGGAGCGGGTGCAGGACATTCTGAAATGGGAGGGAGAACAGCCAGTTGTCGTGGTGCACATTGGTACCAACGACATAGGTAAGAAAAGGGATGAGGTCCTACGAAAAGAATTTAAGGAGCTAGGAGCTAAATTAAAAAGTAGGACCTCAAAAGTAGTAATCTCGGGATTGCTACCAGTGCCACGTGCTAGTCAGAGTAGGAATCGCAGGATAGCGCAGATGAATACATGGCTTGAGCAGTGGTGCAGCAGGGAGGGATTCAAATTCTTGGGGCATTGGAACCGGTTCTGGGGGAGGTGGGACCAGTACAAACCGGACGGTCTGCACCTGGGCAGGTCCGGAACCAATGTCCTAGGGGGAGTGTTTGCTAGTGCTGTTGGGGAGGAGTTAAACTAATATTGCAGGGGGATGGGAACCTATACAGGGAGACAGAGGGAGACAAAAAGGAAGCAAAAGCAAAAGACAGAAAGGAGATGAGGAAAAGTGGAGGGCAGAGAAACCCAAGGCAAAGAACAAAAAGGGCCACTGTACAGCAAAATTCTAAAAGGACAAAGGGTGTTAAAAAAACAAGCCTGAAGGCTTTGTGTCTTAATGCAAGGAGTATCCGCAATAAGGTGGATGAATTAATTGTGCAAATAGATGTTAACAAATATGATGTGATTGGGATTACGGAGACGTGGCTCCAGGATGATCAGGGCTGGGAACTCAACATCCAGGGGTATTCAACATTCAGGAAGGATAGAATAAAAGGAAAAGGAGGTGGGGTAGCATTACTGGTTAAAGAGGAGATTAATGCAATAGTTAGGAAAGACATTAGCTTGGATGATGTGGAATCTATATGGGTGGAGCTGCAGAACACTAAAGGGCAAAAATCGTTAGTGGGAGTTGTGTACAGACCTCCAAACAGTAGTAGTGATGTTGGGGAGGGCATCAAACAGGAAATTAGGAGTGCATGCAATAAAGGTGCAGCAGTTATAATGGGTGACTTTAATATGCACATAGATTGGGCTAGCCAAACTGGAAGCAATACGGTGGAGGAGGATTTCCTGGAATGCATAAGGGATGGTTTTCTAGACCAATATGTCGAGGAACCAACTAGGGGGGAGGCCATCTTAGACTGGGTGTTGTGTAATGAGAGAGGATTAATTAGCAATCTCATTGTGCGAGGCCCCTTGGGGAAGAGTGACCATAATATGGTGGAATTCTGCATTAGGATGGAGAATGAAACAGTTAATTCAGAGACCATGGTCCAGAACTTAAAGAAGGGTAACTTTGAAGGTATGAGGCATGAATTGGCTAAGATAGATTGGCTAATGATACTTAAGGGGTTGACTGTGGATGGGCAATGGCAGACATTTAGAGAACGCATGGATGAATTACAACAATTGTACATTCCTGTCTGGCGTAAAAATAAAAAAGGGAAGGTGGCTCAACCGTGGCTATCTAGGGAAATCAGGGATAGTATTAAAGCCAAGGAAGTAGCATACAAATTGGCCAGAAATAGCAGCGAACCTGAGGACTGGGAGAAATTTAGAACTCAGCAGAGGAGGACAAAGGGTTTGATTAGGGCAGGGAAAATGGAGTACGAGAAGAAGCTTGCAGGGAACATTAAGGCGGATTGCAAAAGTTTCTATAGGTATGTAAAGAGAAAGAGGTTAGTAAAAACAAACGTAGGTCCCCTGCAGTCAGAATCAGGGGAAGTCATAACGGGGAACAAAGAAATGGCAGACCAATTGAACAAGTACTTTGGTTCAGTATTCACTAAGGAGGACACAAACAACCTTCCGGATATAAAAGTGGTCAGAGGGTCTATTAAAGAGGAGGAACTGAGGGAAATCTTTATTAGTCGGGAAATTGTGTTGGGGAAATTGATGGGATTGAAGGCCGATAAATCCCCAGGGCCTGATGGACTGCATCCCAGAGTACTTAAGGAGGTGGCCTTGGAAATAGCGGATGCATTGACAGTCATTTTCCAACATTCCATTGACTCTGGATCAGTTCCTATCGAGTGGAGGGTAGCCAATGTAACCCCACTTTTTAAAAAAGGAGGGAGAGAGAAAGCAGGGAATTATAGACCGGTCAGCCTGACCTCAGTAGTGGGTAAAATGATGGAATCAATTATTAAGGATGTCATAGCAGCGCATTTGGAAAATGGTGACATGATAGGTCCAAGTCAGCATGGATTTGTAAAAGGGAGATCATGCTTGACAAATCTTCTGGAATTTTTTGAGGATGTTTCCAATAAAGTGGACAAAGGAGTACCAGTTGATGTGGTATATTTGGACTTTCAGAAGGCTTTCGACAAGGTCCCACACAGGAGATTAATGTGCAAAGTTAAAGCACATGGGATTGGGGGTAGTGTGCTGACGTGGATTGAGAACTGGTTGTCAGACAGGAAGCAAAGAGTAGGAGTAAATGGGTACTTTTCGGAATGGCAGGCAGTGACTAGTGGGGTACCGCAGGGTTCTGTGCTGGGGCCCCAGCTGTTTACATTATACATTAATGATTTAGACGAAGGGATTAAATGTAGTATCTCCAAATTTGCGGATGACACTAAGTTGGGTGGCAGTGTGAGCTGCGAGGAGGATGCTATGAGGCTACAGAGTGACTTGGATAGGTTAGGTGAGTGGGCAAATGCGTGGCAGATGAAGTATAATGTGGATAAATGTGAGGTTATCCACTTTGGTGGTAAAAACAGAGAGACAGACTATTATCTGAATGGTGACAGATTAGGAAAAGGGAAGGTGCAACGAGACCTGGGTGTCATGGTACATCAGTCATTGAAGGTTGGCATGCAGGTACAGCAGGCGGTTAAGAAAGCAAATGGCATGTTGGCCTTCATAGCGAGGGGATTTGAGTACAGGGGCAGGGAGGTGTTGCTACAGTTGTACAGGGCCTTGGTGAGGCCACACCTGGAGTATTGTGTACAGTTTTGGTCTCCTAACTTGAGGAAGGACATACTTGCTGTTGAGGGAGTGCAGCGAAGATTCACCAGACTGATTCCCGGGATGGTGGGACTGACCTATCAAGAAAGACTGAATCAACTGGGCTTGTATTCACTGGAGTTCAGAAGAGTGAGAGGGGACCTCATAGAAACGTTTAAAATTCTGACGGGTTTGGACAGGTTGGATGCAGGAAGAATGTTCCCAATGTTGGGGAAGTCCAGAACCAGGGGTCACAGTCTAAGGATAAGGGGTAAGCCATTTAGGACCGAGATAAGGAGAAACTTCTTCACCCAGAGAGTGGTGAACCTGTGGAATTCTCTACCACAGGAAGTAGTTGAGGCCAATTCACTAAATATATTCAAAAGGGAGTTAGATGAAGTCCTTAGTACTCGGGGGATCAAGGGGTATGGCGTGAAAGCAGGAAGTGGGTACTGAAGTTTCATGTTCAGCCATGAACTCGTTGAATGGCGGTGCAGGCTAGAAGGGCTGAATGGCCTGCTCCTGCACCTATTTTCTATGTTTCTATGCCTTTATATCCTTTTTATAATATGGAGACCAGAATTATTCACAGTACTCAAGTGTGGTCTAACCAAGGTTCTATACAAGTTCAACATAACGATTTTCAGTTCCATCCCTCTAGAAATGACCCCAGTTGGCTGTTTGCTTTTTTATGGCCTTATTAACCTGCATCGCTACATTTAGTGATTTGTGCATTTGTACCCCCAGATCCTTTTGCTCCTCTACCCCATTTAGACACTTATTTTCCAAGGAGTATGTGGCCTCCATATTCTTCCTACCAAAATGTCCCATCTTACACTTACCTATATTAAAGTTCATTGTCAATTGCATGCCAATTCTGCAAGTTTATTACTGTTTCTCTGTATTTTGTCATAGTCCTCGTCTGTATTAACTATGCCCCCCCCATTTGGGGTCATCTGTAAATTTTGAAATTTTACTTCAAGTCCAAATTGTTTATGTAAATGTGAACAACAGTGGTCCCAGCACCGCTACTTGTGGAACACCACTTCCCACCTTTTGCCAGTCTGAGTAACTATGAATATTTTGGCAACTGAATAACAACTGCCAACCTAAACTTTTTTTATTCATTCATTCGCATAATTTGCTGTCAATGCTAGTATTTTATTGCCAATCCTCAACTGATTTGATACAATGGAGTGGCTTGCCAGGTCATTTCAAGGGGCAGTTAAGAATCAACCATGCCAGTATGGGACTGGATATATAGGTCAGACCAGGTAAGGAAGCAGGTTTCATTTCCTAAAGGAAAAGCAGCCACGAAAGGGCACTAGTCAACCAGTTGAGTTTTTACTTCTACTTGGAGACCTTTGTTACCTCTGGACTCAACTATTCCAACACTCTCCTGTTTGCCCTCCCAGCTTGCACCCTCCATAAACTTGAGCTCATCCAAAACTCTGCTGCCCATTTCCTAACTCGCACAAAGTCCCCTTCACCCATCACCCCTGTGCTCGCTGACCAGCAACGCCTCAAATTAAAAGTTCTCATCCTTGCTTTCAAATCCCTCTATGGCCTCATACTCCCTATCTCTACAACTTCCTCCAGCCCTACAACCTTCAGAGATCTCTGCACAAATTTTGGCTTCTTGTGCATTCTTGATTTTAAATCGCTCCACCATTAGCAGATACAGTAGCACATGGTCATTTTTAAAAAACTGTTATTTGCATTTAATTTCTGTTTTCAAATTCTCAAACTGCCATGGTGGAATTTGAACTCACATTCTGTAGATTATTAGTCCAGTAACATAACTCCTACAATACTGCACCCATTATCTGGTCTGTGGATTTTGCTTCAATACAATGACATTAAAAAGAAAGTGTAGAAAACAGGCAATTTTTCAGAATAATTGTCCCCTTGTTATATAGGAGTCTTCAATTTTTAAGTGCCAGAAATAGTCTATTTCAAGTATGATTTTAGTATATTGCAAAATAGCTAGTCACTTCCCATAAGTCTCAGCTCCATAGCATTACCGAAGAACTCACTCCTAAAGAAACTAGCATAAATAATTACTGTTAGAGATCATATTTTATTAATTGCACTGAGACTAACAGCGACCACTGATGTGGTAAAATGCCTGCTTCCTACATTTTTCTTCTGCGCTAAAACAGAAATATTTGGCACCTTACAAGCCATGTGTAAACATCCTGGTGCTCATCAACATCAAAAACTTTTATGGTTTGATACATAATTGGTATTATCTCAGCTCAGAAATGGAAACTTGTAAAACAATGTATTCTAAACAGTATAATGTGATGGTGCAGCACACTAGAGCTCAAAAACCTTCTCTACTCCTAGTTTAGTTCCTCTGACATTGGCATTCCTCCGGTATCTCAAGAGGGCACACTGCATGTCATCCGTCAGCAAGAGGCTACTTTTCTATAAAGACATCACAGATGAGTTCAATCCTGCCCTTTATCAATGCTAACACAATGGCCCAGATTTTTCGGTCAGCAGCAAAGGAACGGCGCTAGCCTTTCATTACACTTGCCCACAGACTTTCTGTGGGCTTTTCCACTGTGACTTGCGGTAATTAGAGAACTGACACAGTGCAGTGTCCCCTACAGGCGATCTGGAACCTGTGTGAACAAAGCACGTCCTTAGCCAGATTGCAGAATCTTTACTGAGACACGCAGGGCTAGAAATTCGGTTTTCAGCAGAAACGGTATTTTTGCGTCAAAATTTTGCTTCGTTATCGCTATCAGGCCCAATATTCAAGCCTTAATTTGCACAGCTGTAAAAATTGGCGTTGCACGAAGATTCGCGACGCAAACCGCAAATTTAGGCTACTTTAGTCCAAGGCCGATACCGTTGCCAGAGTGGTAAAACACAAATAAAATTGGAAAAAAAAATTCACAAAACATTTACAGGACACTTATCTATCGAATCGCTGAAAAAGAATTAATAAAAACTTTAACTTACCTTTTTTGCAGGTCTTCATACTTACCGTTGCTGGCAGGGCTGCAAGGCAGTTTTACGGGTGCAGAGAGAGCCAATTTTTTGGTGAAAACGCTATTTTGACTGTTACACGACAGCACTCCTCTCCCAGCAGTACGTGGAAAGCGCCATCACACAAAGGTCAAACCCAAAGACTGGGTTTTCGGCAAAAAGGATGAAATAGCACCAAAAACCCGGTCGCAAAATCGCCTAATTTCTAGCCTGCAGAGTCTAAACCAGGAGGTATAAGAATATTTAATTCAATGCCAAATCATATATAGAAAGTGAAATAGAGACTGAAAGAACGATAGAATGAAGAGACAAAAGAAATACCAGAAAGAAAAGTTAAAAAAATTACATTTTTAAAATCTTCAAGAATAATTAAAATCTGAAGGAATGAGATTCCACACTTTAAAAAGTAAGTTTTCAATGCCAGCGAGAATGTTTGGCAGTAATTAAGACTTATCACGCTGTTAAATTTTCACTTACACTTGAATGGACAAGTCCTAACCTTTTCTGGCATGCTTAGTGGGTATCTAGTGGGTAAGTACTGTAACTTCACTCCCTTCATGTGTTTTAATGCTGAATCTCTATGCGATATATTAGTGTAGGAAAGCTTGTGGAGCAGCAGAGCAAATTGGACAGCAACTTCCTGATTATCATGTTTAACTGTGCATGTGCAGATGCTGGAAGTTGCTGCCTGATTTGCTCCATAATAATGGTGAGTGCTGATAGCCTCACCATTATTCCTGCCACAAAATCCAGGAATTTATGTAAATTCAATGTAAATCATTAGCTCAAGGATGGTGAGGCCAAATGTAGTACTACTATTGCTTCCCCATCTCAGATTAACTCAGCATGGACCAGAAATAGAACACTGGTCACAAGTGTAAAAGCCCATGGGATCGAAGGCAAAGTGGCAAGTTGGATCCAAAATTGGCTCAGAGGCAGGAAGCAAAGGGTAATGGATGATGGGTGTTTGTGTGACTGAAAGGCTGTTTCCAGTGGGGCTCTGCAGGACTCAGTACTAGGTCCCTTGCTTTTTGTAATATATATCAATGATTTAGACTTAAATGAAGGAGTATGATTAAGAAGTTTGCAGATGATACAAAAATCGGCTGTGTAGTTGATAATGAAGAAGAAAGCTGTAGACTGCAGGAAGATATCAATGAATTGGTCGGGTGGGCAGAACAGTGGCAAATCGAATTCAATCCGGGGAAGTGTGAGGTAATGCATTTGAGGAGGGCTAACAAGGCAAGGGAATACACATTAAATGGTAAGACACTGAAGTGTAGAGGAACAAAGGGACCTTGGAGTGCATGTCCACAGATCCCTGAAGGTAGCAGGACAGATAGATAAGGTGGTTAAGGCGGCATATGGAATAACTTGCCTTTATTAGCGGAGGCATAGAATACAAGAGCAGGGAGGTTATGCTTGAACTGTATAAAACACTAGTTTGGCCACAGCTAGAGTACTGTGTGCAGGTCTGGTCACCACATCACAGGAAAGATGTGATTGCACTAGAGAGAGTACAGAGGAGATTTATGAGGATGTTGCCTGGACTGGAGAATTTTAAATATGAGGACAGATTGGATAGGCTGGGTTTGTTTTTTTTTGGAACAGAGGAGACTGAGGGGAGACTTTATTGAGGTGCATAAAATTATGAGGGGCCTGAATAGAGTGGATAGGAAGGATCAATTTTCCTTAGCAGAGGGGTCAACAACCAGGTGGCCATAGATTTAAAGTAATAGGTAGAAGGTTTAGCGGGGCATTGAGATAATTGTTTTCACCCAGAGGGTGGTGAGGGTCTGGGACTCACTGCTTGAAAGGATGGTAGAGGCAGAAACCTTCGACACATTTAAAAAGTACTTGGATGTGCACTTGAAGTGCCGTAACCTACAAGGCTACGGACCAAAAGCTGGAAAGTGAGATTAGGCTGGATAGTTCTTTGTCAGCTGGCATAGACACGATGGGCTGAATGGCCTCCGCCCGTGCTGTAAATTTCTACGATTCTATGAATGGACATTCTCGTGCTGTAAATTTCTACGATTCTATGAATGGACATTCTAGTATGTACAGTTTAGTATCACACAATAAAACTCAAAATTGGATCATGTTAACTGTCAATTATGACTCCTATTAAGAACTTCAATTCATTGCTTTCTCTTATTTGTCCCACAACCCTAACATAATCTTTGCAGAGAAACCAACAATAATGTAATACTTTGTGTTTTGACACAGACAATATGATTTTTTTTTTTAAAAACACAAACAATGCCATCTCAAGGTAAAGGCAAAGATTACTAAAGGAGGTTAAGCATTCCTGTTAAGGATAGTTCTGGCTGCAAGGGCATCATTTTTGCATACTTATTTCAGACCCATTCACCACATTCAAAAAGAAGAAACTGCCAAAAGTGAGTGTTTAATATAATTCAGTTTTGCTGAACAAGTGTAATAACTGTAAAATAGTAAAAACATTTACGAAGTCAACACTTTTTCTAATGCAGTTTTTAATTTTTAAGTTGTCACAACTAGAGTGATGTAGTAGTTTAATTAGCCTTTTGTCTTTGACCTCAAATTCAGCCCAACCGAATGGATGGATGAAGGCTCCTGTTGCCGGTAAAAGTCCAACAAAATTAAATTTGGAGCATACCAATTGCTAGTCGGCACTTGCAAACTACTCACAATTCAGCACAAATGATACTAACTCAACAACAACTTGTATTTATATAACACCTTTAACGCAGTGAAATGCATTGCACAGGACTATTACGTGATTAAAATTTGACATCTCACTGGAAGAGGCTGCATGGATGGCTGTGTGGGGGATCAAATGTCACACCAACGGTGCAAGAACTACTTCAAGAAGATTAGTGTTAAGTGATTTTGTTGAGGGGGCGGAGTGCACCAGACTCGAGCTGTTCTTGACTTGGATTGTTGATGCTGACTCATGATACCATCATGCTATGCAGAGAAATTAACCAAAAATATAAAGTATGCAATAAATTCTACGCTCTTCCAACTAAGCAATTTAAAATTAAAATATTTTTTTGAGATTAATCTCATTAGTTCCAATAGGAAGCACCAAAAGAAAATGGCAAAAAAAAGCTTGTTGACTGCACTGGCAGATTTCATTCCAAGAAAATAACTCTTCCTGTGCAACACAGCATTCTGGCTAATCCAATTAACATTTGGCATAATGGATATTTAAGGCTCACACATCACAGTGCCAAATCACATCAGCTAAGCTATCAAACCGACAAGCACAATTAATTCATACCTGATGATTGCGAACATGGAATTGAAGTTCTTGCACTCTCTGCAGTGCAGAGCGATTTTGATGAAATGTTTAATTATCTTCATCCTTTTCCATTGAACAGTTTCCTTCAGAATCTCAGTGGCGACCCAAAAGGTCTCCTGATTGATAATATCCTCAAACTGCTTGAGATGCACATTTCCAGTTTTTGACTCCCTTTTGAACAGGTCATCTATATACTCAGTGGGCTCAATGTTCCGGAACAATTCAAAGTCTCGCATTGAAAGTTGAGTGGCTACCTCAATGGTGCTGAGTTGTAGCAGAGATATCTGACTTTCCCTCAATAATTCCTGGGCATCTTCATCTGAGCAAAGCGTCTCTGTTTCCATATTGTTCTTCAGATAGTACCTGAACGACGAAATAAACAGAAGTTATATTGTTTTGAAACACATTATTGGCATTTTATGGCTGTAGTTCAAAATTATTCATAATGGGTCTCTAAATTGGTATTGTCTCAAGGTAGAAAGGTTCCACAGGTAACAGTCATCAAGTACCTTGAACTGGCCAGTCATGATGGTGGCCATTTTTGCCCCTTTTGGTTGTGAAATCACCCAATATAGATACAAAATAATGCCTGGATTCAAGTAAAATTGACCATAACATCCCAGAAGAGTGATCAAAATACTTGGGAAAATCATCAATCTTGTAGTAGATCCGGAAATTTGTTTTTCAATATCGGGCACAAAAATAACCAGAAGATTGAAAAAATAATGATTTTCTGTGCAACAAACAATGCCTTCTCACCTGCCGTTCAGCTGGATCCGGTCAGCCAGTTTAGATAACTGGTCAGGAAGTCTCCTTTGCTTGATGACTCCTTCAGGGCTTATAGAAACTTCACAGAGAGAGTAGGTCTCAGGAGGTGCAGTGAGGCCAAATTCATGGACAGAATGGACAACAACTTCTTTTGCTGTCGTATCTTTGCTTATGATGATGTAGCAACTTTGCTGATCTGCCTTAAAGACTCGGATGACTTGATCTGGTATGTCTGATTAAAAAAAGGTTTAAAAATTGCAAATATATATACACAATACTCAAACTTTCTGTTGCCTATATCCCAAGTCAAAAGTTTGCCATACACAGCATAGATTCTCCACAACCAAATAAAAATACTTTGTGTCAGCAATCAGCAAGGTAGGGAGGGAGAGAAAATGGGTGAGGAAAGGGTCAGGCTTGACTGTGATAGCTCATACAGTGAAATAGCCTGCTGACACCCATCGGGCATACAATCACATGAAGCAAGGCCACATGAACAAGGTAGCAGAGAGCTATCACCATTCCATGGAGCTATGCACCAGCACTACTTATGTGGACAGAAGACCAGTGGTAAGGGAAGAAAAGTGAAGGTAGAAGGAAAAAATTATTCGCAAATTGAAAAATAAACATTCTGAATAAATTGCCTGCATGCTGCAATATATACATTAATGTATTGCAGCATGCAGGCAGTTTGTGATTAGCGGATTTGCTGCTACTTGTTTGTGTCACATTATAATTTTTGAAAATTAAGGACTTTGTATACAAAACGAAAGTTTAAAACAAGAGTAAAGCTTATCTGATGACTTAATGGGTAAACAGTGCCATTCTAAGCTGCACACCAGCTTGTTTGATTCCCCATTGAGCTGATCTCAGTCAGGTTGCAGTTCAGGGCACTATGATTATCTTCTGTGTCCCTTAGCTGGAAAGAAATATAAAAAAAATCACTCAGCTAGAAAGTGTGGACATTGGTTGAGGACATGTTTGGATTCAGTTATCATGCTCTACATTGTTGAATAGCTTGCTGATGCTCACATTTTAAGCTTGGGGTAAGTAGCAGAGGGTTAAACCAAGGCCTGCAGCCATAAAAGAATCTTCGAGAGAACAGGGGAGAAAAAGAGAGAAAACTGGCAGGGGGGGGAAAAGAGAGAAAACATTTAACTAACATGCACATCAGTATGAATCAACTAATTTTTCCTCCATAAGCATGATTTATAATGATGCACATGACAGCCTTCATTAAACTGAACTCTAGTAAAATGCTAATAACTGAAACTTCTATAAGTGTCCTATGGTCTTCAGAAAGGAGCAGCAAGTTCTGAGAAATGTTTGAGGCTGATTGACTTGCCTTTAACCTCAAGGTTACAGTAAATGCCAGCCTCCCAAACAATTTATTTCTTGTGTTTGACAGTGATGTAAATACTAAGCAGCATTGGCTTTGTATACATGTCAAATATTTTGACAGAAGTGGTACAGCTCTGCCTGAATGCTGGTGAAGATATATGACTGACTACTGATGCTCCTCCAGCTGTCCTGCATTGCACTGTGGTTACATTCAATCACTCCAGTTACTTAAAGGTGAAATACAATTCTGTTAACTTAATGCATGATATGGTATTTTACATCAGAATGTTGACTAATCGCAAAAAATGTGTATTAACATGGGCTGCAATACTTAATCCCTGAGAAAACACTCCAATACAAATTACTGATTTTCAAGTTGCACTGTCTTATTTGATGCATTGAATTCTGCCTCCTTTAATCCATGCTGAGTATATTAATAGTTTTAGTCCGCGTAAACATTTTATGTTTTTTGTTCAGTAAAATAGTCAAGGACTGAGTAGATATAGTTGGGGAAGGGGGGAGGGGCGAGTTTTGGAAGGGAAAGCGCAAGTCAAAGAATGTCTTTCACCCCCCCGCACCCCCACAGGCAGAAAAGTAAAACCAGGCACCTTCAAGTGTGGCCAATTGTATGGATAGTTTTCGATTGTAATTGGCAGCAAATGACAGGACCCTGGGAACAGTTTCCCTCGAGGAAATTAATGCAATAGTAAGGAAGGACATTAGCTTAGATGATGTGGAATCTGTATGGGTGGAGCTGTGGAATATCAAAGGGCAGAAAACGCTAGTGGGAGTTGTGTACAGACCACCAAACAATAGTAGTGAGGTTGGGGACAGCATCAAACAAGAAATTAGGGATGCGTGCAATAAAAGGTACAGCAGTTATCATGGGTGACTTTAATCTACATATAGATTGGGCTAACCAAACTGGTAGCAATACGATGGAGGAGGATTTCCTGGAGTGTATTAGGGATGGTTTTCTGGACCAATATGTCGAGGAACCAACTAGAGGGCTGGCCATCCTAGACTGGGTGATGTGTAATGAGAAAGGACTAATTAGCAATCTTGTTGTGCGAGGCCCCTTGGGGAAGAGTGACCATAATATGGTAGAATTCCTTATTAAGATGGAGAGTGACAAAGTTAATTCGGAAACTAGGGTCCTGAACTTAAGGAAAGGTAACTTCGACGGTATGAGGTGTGAATTGGCTGGAATGGACTGGCAAAGGATACTCAAAAGGTTGACGGTGGATAGGCAATGGCAAACATTTAAAGATCACATGGATGAACTTCAGCAATTGTTCATCCCTGTCTGGAGTAAAAATAAAACGGGGAAGGTGGCTCAACCGTGGCTAACAAGGGAAATTAATGATAGTGTTAAATCCAAGGAAGAGGCATATAAATTGGCTAGAAAAAGTAACAAACCTGAGGACTGAGAGAAATTTAGAATTCAGCAGGAGGACGACAAAGGGTTTAATTAGGAGGGGGAAAATAGAGTATGAGAGGAAGCTTGCCAGGAACATAAAAACTGACTGCAAAAGCTTCTATAGATATGTGGAGAAAAGGATTAGTGAAGACAAACGTAGGTCCCTTGCAATCAGATTCAGGTGAGTTTATAATGGGGGAACAAAGAAATGGCAGACCAGTTGAACAAATACTTTGGTTCTGTCTTCACGAATAACTTTCCGGAAGTACTAGGGGACCGAGGGTCTAGTGAGAAGGAGGAACTGAAGGATATCCTTATTAGGCGGGAAACTGTGTTAGGGAAATTGATGGGATTGAAGGCCGATAAATCCCCGGGGGCTGATAGTCTGCATCCCAGAGTACTTAAGGAAGTGGCCCTAGAAATAGTGGATGCATTGGTGATCATTTTCCAATAGTCTATCAACTCTGGATCAGTTCCTATGGACTGGAGGGTAGCTAAAATTGGAGGGAGAGAGAAAACAGGTAATTATAGACTGGTTAGCCTGACATCAGTAATGGGGAAAATGTTGGAATCAATTATTAAAGATGAAATAGCAGCGCATTTGGAAAGCAGTGACAGGATTGGTCCAAGTCAACATGGATTTATGAAAGGGAAATTATGCTTGACAAATCTTCTGGAATTTTTTGAGGATGTAACTAGTAGAGTGGACAAGGGAGAACCAGTGGATGTGGTGTCTTTGGACTTTCAAAAGGCTTTTGACAAGGTCCCACACAAGAGATTGGTGTGCAAAATTAAAGCACATGGTATTGGGGGTAATGTACTGAAGTGGATAGAGAACTGGTTGGCAGAGAGGAAGCAGAGAGTCAGGATAAACGGGTCCTTTTCAGAATGGCAGGCAGTGACTAGTGGGGTGCCGCAGGGCTCAGTGCTGGGCCCCAGCTCTTTACAATATACATTAATGATTTAGATGAAGGAATTGAGTGTAATATCTCCAAGTTTGCAGATGACATTAAACTGGGTGGTGGTATGAGCTGTGAGGAGGACGCTAAGAGGCTGCAGGGTGACTTGGACAGGTTAGGTGAGTGGGCAAATGCATGGCAGATGCAGTATAATGTGGATAAATGTGAGATTATCCACTTTAGGGACAAAAACATGAAGGCAGAATATTAACTGAATGGCAGCCGATTAGGAAAAGGGGAGGTGCAATGAGACCTGGGTGAAATTGTACATCAGTCATTGAAAGTTGGCATGCAGATGCAGCAGGCGATGAAGGTGGCAAATGGTATGTTGGCCTTCATAGCGAGGGGTTTTGAGTATAGAAGCAGGGAGCTCTTACTGCAGTTGTACAGGGCCTTGATGAGACCTCACCTGGAATATTGTGTTCAGTTTTGGTCTCCTAATCTGAGGAAGGACGTTCTTGCTATTGAGGGAGTGCAGCGAAGGTTCACCAGGCTGATTCCTGGGATGGCTGGACTGACATAGGAGGAGAGATTGGGCCTTTATTCACTGGAGTTTCGACGATGAGAGGGGATCTCATAGAAACATATAAAATTCTGACGGGACTGGACAGATTAGGTACAGGAAGAATGTTCCCGATGTTGGGGAAGTCCAGAACCAGGAGACACAGTCTAAGGATAAAGGGCAAGTCATTTAGGACTGAGATGAGGAGAAATTTCTTCACTCAAAGAGTTGTTAACCTGTGGAATTCCCTACCACAGAGAGTTGTTGATGCCAGTTCGTTGGATATATTCAAGAGGGAGTTAGATGTGGCCTTTACGGCTAAAGGGATCAAGGGATATGGAGAGAAAGCAGGAAATGGGTATGGAGAGAAAGCAGGAAAGGGGTACTGAGGTGAATGATCAGCCACGATCTTACTGAATGGTGGTGCAGGCTCGAAGGGCCGAATGGCCTACTCCCTATTTTCTAGGTTTGCCTTTTCAATGGAGCACAGTATAGTGATAAGTATCTTAGAGAGAAAAAATAACTGAGGTTAAAAGAGGAATTATCCCATCATTACCATCCTTAAAAATAAAAGAACTTAAGAATGAGGAGCAGGAGTCGGCCATACAGCCCTTCGAGCCTGCTCCGCCATTCAATAAGATTATGGCTGATCGTCGACCTCAACTCCAGTTTTCCCACCCGATCTCTATATCCCTAGATTCCCCTAAAGTCCAAATATCCCTGGATTCTCCTACAGTCCAAATATTGGAAAAAATATCATTTTGATTTTCAAGTTTTAATAAGTGCCAATAACACAAGTGCTAATGAGTATTGGGTGTTACTGAGCCAGATAGTGCAGCAAAGCTGAATTAGCACAATGGTTGAAATAACACTAGGGAGGTGAAAGATTTTCTTTGTGCTATGTGTAGTGATATCACAAACTGATTCTTTAGGATTTATGATTTTCCATCACAAAGAGGAAAGCTACCTCAAGATTACTGAAGAACATTGTGTTCATGGTTGCAGCTCTACCAATGTTATTCCAGCTGCCTCACACTACTGGGTTCAGTATCTGCTCGAAAGTAGCTTCTTGATTTAATGCTCATATCTCTCAAAATGTTAATCCAATGAAACAATCCCTCCCAATCAGTGACCCTGATGGTGTCATTGACAATGTTCATACAGTTGAAACAGATATGAATGGATGTTAATATTAATTCTTTTGAACATTTGTAATGCTTTTAAAAACCGAAAATGACTATATCTGTCCATTCCAACAAACACTTAATTTAACACTGCTATAACATATGCATACATAGAAGTTACATACACAGAAACAGACCATTTAACCCAACCAGTCTGTGTTTGCCTTCCACACAAGCAAATAGTCCTAATCACATGTCTTGGTCCTGTTGTCATATTCCTTTATCTCCTTTTCCTCAAACCACCATTCCAATCTAATTTTCAATGTTGACATAATTTCTGCCTCAACAACTAACACAAAGTGAATTCCACAGCAAGGCAATTCTGTGCAAAGATGTTTCTCTTCTCTAAATCTGTTACAATTCATTTTGTATCTATGGTTCCTTGTTCTTGACCCCTCAACTACTGGAAACAGTCTGCTTCTATCTAGCCAGTCCCATCCTCTCAGAATTTTAAACACTTCTATCAATTGCCCTGTACTCTGCATTGATGTAAAAAAAATAACCATTTTTCAAATCTTTCTTCATATTTTCTCAAACCAGGCAGGTTCCAAATGAATCTGTGTTGTACACTCTCTAAAGCCTCAATATATTTCATATGGTGTGGAGCCAATACTGAACACAGTAATTTAACTGAGGTTTTATTAAGGTTTTATATAGGCTCATCATTACTTCTTGGTTCTTATATTCTCACATCATAAAATAGTATTTTTTTTTTTTTAAAAGGCCTCATCAACCTAATATCCTGTGAACCTTTACCCCAAACACCTCTGCTCTTCCACAATACCCAGTCTACTTCCATTCAAAATATAATTACTGCTGTTAAATATTAGAAACGTAAAAAATAGGTGCAGGAGTAGGCCATTCGGCCCTTCGAGCCTGCACCACCATTCAATAAGATCATGGCTGATCATTCACCTCTGTACCCCTTTCCTGCTTTCTCTCCATACCCCTTGATCTCTTTAGCCTGAAGGGCCATATCTAACTCACCCTTGAATATATCCAATGAACTGGCATCAACAACTCTCTGCGATAGGGAATTCCACAGGTTAACAACTCTCTGAGTGAAGAAGTTTCTCCTCATCTCAGTCCTAAATGGCTTACCCCTTATCCTTCGACTATGTCCCCTGGTTCTGGACTTCCTCAACAGCAGGAACATTCTTCCTGCATCTAACCTATCCAGTCCCGTTAGAATTTTATATGTTTCTATGAGATCCCCTCTCATCCTTCTAAACTCCAGTGACTACAGGCCCAGTCAATCCAGTCTCTCCTCATATGTCAGTCCTGCCATCCCGGGAATCAGTCTGGTGAACCTTCGCTGCACTCCGTCAATAGCAAGAATGCCCTTCCTCAGATGAGGAGACCAAAACTGAACACAATATTCCAGGTGAGGCCTCACTAAGGCCCTGTACAACTGCACTGAGACCTCCCTGCTCCTATATTTCTTCACCTCATACTTATTGGCATTGAACTCCATTTGCCACATTTTAGTCCATTCTCTCATATCAATATCCCTTTGCAGCTTCTTTCGTCTTCTAAAATAATTACTGTATCTCCTATTTTGGTATCATATGCAAATTTCAGTACCATTCCATTCCAAATTATTGATATACACAGGGAACAGAGTACCCCCAGAACTGAACCTAACAGATACCACTACCGACTTCTAATCACACTTAAAACTGCCCTTCGCTCCCACTCTCTTTACTCACTTCTAACCATTTTTATTCCAGTCTTCTTCCCTACCCAAATTCAATATCCCTTAATTTTTACCAGTAATCCCCCTTGTCAAATGTTTTCCTGAAATCCTTTTACACTACATGTTGGCCTTCATAGCGAGAGGATTTGAGTATAGCAGCAGGGAGGTCTTACAGCTGTTGTACAGGGCCTTTGTGAGCCACACCTTGAATATTGTGCACAGTTTTAGTCTCCTAATCTGAGGAAGGACATTCTTGCTATTGAGGGAGTGCAGCGAAGGTTCACCAGACTGATTCCTGAGATGACAGGACTGACAGAAGAAGAAAGACTGGATCGACTGGGCTTATATTCACTGGAATTTAGACGAATGAGAGGGGATCTCATAAAAACATATAAAATTCTGACGGGATTGGACAGGTTAGATGCAGGAAGAATGTTCCCGAAGTTGGGGAAGTCTAGTTCCAGGGGTCACAGTCTAACGGTAAGGGGTAAGCCATTTAGGACCGCGATGAGAAGAAATTTCTTCACTCAGAGAATTGTGAACCTGTGGAATTCTCGACCACAGAAAGTCGTTGAGGGCAGTTCGTTAGATATATTCAAAAGGGAGTTAGATGTGGCCCTTACGGCTAAAGGGATCAAGGGGTATGGAGAGAAAGCAGGAATAGAGTACTGTAGTTGCATGATCAGCCATGATCATATTGAATGGTGGTGCAGGCTCGAAGGGCAGAATGGACTACTCCTGCACCTATTTTCTATGTTTCTATCCACTGCATTACCCCCAGCTACCATGTCTGTTAACTCCTCAAAGAATACTAAAATAGAAGTAGCCAGCATGGATTTTTCAAGCAGTGAAGCATGATCACTGCTTGAAAAATCCATGCTGGCTACTTCTATTTTCTCTGTATCTGCACGAAAAACAACTTGCAATTATATAGTGCCTTTAAGGTGCTTCACAAAAGCAAACAAAATTAGACATCAAAAGCTTGGTCAGAGGTAGGCTTTAAGGAGCATCTTAAAAGGAGAGAGAGTTAGAGGCAGAGAGGTTTAGGGAGGAAATTCCAGAGCTTAGGGCCTAGGCAGCTGAAGGAACAGCTACCAATGTTGGAGCGAAGAAAACCTGGGATGCACAAGAGGCCAGAATTGGAGCAATGTAAACAAATATCTTGGAGCATTATAGGGCTGGAAAACTACAGAGATAGAGAGGGGTGAGGCCATTGAGGGATTTGAAAACAAGCGTGAGAATTTGAAAATTGAGGCCTTACCGAACTGGGGGCCAATGTAAATCAGCGAACACAAGGATGGTGGGTGAACAACAACATGTATTTATATAGCACCTTTAATGTAGTGAAACATCCCAAGGTGCTTCACAAAAGTATTATGAGAAAACAATTTGACACCGAACCGCACAAGTAGAAATTAGCGCAGGTGAAAGAGGTAGGTTTTAAGGACCATCTTGAAGGTGGAAAGAGAGGTAAAGAGGCGGTGAGGTTTAGGCAGGGAATTACAGAGCTTGGGGCCTAGGCAACAGAAGGCATGGCCACCAATGGTTGAGCGATTATAATCAGGGATACTCAAGAGAGCAGAATTAGAGGAGCGCAGACATCTTGGGGCGGGGGCTGGAGGAGATTAGAGGTAGGGAGGGGCGAGGCCATGGAGGGATTTGAAAATAAGGATGAGAATTTTGAAATCGAGGCATTGCTTAACCCAAAGCCAAAGTAGGTCAGCGAGCACAGGGATGGTGGGTGAGCGGGACTTAGTGCGAGTTAGGACACAGGCAGCCAAGTTTTGGATCACGTTTAGTTTATGTAGGGTAGAATGTGGGAGGCCAGCCAGAAGTGCAAGCACAGTGGTGATGGGTGCACGGGACTTAAGGCGAGTTAGGATACGGGCAGCAGAGTGTTGGATCTAGATACATGGTAATTCCATCCTGAATTTAAAACTACAATGTGCCTTATCACAGATGCTAAGCTGACAGGCCTGTAATTAGCTTGGTCTCCCTTTCTAAAAATGGGTACTATATTGGCCACTCTTGTTTTCAAGCACACATCCACAGAACAGAATCCATGGGGAAAAAAAAAATCAGGTATGGTGTAAAACGGACCACCGATTCACTACGAGCCCATTTTGTGCTATCAACGCAGAACAATTTTACCCCTTGGATCTTTTTGGCTGCTAGCCTCAGTGAATCTGACAAGTTGATTTTAGTGTTGCCATCAGCTGCACAAGTGCTCAGCCAATTGCACTAGAACAATATAAAAGTTGCTTTAATATGTGTCTAACCTATACTCCAATCAGGAAGTGCTTGATCTGAGTATTTTGACATAGTGTCAAATTGGAAAAAAGTGTTCTATTCCCAAAACAACTACCTTGATGAGAAAACAATATTCATTTTAAAAATGAAATTTAGAACTATAACGAGTCTGTCAAGTGTTTCAATTTTTCGTATGGGTTAAAATATTTCTTGTTCCCATCTGGCATTTGTAAAGTTAGGTCAGAAAAAAGGGTGATATGGGAAAGCAGCAAGCCAACTCAGATGAACGGATCTCAATTAGCACAGCGTAGATATAATGAGAATTTTGGGTGACAGCCACAAGGAGGATTTACATTATTGAAAAATATTGTACACACACAAAAAAAATTCTCAAGGGAAATAAAATTTAATTCATGAAACCTCCCTATTTTCTTTCCAGAGCACCTTGGCATTGCCATACCACACATTTCCTTTGGTAGGCTGAGGACTTGGTCCCAGGCTTCTGTCAATGCTGTATTTCAGCTGGTCCCAATAGAACGCATGACACAGGTTGGCTACAATTCTCCATCTGATTTTCGCTCCCTCTTTTGGGAAATGACCAGGGTTCTTACTTAGTGCCTCTTTACAGCAACTTGAATGAAATCAACAACTCAACAAGTGGTGGGGGAGGTGAAATATAGTGAGCAGAGAACAATAAATCCTCTTCTACCACTTCATAATGCTGTGCGTAGGTTGTGCAAAGCACCGTGCCATCAAGAAAAAAAGTGCTTTTTAATCTATCTCTGCAAAACTAAATAAAAGCAACACCACAATGTAAGCATGTGTAACCTGTAATCATGTACATGAAGGTGCAACATAAAGTGAACGCACCAGACAAGGAAACAAGCATGCAATAAATACAAGAACACAGATATAGAAAGACTGATGGATACTTACTATAAAAACCTGCAGCTGAGATGGGTATAATTTAGAAGCAAAACAGACAAAAAAGGAAATTACACAATTTGTGGAGTATTGAAATCAAATTTTGAAAAAATATTCAACAAATAATTACAGCAACCAGCTCAATGATAAAAATTTCAATCATGCCAACCAATGATCATACAGTTCAAGTTTAAACAAAATCATTGTCTTAGTCTTAAATGCGCTCAGCTGTATTTAGTATAACCTCAGGGGTACTAACTCAGTTTTTGTTGAGAAATAGACTCTTAAAAAGGAAAGCAATATTATTAGAAACTAAAGTTTAGATTCCTGAATTTGCTGGGAAGTTTTCATTTTTTTTTTTAAAAAGAGGACATTTAAATGAAAACCAGAGCAAAATTGAATGGCTGAATTATGTTTTATTTTTGGGGGGTGGAAGAAAAAGATGGAGATTTTATATTAAAACTGATAAATATGTCAATTTGAGACTTTTTGAAATGGTGATTTTTGAGTTTCACAATGTTGGTTCTAGACACCTCTTGGAACTCAAGCAGGTTTTTCTTTCCAAACAAGTTTTATAATTTAATATTTTTTTCTAATTTTATTTGAAATAAATATTATACTCCTTGTGGATCTGCCCTTTTCAAAATGCTCCACACTCATCATCATCATCATCACAGGCAGTCCCTCGGTATCGAGGAAGACTTATTTCCACTCCTGAAGTGAGTTCTTTGGTGGCTGAACAGTCCAATACGAGAGCCACAAACCCTGTCACAGGTGGGACAGATAGTCGTTGAGGGAAGGGGTGGGTGGGACTGGTTTGCCGCATGCTCTTTCCGCTGCCTGCGCTTGATTTCTGCATGCTGTCGGCTTTGAGACTAGAGGTGCTCAGCGCCCTCTCGGATGCACTTCCTCCACTTAGGGGGGTCTTGGGCCAGGGACGCCCAGGTGTCAGTGGGGATATTGCACTTTATCAGGGAGGCTTTGAGGGTGTCCTTGTAGCGTTTCCGTTGCCCACCTTTGGCTCATTTGCCGTGAAGGAGCTCCGAGTAGAGCACATGCTTTGGGAGTCTCATGTCTGGCATATGGACTATGTGGCCTGCCCAGCGGAGCTGATCGAGTGTGGTCAGTGCTTCAATTGCTGGGGATGTTAGCCTGAATGAGGACGCTGATGTTGGTGCGCCTGTCCTCCCAGGGGATTTGTAGGATCTTGCGGTGGCATCGCTGGTGATATTTCTCCAGCAACTTGAGGTGTCTTCTGTACATGGTCCATGTCTCTGAGCCATACAAGAGGGCAGGTATTACTATAGCCCTGTAGATCATGAGCTTGGTGGTAGTTTTGAGGGCCTGGTCTTCAAACACTTTTTTCCTCAGGCGGCGGAAGGTTGCACTGGTGCACTGGAGGCGGTGTTGGATCTCCACACTATCCTAAAGTTAACTCTACATGGAAAAGTGAGAGGTGACAAAACTAAATCTCCACTAGCCATCTGTGCAGCTCTGCAAATCATGTGTTCAAAAGAATGTCAGCCAACTGAACAGCTCACATCTAACGAGAGCAACGCCATAATTTCAATGATTAAAAAAAACTGAAGCAACAGTTTCAAGATTTCCAACTCTTCTAGACACTCATTGTGTGTCAGAATGTGAAATATTCTTGTTTTGCATGCATTCAGGTCATGTTTTTAAAAAAATGAATATGTATCCCTTTACATGCTAGTTTTTCCTTTGCTCACCAGTTTTATGATTTGCTCAAAATAAACTGAATTTTACTTAGTAGAGTGTATTTTTTTTTTTTTAAAAAGAGTGTTCTAGATATAGTGGATTAATATCACATGAAGAGACTGTGGGCTAGAATTTGCACTGTTTCACCGCCTGGTTTGTTGGCGGTATTGGCCGCTTTGGGCGAGAACCGGGTCGACGAATAACTCCCCAGCTGGCACACGCCAGTGGTTTCGAACTCCCGCTGGGGAGCGGGCCGCCAGCTGCAACATCCACAGATCGCCCTGGCGCGATCTTTGGAAGAGCGGGGACCCGTTGGTAAATATAAAAAATTTTTTTTTTTGAATGCCCATGAGGATCAGCGGAGCTGGGCGGCAGGTAAGTAGGTCTGCAAGAAAAAGATAAATGATTGATTTTTAACTATTTATTTTCAAAATCTGTTGGAGTGATTTAATTTTAAAAAGTGTCAGGAAAGTTTTTTGGATTTTTTGGTTAGGATTAAAAACATTTTTTTTTCCGGTGTTAGGCCCAACCCGCATCCTCTGTAAATTTTTATAGATGTTTTTATTTTTCGCCTATTTTCTTTAGGCACCCCACAATCTAGCCGAAATGACTTTTCCACCCAGATTGGGGGTGCAAGGCCCATATTTTTCGCTGGGCAGATTAAAAAAAAAAATTTCGGGACGTTTTCACTGGCGATAATCTTCCCAGCCTAAGCGGTTTTTTGGGCGGCAATCGGGCGCTGGCAGGCTTTGGGGAAATTCTAGCCCATTGTGCACTATACCCTCCAAACACCATTGGAAGTATAACACTCATGTGCTGTTCAGTTCCTTTCTCCTAGCCGACAGAACAACAGTGATTGCACTTCATTGTCACTGAAGTACTGTGGGATGCCCTGAAAATGTGCAAGTTCTTCTTTCCTTCCTTAGGTTGTCAAAATTGTTGAAGCATGCTTTAAAACCAACATATTTTCACTACACTGAGTTTTGAAAGATATGTAAATTAAAACATTGATTTATGTTACATTTTAAATGAGGATAAAGAAATCTTTCTAGATTTTAATGTTTTTTTTTACCTGTAGGATTTGTGAAATCAAGCATACTAGTAGCAGGTTGCAACAGGTCAGGGCTACTAGACGAAAGTGTTCCAGGGAACGGCATTATAGCAACACTGTGCCTGAACTGCCTTGTTCCAACGATGCTGTCATCCTGGGACTGGCTCACTCCAGCATCACTGTGGACCATTAAAGTAAAAATAAAAAAGTTTAGTGCTTATAGTAAATAAATCTAAATTGTACCCAAGCAATACCGATGTTAGCATATTCATAGTTCTGAATTGGGATAAGGCTCCAGTCTTCATTATCCTGCTTTGTATCACCATTTGACAATACATTATGTTTCACATTTTAGTGCATTCACAGCTAGCAATAAAGAACATTTAATGCTTATAGACTATGTTATATATGGGAGGGGTGGAGAAAATCAGCGAGCGAGTCACCCTGGGCTGTTCTTGGGCAACGTCTGGTGACTGGTTGCAGACTGATACCATCAGAGGATCAGGTACCAGATCACTTGCCTGCCCTCTTTCGGTTCCTGGGGAATGATGCACGTTACAGGGAATCTATTAGGACAGCAAAATTATGCTAAATGTTTAAAGAATGAAGGGAGAATGTGTTAAAAAAGCACAATACGAACAGACATTCTGTTTAAATGTTATTAAGAACTATAACTAAGCTGCATGAAATGTTAGTACAGTTTAATGCGAAAGATGTATATTTTTGTCCTATGTAAACCCAATATTGAACGATATCTTAGAGCAGGGGTCAAAATTTCTAGTAAATGAGTAGAAGTGGGCTAACAAGCTAAGAGTTGGTGCTACCAAATTCCTTATAATTGGAAGTGTATTTGGTTATCTGTTTTTAACATAGAGATCCTTAGTTTGAGTGAATGTAACATGGGAGCAATCAAATCTGTACTAAATTGTACCATGGCACTAGCTCCAATAGTTCTGCTGCGAGGCTACTAAATATAAGTAACCCAACAAAACATTGATTTAGAAAAAATTACTACATTTCTATCCATGCATAGAAATGGATAAAAATACAATTAGAGGCAACTGGGCTCATTAAATGATTTGTATGTAAAGCTTTTAATAAATTAAGTATCTTACCAAAATAGTCCCCTGTATGAGTTATGCAATCACAGAAAGAAGACAACATTTAATACAATGAGATGGATTACATTAGTAATAGTAAAGTATACAACAGACAAGGATAAACAGCTGAACATTTTGCTATTTTCACAATTGATTACATAAACCAACAGAAAGCTCGACAGTAGTTCAAAGTTCTTAATATATTATAATAGAATCAACAGTTGGAGGAGCAACATGGATGGGTTGAGGTGATCAAGGAAAAGAAATAAAAATTAACTTAAAAAGAAAAAGATTCACATTCATAACCTCTCAAAAATAAAATTAAGCAACAAAAAAGGCTGTATCTGCCATTATTTGGAAAGATGTCTATAAAATGCTTATTGTGACATTCTTACTATTTAGCTTATCTGACCCCTGATGTGCACTACTTTAAAAAAAAGTTTTAATACTATGGTCACTGGCATGTGTGTGACCAATGAGCAAGAGGCTACTGTGACATTAGCAATGCAGGATAATACTGTCACACCAGGAGGTTATAATAGAGTAATGGAAGCCTGGGAATAAACACAAGAAAATAATTTCGATGAGGGGTTCAGGTTGTGAGGATGGAAGTTTGCAACCTCCGTGCTCGTGAGTTGATTGGAGGAAAAATTATTCCCAGGTTAAATCTGGTATGCCTCTTAATCGTTGGTAAGAGCAGTATCGACATCAGGCCTGCTATTCACCTGCCCTCTTGGACAGAGATGGTGGCCTGGCAAATTTAAAAGAAAAAGGATTTGATGTATTTAAAAAAATTTAGTAGCTTCTTTTCTGTGACAAATGAGAAAAATAAAGCATGAGATTAACTGAACTGACTCAAGGTAAGTCATGAAAAACCCCAGGAAGCCTCTTGCAAGATGATGCAATGAAACAAAATGAATGGTTGGTTGAGTGACTTATATAAACAAGCACCTGTGTAAGTCTTCAACTCCCACACATGTAGATTTAAAGCATTTTAATTATCGTTTTTGTCATCTAATGCACTTGAAATATGTGCTTTGCATTCATATAATGATCTAATTCAAAGTACTTGAAAAGCAGTGATCGCATTTAAGAAACTTAGCTCTGTCACACAAACAATACTTTAATTGAACTGTGGAAAATTGATGGGAAAGCCTTTTTGCCTTTCTGCTTCACTAGCATTAAAAATTCAAAACCCACCTGTTAATTTTTCTGTTTAATTTGAGTTGACTTCCCCAACGCCAGTACCCGTCCTCAAATTAACAATTCTATCCTGAGGGTGGACACATGCCAGCACTTCACGAAGATGCTTCAAACAGGAGCGAGAGCATAGGACAACTAAATCCGCCTTCCCATTTATCTTTCTCCAGATGTTCTAACTAAGATTAGGAACTTATTCTATGGGGAAGTCTTATGTCCTAACATTCTATGATGCAATATACTAGTGCATTGTATCTTCATGTAATGTTAGTACACCAATGTGCTGTGCCACCAGGCCATCTAGCTTTAGGCCAATTTAAAAGCAAAAGTGGCAATGCCACAATGAACAGCCAAGGTCAAGTTTGTTTATTGATCAAAATTTCAATTCAGCACCGCTGCACAAATGAACATCATGGAATTCTGTTATTAAACAACAGACTTAACTCGCAACAAAAATATATCCCAATGAGAAGGAAAGACTAAGAGAAGGGATAACCATCCGTGGCTAACTAGGGAAATAAGGGATAGTATCAAATTGAAAATAAGGGTATACAGTGTAGACTAGTGGGAGGCCAGAGGATTGGGAAACTTTTAAAAGTCAGCAAAGAACTAAAAAAATAATAAAGGGAGGGAAGATAGATTATGAAAGTAAACTAGCACGTAATATAGAAACAGATAGCAAGAGTTTCTACAGGTACATAAAAAGGAAAAAAGACTGGCTAAAGTAAATGTCGACCCGCTACAGGATGAGACTAGGGAATTAATAATGGAGAACAGGGAAATGGCAAAGACGTTGAACAAATATTTTGTATCGGTCTTCACGGTAGAAGACACTAAAAATATCCCAACAGTGGATAGTCAAGGGGCTAAAGGAGTCAGGGGGACGGGGGAGGGGAGGGAGGAACTTAATACAATCAGTATCACTAATGAAGTAGTACTCGTTAAAATAATGGGACTAAAGATGGACCTGATGGCTTACATCCTAGCGTCTTCAGAGAAGTGGCTGCAGAGATAGTGGATGCATTGGTTGTAATCTACCAAAATTCCCTGGATTCTGGGGCGGTCCCGGTGGATTGGAAAACCGAAAATGTAACGCCCCTATTTAAAAATAGAGGCAGGCAAAAAGCAGGAAACTATAGACCAGTTAGCCCAACATTTGTCGTTGGGAAAATGCTGGAGTCCATTATTAAGGAAGCAGCAGCGGGACATTTGGAAAAGCATCATTCAATCAAGCAGAATCAGCATGGTTTTATGAAAGTGAAATCATGTTTGACAAATTTTCTGGAGTTCTTTGAGGATGTAACAAGCAGGGTGGATAAGGGGGGACCAGTGAATGTGGTATATTTGGAGTTCCAGAAGGCATTAGATATAGTGCCACATAAAAGGTTACTGCAGAAGATAAAAGTTCACGGGATTGGGTGTAATATATTAGCATGGATAGAGGATTGGCTAACAGAATACAGAGATTCAGGATAAATGGGTCATTTTCCGGTTGGCAAACAGTAAATATTGGGGTGCCGCAGGAATCGTTGCTGAGTCCTCAACTATTTACAATCTATATTAACGGCTTGGATGAAGGGACCGAGTGTAATGTAGCCAAGTCTGCTGATGATACAAAGATGGGTGGGAAAGCAAATTGTGAGGACACAGAAAATTTCAAAGGGATATAGACAGGCTAAGCGAGTGGGCAAAGATTTGGCAGATGGAGTATAATGTGGGAAAACGTGAGGTTATCCACTTTGGCAGAAAAAATAGAAAAACAAATTATAATTTAAATGGAGAAAAATTACAAGTGCAAAGGGTATTAGTGAGGCCACACCTAGAGTACAGCGTACAGTTTTGGTCTCTGTATTTAAGGAAGGATACACTTGCATTGGAGGCTGCTCAGAGAAGGTTCACTAGGTTGATTCCAGAGATGAAGGGGTTGACTTATGAAGATAGGTTAAGTAGGTTGAGTGGGTTGGGCCAGACTCATTGGAGTTCAGAAGAATGAGAGGTGATCTTATCGAAACATATAAGATAATGAGGGGGCTCGACAAGGTGCATGCAGAGAGGATGTTTCCACTCATAGGGGACATAGTCTCAGAATAAGGGGCCGCCCATTTAAAACTGAGATGAGGAGGAATTTCTTCTCTCAGAGGGTTGTAAATCTATGGAATTCTCTGCCCCCGAGAGCTGTAGAGGCTGGGTCATTGAATATATTTAAGATGGAGATAGATAGATTTTTGAGCAATAAAGGGTAATGGGGAGCAGGCAGGGAAGTGGAGCTGAGTCTGTGATCCGATCATCCATGAGCAGGCTTGAGTGGCCTACTCCTGCTCCTATTTCTTATGTTCTTATGTACTAGAAATCAAAATGAGTGTGAAACTTAAACTGAAGGAAAAACAAGAAAGTGTTATTCCTACCAACAAAATGAAATAAAACAAACTAGTCTAATTAGCATGATATTGTCCTTTTATATAAAAATAAAAGCTTCAGGAACAATGTGGGCACAGTCTCAGCACTGCACCACTGTACATCCAATATAGTTTACCTCATCCAATAATATGAGGTCAGTTCAATTAAATATTTTTGTGGTTAAGAGCCACATTATCACCTGCCAGAAGCCCTTAAAGCCATAATACTGTGGGCTAAAGATGGATTGGGGACAAAGCAAGCAAAGATAGGTGCAGCAATGAAAGGGAGCCCAGTTAGCAAGGATGGGCCACACATCAGGAAATGGTTCCACAGAGGTCTCTATTTCAGCATCTGTGGTGAACAGGCAATGAGAGCAAGGAGAACTGCTGAGTAGCTTCAGCCATATTGTGGAAAGAATCCTTAATTCAAATAAAAACTGGGGCAGTAAGTCTTGAACACATTCCATGTGTAGGTTTCTAGTGCACCCATTATTCAGATTATATGTAGCGCGCATAAGCATGCATAGCTCATTTCTACCCCTTCCCCAAGATACAAACAGGACTGTTCTGGCAGACCCATTGTTTCAACTTGCCACTGTTGCACTGAACTAGTCTCCACTTATCTTGACTGTTTTCCCCCTTTGCTTATTTAACAACCCAGATTCTTCTGAAGCCACATTGGTGATGTCAGGCTCTTTGGTCTCAATTATCTCCTTTCACTAGAAATTAAGTTTGGTGAAAATGCCATGAATGGGGAAGTTTAGCAAAATATCCCTAAAGTTTAACACTACAGCTTAATGTATAATCTTCTGACACGCTAAGTGTGATACAAGGTTGTAAGCATGAAATGCAGAGTTTCCACACCCAAAACTGTTGCTGGTTTATGCTGTTTTTATTTAAAAAAAGGTAGTTAACATGCAATTTTGTTAGTGATCATACCATTCTGAGGTCAAGAGTCTTGCTTCCTCTCCAACCACACACAACTGTTCTTTCCAAGAGGGGGTGCCTGGCTGCCTGTTGGCGGCCTGGCCTGACCAACGGCCTGATTGTCAGGCCGACTCAGGAGTTGGCCGATAATTAAAGTAAAATGGCGGTCGCGTCAGTGTGCCCACTTTTTAAGGGCGACCGCATCGCCCAGCCACTGGAAGCTTCCCGTCACGCGAAGCTGTCGGCAATTTCTAATAGGGCGCTGCCGGGCAGTAAGGGGTGACGCGCCCGGCAGGGTGGAAACATGGGGCGTGGTGGAAACCCGTTTCTACCGCCCCCGGCTCAGGGGCAATTCCAGATGGGTCAGCCCGCCGCCTGCCCCTGGGCAGAAAGACCTTACCGCCCCATTAGTGGTGGTAACGGGCCTTAAAGGGGGCAATATCCCTCCCTTGGTCTTTCCACATCATATACCATCTATAGTCATGAGAATTGGGCAAACACCATACTTCTTATGATACTATGAAGTTATTATATGAGCAAGTATTATTATTCAGTATCTTGACCTTGGCCGACAGATGGCTCGCTCTCTCGTGGGGAATCTGTTTAGCATTAGCCTGCAATTGCTTACTGGAGATCAGGAATGTGGAAAAAAATGCAACTATAAAAGAACAGCTAATCCTCATTAGATCCGACTTAAGGTTCTTCCTCCACATCCCTTCAGCTAAATGATCAAGTTTGGTTTCCAAAATAGCTAAATCATCAGCTAATCATCAAGACACTTCATTTGTGAGTAAAGCAGTATCTTTCACACCTGGGATTAACTGGATATTCTCTTGTTTCCATTGTATAATCCTGTATGTGTTTCAAATAATGGAGGTTAATGGTTAGAACTTGCTTGCAACTCATTAATTCCAGAAAGATGGTCAGCCATAAATGAGAATTTATTCAGAAATTCCTGTGACTCAAATATTTCACCTACCTGAATGGTTTTGGTGGCAAGATGCTGAAACGTGTCTTGTCAAGTATTTTCCGGATTTTGTTTCGACCACCTGATACAGTGTTGGCTTTCATCTTCTTGTTAGCCTTTTCAGAAGGAAACATCTGTTCGACGTCTCTGTGCAAATCTGGATGTGAATAACGATTGCCCTTTTTTTCCGCAATTTTAGGAATATGAGGAACCCCATTTTTTTTCTCCTGCGTTAACCTACTTAATAACTCCTTAAAAACTGGAGAGAAAGGAAGAATTAGTAATAGTACAGAGTTCAATTTTCTTAGTTCAAATAGAACCATTTAAAGCTGTTCTGACCAGTGTTCGTTTTTCCAAAGTATTTTAAGCCACTCAGTAGATTGGATTCTAATAAATTATACAGGCTTCAGATTCATTCCTAACTCTGTTCATAATTACAACTTGAATGTGTGCATGAGCAGATCTTTTTCAACAATGTTTTTATCTTCATAATCTATCCGCAATGGGAAAGTGAAGGAAGGAACCACTAGGAGAGTAACCAAAAACAGGAAAGAGGCAGAGACCATTAGTTGGGTGAGAGTTTATGCAGGCACGAGTCCTTAATTTCCCCTTCTCATTATTGGGGTGGTGGTGGTGAAAATTATCCCTAAAACGTGGGTCTCACTGACTCCCAATACAGAATCTGGACTAAACACAATTTCCTAAATTGATGAAGGAAGAACGAACCTGCACTCATATAGGGTGGTTCAGATCCCCAGAAGACCCCCAAAGCACTTAGTGTCTAGTAAGGTACTTTTGAAGTGTATTCACTGTTGTTTCTACACTCCAAAAGTACTTCATTGGGCAAAGTAGCACTGAGGTAATTGTAAACCACAAGGTGATAGGAAGGGACAATATGTATGAATATAAAGGGGCTGCAGGAGGGGTCAAAACTAAAAATCATGGTTTAAAAACTAATATTAAAACACTCTACCTAAACGCACGCAGCATTCGAAATAAAGTAAATGAGTTGATGGCACAAATTATTACAAATGGGTATGATTTGGTGGCCATTACAGAAACGTGGTTGCAGGGTGGCCAAGACTGGAAATTAAACATACAGAGGTATCTGACAATTCGGAAATAAGGGAAAGGAGGTGGGGTCGCTCTGTTAATAAAGGATGATATCAGGGCAGTTGTGAGAGACGATATTGGCTCTAATGAACAAAATGTTGAATCATTGTGGGTGGAGATTAGAGATAGTAAGGGGAAAAAGTCACTGGTGGGTGTAGTTTATAGGCCCCCAAATAATAACTTCACGGTGGGGCGGGCAATAATCAAGGGAATAATGGAGGCATGTGAAAAAGGAACGGCAGTAATCATGGGGGATTTTAACCTACATATCGATTGGTCAAATCAAATCGCACGGGGTAGCCTTGAGGAGGAATTCATAGAATGCATACGGGACTGTTTCTTAGAACAGTATGTTACAGAACCCACAAGGGAGCAAGCTATCTTAGATCTGGTCCTGTGTAATGAGACAGGAATAATAAACGATCTCCTTGTAAAAGATCCTCTCGGAATGAGTGATCACAGTATGGTTGAATTTGTAATACAGATTGAGGGTGAGGAAGTAGTGTCTCAAACGAGCGTACTATGCTTAAACAAAGGGGATTACAGTGGGATGAGGGCAGAGTTGGCTAAAGTAGACTGGAAACACAGACTAAATGGTGGCACAATTGAGGAACAGTGGAGGACTTTTAAGGAGCTCTTTCATAGTGCTCAACAAAAATATATTCCAGTGAAAAAGGGTGGTAAGAGAAGGGATAACCAGCCGTGGATAACCAAGGAAATAAAGGAGAGTATCAAATTAAAAACCAATGCGTATAAGGTGGCCAAGGTTAGTGAGAAACTAGAAGATTGGGAAAATTTTAAACAACAGCAAAGAATGACTAAGAAAGCAATAAAGGAAAGATAGATTACGAAAGTAAACTTGCGTAAACATAAAAACAGATAGTAAATGCTTTTACCGATATATAAAACGGAAAAGAGTGACTAAAGTAAATGTTGGTCCCTTAGAAGATGAGAAGGGGGATTTAATAATGGGAAATGTGGAAATGGCTGAGACCTTAAACAATTATTTTGCTTCGGTCTTCACAGTGGAAGACACAAAAACCATGCCAAAAATTGCTGATCACAGGAATGTGGGAAGGGAGGACCTTGAGATAATCACTATCACTAGCGGGGTAGTGCTGGACAGGCTAATGGGAATCAAGGTAGACAAGTCCCCTGGTCCTGATGAAATGCATCCCAGGGTATTAAAAGAGATGGTGGAAGTTATAACAGATGCATTCGTTATAATCTACCAAAATTCTCTGGACTCTGGGGAGGTACCAGTGGATTGGAAAGCAGCTAATGTAACGCCTCTGTTTAAAAAAGGGGGCAGACAAAAGGCAGGTAACTATAGGCCGGTTAGTTTAACATCTGTAGAGGGGGAAATGCTTGAAGCTATCATTAAGGAAGAAATAGCGGGACATCTAGATAGGAATAGTGCAATCAAGCAGGCGCAACATGGATTCATGAAGGGGAAATCATGTTTAACTAATTTACTAGAATTCTTGAGGATATATCGAGCATGGTGGATAGAGGTGTACCGATGGATGTGTTGTATTTAGATTTCCAAAAGGCATTCGATAAGGTGCCACACAAAAAGTTACTGCAGAAGATAAAGGTACGCGGAGTCAGAGGAAATGTATTAGCATGGATCGAGAATTGGCTGGCTAACAGAAAGCAGAGAGTCGGGATAAATGGGTCCTTTTCGGGTTGGAAATCGGTGGTTACTGGTGTACCACAGGGATCGGTACTGGGACCACAACAGTTTACAATATACATAGATGACCTGGAAGAGGGGACAGAGTGTAGTGTAACAAAATTTGCAGATGACACAAAGATTAGTGGGAAAGCGGGTTGTGTAGAGGACACAGAGAGGCTGCAAAGAGATTTAGATAGGTTAAGCGAATGGGCTAAGGTTTGGCAATGTCGGAAAATGTGAGGTCATCCACCTTGGAAAAAAAACAGTAAAAGGGATTATTATTAGAATGGGGAGAAATTACAACATGCTGCGGTGCAGAGGGACCTGGGGGTCCTTGTGCATGAATCCCAAAAAGTTAGTTTGCAGGTGCAGCAGGTAATCAGGAAGGCGAATGGAATGCTGGCCTTCATTGCGAGAGGGATGGAATACAAAAGCAGGGAGGTCCTGCTGCAACTGTACAGGATATTGGTGAGGCCGCACCTGGAGTACTGCGTGCAGTTTTGGTCACCTTACTTAAGGAAGGATATACTAGCTTTGGAGGGGGTACAGAGGTGATTCACTAAGCTGATTCTGGAGATGAGGGGGTTACCTTATGATGATAGATTGAGTAGACTGGGTCTTTACTCGTTGGAGTTCAGAAGGATGAGAGGTGATCTTATAGAAACATTTAAAATAATGAAAGGGATAGACACGATAGAGGCAGAGAGGTTGTTTCCACTGGTCGGGGAGATTAGAACTAGGGGGCACAGCCTCAAAATACGGGGGAGCCAATTTAAAACCGAGTTGAGAAGGAATTTCTTCTCCCAGAGGGTTGTGAATCTGTGGAATTCTCTGCCCAAGGAAGCAGTTGAGGCTAGCTCATTGACTATATTCAAATCACAGATAGATAGATTTTTAACCAATAAGGGAATTAAGGGTTACGGGGAGCGGGCAGGTAAGTGGAACTGAGTCCAAGGCCAGATCAGCCATGATCTTGTTGAATGGCGGAGCAGGCTCAAGGGGCTAGATGGCCTACTCCTGTTCCTAATTCTTATGTTGTTATGTAAAGCCCTTTGAGACTTCCGGTGGTCGTGAAAGCGCTATATAAATCCAAGACTTTCTTTCTTTTTAGTCAAACGTGGCAGCCAATTTGCACAAAGCAATGTTCCACAAACAGAAATTAGATAAATAACCTGTGTATTTGTGAGTTAATTTAAATGTTGTCCATGGCATCAAGAGAAATTTGAAGACTGCCATTGTTTTTTTTTTACATTCACCTTGAGTAGGCAGACAGGGCCCCAGTTTAACATCTCATCCAAAAGACAGCAGCTCTGACAGTGCAGCAATCCCTCATTACTGCACTGGAGTGACAGCCTAGATTTTGTGTTCAAGTCTCTGAAGTGAAGCTTGAACGCACAATCTTATGACTCTGAGGTGAAAGTGCTACCACTGAGTTAAGGACATGATTGGCACATTATTAATTGCAATTTGTATTCAGGTCCAAGAAGAAAGCATTTAGTACTTTCATGAAGATACCAACTCAGTAACTTTCAAGTCACATGTGTCGTATCACTTACTTACTAATTAATGTTTGATGGCATTTTAAGTCCAAATATACTCACCAAATATGTTGGTTTTGACAGTGATGGACAGATGCGTGTTATTCCTCAGAATTTCTTGCGCTTTTGTGTACTGAATATTCTCAAAGTTCTGTCCATTTACTTCCATAATCTGAAATAATTTTGTCACTTGTTTTAAAAATGCTAATTTCAATAAGAATTACACTTGCAGAATCAAAGTACACTTTCCATTTTGTTAGATGTACAGTCACTATGGCAATCAAGCCAATGACAACCATTCATATTCAGTGAAATACTTCATGATTGTTGTATTAAGTATGCATGACTGGACATTAAATGTTGGCAGGCTATATTTAATTGCATCATAGCGGAGCCTAAACCTCCCTCCCCAGCACACTTCCCTGCCCAACCCACATGTTTCCAGCAGAGGTTTCTGGATAGTAATCAGAAGGAGAACCCTGATGATTTTTGCCTTTCTAGCCTCGAGGTTAATTATAGAATCCCTGCAACCACCTTGACGGAGATCAACTTGCCCTGTACAGGTGATCATTCCTTGTGATTTTCTGGTTCATATGGCTCAGCTAAAAGCTGGATAAATTTGCCGTGATAAGGGGGACCAAAAAGAGGTGGAGTGTCTCACCTAAGGTTGGACTGAGGCATTGTCACGGAAAAGTACAGCAAGGTACCATATGTAAACTGCGAATGTTCAAAACTGGATGCAAAAAGTTTGGGTGGGGGAGAAGGTAGAGGTGGAAGTCAAATTTTCTGTGCTGACTTTCGTTGCTTCATATCTAGGCTCCCACATTCCAAAGGAACACTAGCAGATCAACTTTAAACAAAAGGGAATCCAAGATAAAGAAATGCTCCAGCAGTCATTTGGGACTCAATCATTACAATAAACGCACATTAGCAGGCAGTGCCTAAATCAGATTGAGTATAATTGGTCAGGTAGTCTACCATTTTAAATAATTTCTACAAAATTTGTTAATTCTGTGTGCAATTGATAAAAATAGACTTTATGTTTAATAAATTTCACAAAAATTAAACATGCAAATTTCAAACAGCCAAGCTTCAAAGAGTTCCACTGTTACAAATACTTGTACTTTCATATGCAATAGTTTTTACCTGGTCACCTCGTTTAAGTCCAGCCTCGGCAGCTTTGCTGCCTGGCTCCACACTTTCCACAAAGATACCAAATCCTCTTTCACTGCCACCAAGCAGATTAAAGTACAATGGGGACTCTCTGGAAGGTTTTAGCAAAGTTATCTGCCTCCATTTGGCTTTAGCAGCACAAGCGATATTCAACAACCTGAGATGTCCTTTCATTTTCTGCAAATTAAAAATATAAACTGTACAGATACTCCACACATATTTTACAATAAATGTAGATAGAAAACAATGAATATTTGAAAGTGATTGCAGATCAGTACTCTTAATCAAAGTATTCAAATGAAACACCTGTTGCAGAATCTCACTCTCATCTGAAACTCTCAATATTAAACTATGGGCCCAAGTTTCCACACGCACCTAGAACGGTGCAGTCCCGACCTGGACGCCGGTTTTTCGCGCCACAAAGTGCGCCTAAAAAAATCCTCCGTATTCTCTACCTCCCTGCAGGTCCTCTGGCCCTCTGCGCAGCGCAGCACGAGCTATAGGGGGCGGAGCCAGGTCCCTGCGCTGAAAACAGTGCCGGGACCTCTGCACATGCGTGCTACAGTGGGCACGCAAGTGCAATAGCTCCAGGCGCCCGAAACTGTGTGGGAGGGGCCCGAAGCACGCAGCCCCTAGCCCTGGCCGAATGGCCTCACTGGGGCTGCGTGAATAAGGCTCCTCCCACGGCCAGCTCCTGCTCCCCCCCCCGCCACCTCCGGACTGGACCTGACACCCGCTCCCCCCCCCCCCCCCGGCCTGGACCCGACCCGCGCTCCTGCTCCCGCTTCCCCCCCCCCCCCCCCCGACTGGACCCGCCCCGCCGCCCCCCTCCCCCCCACCACTGGACCCGACTCCCGCTCCGCGCCCCCCCCGCCGGACTGGATCCGACCTGACCTGACCTCCCCCCCCCTCCCTCCCTCCCCCCCTCTCTCTCCCCCGACCCGAACCGAACCTCCCCGACCCGACCCAACGCCACCTACCTGTAAATCTGGTGCTGGGGACGGGCCCTGCCTGAAGTCTCGGGCCGGCCCGTTCAGCCTTCGGTCCCGAAAGGCCTGCCTGAAGCACTTTCACACAGGTAGGAAGATGGTTTATTTAATCTTTTCTTTGCTTATAAATGTTGATTCAGGTTGGATTTATTTGTATAATATTTGTATAAGTATAAATAAGGATTTATTATAGAATTTAATGACTTCCCTTCCCCCCCCACCTCGTTCTGGACGCCTAATATGTAACCTGCGCCTGATTTTTTAATGTGTAGAACAGGTTTTTTCAGTTCTACAAAAATCTTCACTTGCTCCATTCTAAGTTAAGTTGGAGTACGTTTTCACTGTGGAAACTTTCAAATCAGGCGTCAGTGGCTGGACACGCCCCCTTTTGAAGAAAAAATTCTGTTCCAAAGTGGAACTGTTCTACCCGACTAGAACTGCAGAAAGAAAAATGTGGAGAATTGCGATTTCTAAGATAGTCCGTTCTCCACCAGTTGCTCCTAAAAATCAGGCGCAAATCATGTGGAAACTTGGGCCCATAAACTTTAAAATCACCAAATTACACATAATGTAACTAGTTTTGATTTGATTTGTTTTAATTAAGTTTTCATTGAGCTTTTATCTTAGCAATAACTGTTAGATAGACACTACTTGATCAAAATAGCTGTGTGAGAATATTCAAACAGGGGTGCCTTTTATTCAGGTAATAATGAAAGACAAGGCAGGAGTATGAGACATTTTGCCACATCAGTAAATATTTGGCATGAGGCAACACCATGTACAAAAGTGATCACTAGTATGATAAAAACTTTTCAGTTTACCGTCGTCATTAGATCACTTCCATTTAAAACAAATGTAACTTAAAGGTAAAGATAACAAATTAGCTATACCAACAGAAACAAGAGGCAGAGAGAATATATTTAGTTCAAAATAAACCCGGAATGAATATAGTGCAAAAGTGAAGCTTGAGCAGTTTATTACAGTCTCCAGTGCTTCATTTGACAAGGTGCCACATAAAAGGTTACTGCACAAGATAAAAGTTCATGGGGTTGGGGGTAATATATTAGCATGGATAGAGGATTGGCTAACTAACAGAGAACAGAGAGTCTGGATAAATGGTTCATTCTCTGGTTGGCAACCAGTAACTGGTGAGGTGCCGCAGGAATCAGTACTGGGACCCTAACTGTTTACGATCTATATTAACGACTTGGAAGAAGGGACTGAGTGTAACGTAGCCAAGTTTGCTGATGATACAAAGCTGGAGGAAAATCAATGTGTGAGGAGGACACAAAAAATCTGCAAAAGGACATAGACAGGCTAAGTGAGTGGGCAAAAATTTGGCAGATGGAGTATAATGTTGGAAAGTGTGAGATCCTGCACACTTTGGCAGAAAAAAAAAATCGAAGAGCAAGTTATTATTTAAATGGAGAAAGATTGCAAAGTGCTGCAGTACAGCGGGACCTGGGGGTACTTGTGCATGAAACACAAAAGGTTAGTATGCAGGTACAGCAAGTGATCAGGAAGGCCAATGGTATCTTGGCCTTTATTGCAAAGGGGATGGAGTATAAAAGCAGGGCAGTCTTGCTACAACTATCTAAGGTATTGGTGAAGCCACACCTGGAATACTGCGTGCAGTTTTGGTTTCCATATTTACGAAAGGATATACTTGATTTGGAGACAGTTCAGAGAAGGTTCACTAGGTTGATTCTGGGGATGAGGGGGTTGACTTATGAGGAAAGGTTGAGTAGGTTGGGCCTCTACTCATTGGAATTCAGAAGCATGAGAGGTGATCTTATCAAAACGTTTAAGATTATGAGGGGGCTTGACAAGGTGGATGCAGAGAGGATGTACCCACTGATGGGGGAGACTGGAACTAGAGGGCATGATTTTAGAATAAGGGGCCGCCCATTTAAAACAGAAATGAGGAGAAATTTCTTCTCTCAGAGGGTTGTAAATCTGGAGTTTGCTGCCTCAGAGAGCTGTGAAAGCTGAGACATTGAATAAATTTAAGACAAAGAGACTGTTTCTTAAACGATAAGCGGATAAGGGATTGTGAAAAGCGGGCGGGGAAGTGGAGCTGAGTCCATGATCAGATCAGCCATGATCTTATTGAATGGCGGAGCAGGCTCGAGGGGCCATATGGCCTACTCCTGGCTCCTATTTCTTATGTTCTTATAAATAGCACAAGTGCTAGAAAAATAGGGAAAGATATCACTGGAGGAATATAAGTTGCTTGCAGGCAATGGACATGCTTCCTTGGAACCATGCCTCAGTTCTAAAACCAAATATTTTTATGAAATAGTCCGTTTTAAATACTATTCTTACCGCAGTTTCTAACTTATTTTCAAATTCCTCTAGAAAATTGGTCATGGCAGGATCTCCTTCAAAATCATTGAAGTGATTATTCACCCACAAAAGCACAACTCGCGTGACCTAAAATGAGATTGTTTGGAGTTCAGAAGTATAGCATAAATAAACACAGTGCAAAGCATGCTAATGAGTTTGAAATAAACTTAATTGCATATTTTAATTACTACAGTTAGCTGCCATATGTCATTACTGATTCCAAGACATACAGCTACACAAAATGGCAGTTTACACAAGCACACTTAAAAAAAACCCACCAATGTTTAGTTTTCAAAAATCAATTTTTTATTTTTATTTATTAGAAATTAATAGCAGTCTTCAGACTGACCTTGTCCCTAAGGCTATCAACGTTAAACCACTCCAGTAATTTCTCTCCAACTTCCATGGGACCTGACAGAAATGTTCTGCATGTTAACAGGAAATCCTCTATGTATGTGGGATCCACAATGGAATGTTCTTCAACTAAATGTCTAATAAGTCTGTCTGGCGTTCCCTGAAAAAGTAATGCAATGTTATTAAAATAAGTTCAGTTACCCTACAGATCTTTCATGTGTTCTATTTATTTTTCTTTTTAAGTTAAAGCTCTTTCTCCTTCTTGGCAAAGTCTCCAATGCCAAACATTGCTCAGAAGTTACATGTATGTTCATTAAATCACAAGGCCTTTAGTTATCACACACTGCAAAATCATGTGTACAACTATATTGCCAGACTTTTTAAACAGAAACAAATACTTTTTTTTTAATAAATTGGAGGGGGTGGGATGGTTCTTCGCTCAACCGAAACACTATTGAGATCTTCCATTTGCCTACTGTTTTAATAAAAATCATCCGAATTTGCTTCTTGGCTTCCTACCAACACCGATGTAAGCACATTTGAGGACAGAAATGCCACCCTATTCTGGTTACAGTAAATGGAAGAGTCAAGATTATCCAAAGGCCTTGATAAATCAGGTCAACCATATTCCTAGAATTTTAACCGCAATCAACAGTAAAGTGAAGCGAGTGTCTCAGCTAGTATGTTAGGAAGCTGCTAGAGTTTAATGTTATAAATTATGACTAAAGGTCAATTTTCAACTAAAGAAGCATTGTACAAACATCATGCAAATCAAATCTTTAGTTTTAGCATAAATGCTGAAACACAAATCCATTGTGTGTCATCCTTGGCTCAGTCTAAGTCAGTAGATCATGGGTTCAAGCCCCACTCCAGAGGCTGTCAGAGGTGCCATTTTACAGATGAGATGTTAAACTATCTACTCAAGATGCACATAAAAGATCCCATGGCACTATTTGAATTCAAAGAGCTCGCGAGTTCTCTTGGTGTCCTGGCCAACGTTTATCCATCATTTGCCTAAAGTAAATGTTGGTCCCTTAGAGGACAAGAACGGGGAATTAGTAATGGGGAACATGGAGATGGCAGAAACTCTGAACAAATATTTTGTATCAGTCATTACAGTAAAGGACACAAACAATATCCCAACAGTGGATGGTCAAGGGGCTATGGGGGGGGGGAAACTTAACACAATCACAATCACGAAGGAGGTGGTACTCAGTAAAATAATGGGACTAAAGGCACATAAATCCCCTGGACCTGATGGCTTGCATTCTAGGGTCTTAAGAGAAGTAGCAGCAGGGATTGTGGATGCATTGGTTGTAATTTACCAAAATTCCCTGGATTCTGGGGAGGTCCCAGCAGATTGGAAAACTGCAAATGTAACGCCCCTATTTAAAAAAGGAGGCAGACAAAAAGCAGGAAACTATAGACCAGTTAGCCCAACATCTGTGGTTGGGAAAATGTTGGATTCCATTATTATAGAAGCAGTAGCAGGACATTTGGAAAATAATAATTCGGTCAGGCAGAGTCAGCATGGATTTATGAAGGGAAAGTCATGTTTGACAAATTTGCTGGAATTCTGAGGATGTAATGAATAGGGTGGCTAAAGGGGAACCAGTGGATGTGGTGTATTTGGACTTCAAGAAGGCATTTGACAAGGTGCCACATAAAAGGTTACTGCACAAGATAAAAGTTCACGGGGTTGGGGGTAATATATTAGCATGGATAGAGGATTGGCTAACTAACAGAAAACAGAGAATCGGGATAAATGGTTCATTCTCGGGTTGGCAACCAGTAACTAGTGGGGTGCTGCAGGGATCAGCGCTGGGACCCCAACTACTTACAATCTATATTAACGACTTAGAAGAAAGGACCAAGTGTAACGTAGCCAAGTTTGCTGACGATCAATGTGTGAGGAGGAAAATCAATGCGTGAGGAGGACACAAAAAATCTGCAAATAGACAGGCTAAGTGAGTGGACAAACATTTGGCAGATCGGGAGTATAATGCTGGAAGGTGTGAGGTCATGCACTCTTGGCAGAAAAAAAAAATCAAAGAGCAAGTTATTATTTAAATGGATAAAAATTGCAAAATGCTGCAGTACAGTGGGACCTGGGGGTCCTGGTGCATGAAACACAAAAGGTTAGTTTGCAGGTACAGCAAGTGATCAGGAAGGCCAATGGAATCTTGGCCTTTAGTGCAAAGGGGATGGAGTATAAAATCAGGGAAGTCTTGCTACAGTTATACAGTGAGGCCACCCCTGAAATACTGCGTACAGTTTTGGTTTCCATATTTACGAAAGGATATACTTGCTTTGGAGGCAGTTCAGAGAAGGTTCACTAGGTTGATTCCGGAGATGAGGGGTTTGACGTATGAGGAAAGGTTGAGGAGGTTGGGCCTCTACTCATTGGAATTCAGAAGAATGAGAGGTGATCTTATCGAAACATTTAAGATTATGAGGGGGCTTGACAAGGTGGATGCAGAGAGGATGTTTCCACTGATGATGGAGACTAGAACTAGGGGACATAATCTTAGAATAAGGGGCCACCTATTTAAAACTGAGATGAGGAGGAATTTCTTCTCTCAGAGGGTTGTAAATCTGTGGAATTCGCTGCCTCAAAGAGCTGTGGAAGCCGAGACATTGAAAAATAATAGACAGAGATAGACAGTTTCTTAACCGATAAGGAATTAAGGGGTTATGGGGAGCGGGCAGCGAAGTGGACCTGAGTCCATGATCGGATGAGCCCCATGATCGTATTAAGTGGCGGAGCAGGCTAGAGGGCCCGTATGGCCTACTCCTGCTCCTATTTCTTGTGTTCTTATTATTTCTACTATTTATGGCATCTTGCTGTATGTAGATTGGTGCCACTCTTCCTTATATTACAACAGTGACTACACATCAAAAGTACTCCATTGGAAGGCACTATATAAATGCAAGATATTTTTTTCTTTTATAACACCAGAAATAGCTGAGTTGAGCTGAAAGGCAATGCAATGTTGGTTGCATGCAAATTTATTGTCACTGCATGTGCATTAGAAGCAATTTAAAATGACTATCACAGGACAGTACAGTGGAGCAACTCATTACAGTCACAATATGTTGATGGATCCATTACATGATTTCAAATGCCAAACATGCTGGTGAGAGATGATACCATGAAGAATAATGAGTTTTTCCACAGCAGAAAGAGGGAGGAAAAATAAAGATCTAGTAGGGAGCATCATACCAGACTCTGAACTCACATCCTAAAAGCAGTATTGGATGAGACCTGGGAACAAGTCTCCTAGTTTTGGTTAAAAATGGCAAATAGCCACAGGGACAGTAATGAAAGAGAGAAGTTTGAGGAAGGAAAATTTCAAAAAGGCTTCTCTTCTGCGATATAAGTCAATCACATTGGGAGCAGCAACAAATTGGATCACATCATTAACCGATGACAACCAAATATGTCTAATATTTAAGCTGTTTAAACACTCAAACTGCAGTTCATTGCGGATCTTCTGCTTGCCCACTCAACAAAAACGTGCACTTTCTATTACCATTGACATAATAAAACATGCCAAGTTCTTCAGAGGGAAAAATAATCAGACACTGAGCGGTGATGGAAAGAGAATTGGGGTGGTGACTGAAGGTATAATCAAAGAGCTAAGTTTTCAAGCAGCTTTAGAACACAGGAAGGAGCACTCATATAGTAAAACATTTACTTTTCTATATCTATGAAAGTTGATTTGACTTTCAAGCTGGATTTCTCCACAACGTCAAATATTATCAGGAATTGAATTTTAGTGTAGACAAACCAAAATTTCGTCCCAGAGGTATACTAACCAGAATGTCATGAATAACATGCTGATGGCTTTAAATATGCCTTTTTTTCTGTTTCAGGGAGTAAACTATGTCACGGTTTGGAAAAAAATCTTCAAGAGATAATTGCTACCTAGAAATAAAATCTGACAACTTATTTTAAATGGCCTAATGCAGGCTGGCAATTCACTGGCTGATTTTGCAAGTAATTTTGTTTCCAAAGTATATCAAGATTAAGTGCTTCAGCGATAGCTGGCAAACCCCATTTAATTTGCATCTGAAGGAGTCAATTATAGTAGAATAATGTGATCAGAAAATAAAGGAAGAATAGATAGTTCTATCTGAAAACATGAAAACACTGTAATGGCAATGATCAAATTTACCTTTATAACTATGTGTCCTTTCCTGGTTCCACTACGATCCAGCTCTCTGTGCTCTTTCACCATTACTATCTCCCCTTCCTCCTCCACTTTGTGAGTATTCTTCTCCACTTGATTCAGAATCCGACAGTAATCATGCTGAGCTATACTTACAAACTGTCACAAAACAAGCAAAGATACAGAAGAAAGTTGTTAGGTTAAGCACATTTTAGAAATAAGAGCCAACTTTTCAAGACAGAGTCCCAAACATACATCCAGTTTTACACTGGTATAACAAGTGACATTGAGGTTAAATTAGTTAAAAATATTTCTGCACAAGATAATCATTATTCATGGAATCTGGTACTTAAATATACTGTTGTAACACTACATATCTTTTTCTTATTAAGTGGCACAATGCAGTGCAAGTGAAAACAACTATAACACAAGCAGACTTCTCATCAGTTTAATTCTTGTGGTTATTGGAGCCCAAAAACATGAAGAAAATGGATGAGGATACCAATAGATAAGTCATAGATTTCCTGTAACCTAGTGTATCCACTGGCAACCAATGTTCCCTCTTTTTTTTTGGTTGTGCAGCCCCTTTAAAGGACTGCACGGCCCATTCAATTTTATGTGCATGCATGGTTTTTCCATTCAGCTGGTGACTGGGCTGTACGGGACCTCCAGACCGCTACGCGGCCACGCAGCTTAAAGGAAACATTGCTTGCGACCCTTTCAGATCTCACAACCTAAAATAGTTAAAGCACATCACTCTACGACACAAAGTTACATGCAAAGAGTATCAAAAAACTTCCACTATACAAATGATAATTAATAAGCATAAGGATCTTAAAAACACCAAAGTACACAAAAGTGATACTGTAATACTATGTGAAAGCAAAAAAAATGTATTTCAATGTTTTTACTTCCTCTTCTCAAGATGTTGACTCATGCTGCTTAACAACCATCAACAGAACTTCAAAGAATTGGCCACTGTTCACGTCAACCTAGATAATGAATGTTGGCAGACTATTTGATTTTGGTGGGGCGGATGGTCAGAGAGCAGTCCGATTCTGTCCTCACATACCCGTTTCAGCAGAGAGTATGGATTGGAATCATCAGAGAGACATTGGCCAATTTTGCCCCCTACTACAGCCCACAAGCACTGAGGCTAACGACAGAGACCCATCACGACACTGGCTGAGCTAAGCTAACTCAGCACAGACCAGACATCAAATCTGGGAGCTTCCATCTCTGTATCACTCAGCATCACATTTCTTGGTGCATGTACCCCTTCAGGCATCAGTATATCCACTGCTATGTGAGATTTAGAGAACAAACAGCTCAAGTGCAATCATCTTAACATCATGAATGGAATGCTGCCTTGTAGTTAGAAGCAGTCATGAGTATCTACAAAATTCCATGTTGAGCATATCAAAATAAATGTTATGAAAACATACACTTTTACTCCTGAGTTTCAGAACTGTATCTTATAAATACAAATATTCGATGTAGGTCGAAAATAGGAGATATATAATGCTTGCCATTGAAGATAGTGAGCTAAGTGTGCACTAAGACACAAATAGACAAAAAGACTCATTTTTTCCCTGATCTGGGCTGAGCCACATACGAGTAAAAACTCACCAGAAAATAGACTTATCCTGTTAAAGGAAATGTGAACAGGGGATGATCAGATTATACCTTATAACACCGGAATAAAGAAGTCAGCAAGATCAGATGCGTCAATGCAGTTACTGACTAATAGCTGATAACAGTTGCAGCAAACAAATCTTGGAGACAGTGGCGATGTACTCACATTTATATACTTTTACTTAGTGTCATCTATTCTATATTTTTCTACAGTATATTATAATCACAAAATTTGGATGTACTATGCATTTTCTCCTAATCCTCCTTCCAGCTCCAGTGCTATCTTCCTCACACTCTAAGTTATTTTATCTACCTCTCAGAGAACTCCATTAACTCTGGTGAAATTTGCTTTCTTTGGGACAGAGTTGGAGGAAGAAGAAATCAGAAAGAAAGTACTAGCCTAGACTGGTATGCAAATTCTCATCGTTTAGTCAAGTACCTGGCACTAACTATAGCTATTGACTGCCAACATGCACACATTACCAGTGTCAAGAGCCCAGCTGCTTTCAAGGAGATGGTCTAATTAATTCATTTATGTTCTCAGTTGCCCAGGAAATACTCATCACTACAAACGCTCCAAGTGTGGCTAAATTAGAAATTCCCTTGTCAAATTGCAATATTCAAAGTGCTCTTGAATCATGTTCTTACCTGACAATCATCTGCTTTGGTCCTAACAATTCCTTTCATATATTGTTTCTCCAAGGAGGGAGAAATACCAAAACTGTTTCCCATGCAAAGTATTTCAGCTCTTCCATGAGAGTCGGTGATTTCCACTGAGCCATTTAGAATAACATACCAGGACTCCAGCTGGAAGTAAAGGAATGTGGAATTTGAGGGAAAACTGCTATTTAAAGATGTATGCATGTCATTTCATTTTCTTATAAAATCATAAATTTAAAAGCCTCAAATATTCCAGGACTCTTTTCCCAGCTACAATAACCATGACAAACAAAGAGAGCAAAAGAGTTTCTGCTCTCTGCTATTAATAGCAAAGTCATAAACATTCTCTTTTTCCACATATTTATAATTTTGATGAACAGAATCCTTCCCCATAAAGTAATTTGAGAAAGACATGCACTGAAAATTGCCTCCATTATAAACTGGTGACTTTTAATTGTGTTAATTGCCCTACCAGAAAATGTGTATGAGCTTGGATCAATTATTACCAGACTGAAATCAGCAGTCAAGTGTGGAGAAAACTTGGCAATGAAAACACATTTCTCATTTTCCAAAAGAGGGAGGCTCACCATCAACATCTTTGTTGAAAGAAAATCATCAAGATAATTATGAGAGAGAGAGAGAGAGAGAGAGAGATGTCTATGAATTGCTGTTGTGTGCTTCTTAGTGGCCAGTTTTAAAGAAAACTGAGTGTTAGCTGCCTCCCTTGTACTCAGTGAATAATGCTTGGACTAGGAAAATTGATAAAGGGTAGATAAAAGGAATTTTGCTGTCCTTGGTTCAAGGATTAACAAAGATAACAAAGTCACTGACTGTGAGGAGGCTGAACTAACTTGTATTGAAACAAGATCAATACTTTGCATTGGCGGCATCTTCAACTGCCTCATAATGTTATCCTGTCATTATCCAGTAACTGCTCTCGGTCAGTTCAATGTAATGTTTTCAAACTAAGCGTTCATACCTATACACCCCAAAAATTAAAAACTGGAAATAAAAGTTATACTTAAGTTATTTAGATGGGGTTCCGACAGAAAATCTTCTGCTTTTGCAGCATCATACCGCAATAAAAACATATGCCTGCTTTGCAATATAAGCCTCAGGTGTTGTCTGATATCAGGGTCAGCCTTCAATGTGTTTTGCTAGCCTCTAGCTCTGAATTTACTGCAATGTCAACCTGGCTAAAAAATGGTAAACTGGATTTGAAAAGGTCAGAAAATGTGCAGTCGAGAAATAGCCAGAGGGAATCTGGGGTACAACTGGAAAGAGAGCATAAGGGATACAGCAATATAATTCTTGCATTTGCTATTAAAAACAAAATACTTCCATTATTTATCAGGAAGGGAGATTGAAGCACTCTTGTACACATGGTCATTTGTTTACAAACAGCAAAGCTCTCAGAATAACATTCATTTAAATATTTCCAATATTTTAAAAAAATTCCATTAGTTTGATATTTACTTTCAACAATTCTTCCATTAGTGGGCAGTACTATGGATCACAGGATTCAAGTTTGATACCTCCACTTCACCAAGCTGCTAATCTCACCTCCACTGCTGAGAATTGGAGGCCATGCCTGTCCCACAGAGGGATAGAACAAATCTGAGGGAAGAATCATAAGTCGACTGCTCTCATGCAGCTACCAATTGGCTCAGCTGCGTTATTGGTAGTTTGGAGGAAAAAATTGCCAGCCTCTTGGCCACAGTCAGTCTGTACCCAGGGAAGCAGGCAAGGATTAGGAAGAAAGTCGAGGGATTGCAAACCTTCAAATGGAAACAAATTAATTCTTCCTTCATATAAAATGGAAATAATTTGATTTAGTGAAGCTTCCATGAACTACACATATAAAAAGTACACAGCTGATTGCAGTGTTTACCTCTTTTCCATCGTCCGTTATTATTGCTCCTGCATGTTCCACTACTTCGAATATCATGACTGAGCACAGTTCTCGCCTGACAAACATGGTCATGTTGGCAAAAGCAGGGAGCTGATGCATGAACTCCAGCAATTGTTCTGCAAAGTGACACACACACATTTAGCCTGGGCAACAGTGACACACATTCCCAAAGAACCACCACCAGGTACAGTATATATAATCACATCAGGAACTCTCTCAGAACTGTTTGTTGCATTTACAGCTGGAGCGCTGAGAAAACTCAGGTACTTTTACTCTGACCGTGTGTCACCATAGTGAACACCATGTGTCACTGTCCATTATTTACTTTTTAGACATGGGTCATTTATGCTGGGCTCTGCTGTATAGCCTGGATACCAAATGAACATATACAGTGCTTCCAGAGGAACCGATTCCCCATGTTTACCTTACTGAAACTAGCTCACTTAATCTGACAACATATTTGTAGACTCAAATTTTCATGGGTCTGATATCATTGGTTCGCTCAACATCTAAGCCATTGTATTATGGAGTGCAGCCAATAGATGGAGATTCACATGCATTCTGTTGGCTGCAGTCCTGTGATAAAGGCACTTTCAAATTCCAGTTTGAAATAAATCCACCACAGATTTAAAAACTTCCCATTTAAACTGTGCCAAAATATTTCATTCTACTATAAAACTGTTAATTCACACTTTACAAAAAAAGAACTGGATGAATATTTGGTTTACGACTCGATTCGAGGATCTTTCAGCAAAAATTCAGACAGAGATAAATGACTGCTGTGCAGAACCCAATGGCCTGGATTTTGCGCTCTTGATGATGGCGTATGCACAGCGTACATCATCACAAACCATCAATAAGGCCCCACAATTTCCGGGTTTCCACATGCGCTGCGCATGAGTGAATACCCGGAACTAGCGATGTGTCATGGTTCGCTTTGACAGATTACCACACCAACCCAAAAATCTCTTTCGCTGGCACAGAGCTGGGCTATTTGCTCAATACCCAGCAAATGGCCACAAAACCCTTACACCTGGTAAAAACAAGCTGCTTTCACCAGCACAAAGGTTAATATGAATCTTAAATTAAACATTTTAAAATAAAAAATCATGCACAAATATTTTAAATTACTGTGTGTAAATTTTAACCCAGATTAAAATCTTTAAAATTATTATTTTTTTTAATTAAATTTTTATTGTATATGCTTTATTAAAAGGAACTTTAAACTAAATTTGAAAATGGGACCATAATTTTTATTCCAGTTGTATAATTTATTTAATTATTTGGGGATTCCTCATATGGAGATTCTGTTCGTAAATGGAATCCCCATAAGCATATTAGAAATCCTCCTTTCTGATTGGAGGACCTGGCCCACATGATCCCAGGGACTCTTCTGAACCACCTGTCTTCCTCGACGACTCTGTCTCCATTTCTGGGGATAGGCTTTCAACCAGAATCCACTATAAGCCCATTGACTCCCAGAGCTATCTGGACTACACTTCCTCCCATCCCGCATCCTGCAAGGACTCCATTCCATTCTCCCAGTTTTTTCTTCTCAGTCGCATCTGCTATGATGACGCCACCTTCCACCCTAGTGCCTCTGACATGTCTTCCTTTTTCTTCAATTGAGGATTCCCCTCCGCCCCGCGGTTAACATGGTCCTTGACCATGTCCGTTCTATTTCCTGCACCTCTACTCTCACCCCTCCCCTCCCCCTCAACCATGACAGGGTTCCCCTTGTTCTCCCATTTTACGCCACCAGCCTCCACGTTCAACAGATCATCCTCCACCATTTCCGCCACCTCCAATGTGATCTCACCACCAATCACATCTTCCCCTTCCCTCTCAGCATTCCAAGGGAACGCTCCCTCCACAACACCCTGGTCCAGTCACCTCCAGCACCCACTCCCCATGGCACTTTCCCGTGCAAGCGCAGGAGATGTAACACCTGCCCTTTTACCTCCTCCCTTCCCACTATCCAGGACCCCAAATACTCCTTGCAGGTGAAACAGCAATTTACTTGTACTTCTTTCAATTAAGTATACTGTATTCGCTGCTCACGATGTGGTCTCCTCTACATTGGGGAGATAAAGCGTAGATTGGGTGACTGCTTTGTTGAACACCTCCGCTCAGTCCGTAAGTGTGACCCTGAGCTTCCAGTCGCCTGTCACTTTAATTCTCCACTCCACTCTGATATATCCATCCTCAGACTCTTCCACTGTTCCAATGAAGCTCAATGCAAGCTCGAGGAACAGCACCTCATCTTTCATTTAGGCACTTTACAGCCTTCTGGACTCAGCATCGAGTTCAACAATTTCAGAGCATAACCCCTGGCCATCTTTGACTCCTTTTCCCTCCCCCCTCACCTCCATCTTATATTTTTTTTCTTCTTTCTTCTCTTTTTGTTTCTCTTTGTCTATAATGGCAGCTGGTCATTACTACACCATTCAGATTAACCTTTTTCTAACCTCTATCATCACCATTTCAATTCAGCCACCATCTCTTTTGTCTCTCTAATCTTTCCTGCCTTCCACCCTATCACTGACCTTCCCTTTTGTTCTTTCTTCCCCTCCCCCTTTCAGTGCTCAAGAATGTGCTCTTTTCGAACATTCGGCTCTTCTGACGAAGGGTCGTTGACCCAAAATGTTAACTCTGTTTTTCTCTCCACAGATGCTGCCTGACCCGCTGAGGTTTCCAGCATTCTCTGTTTTTATTTCAGATTTCGCATCCGCGGTATTTTGCTTTTGTGACCCAGATGATCAGTTTGCTGTAATTTTCACGGCCTTCTGCTGGTCGGCTGAAGTACCTGCCTGCAAAAAGCAGTAGGCATCTTTCTGATGTAAATCGAGGTCCTAATGACATAATTAGGACCCCAAATTCAATTGTTTGGGATGCATGGTTGGAACTTGTAACGCAAAACACTCCACCAATGTGTACTGGCATTTCGATCTTAAAACATCCAGACAAATATTAATTCTTTTAGTGGCGCTGTAAGGAGCACTCCTCCTCATTCCAAAAAATACTTTGGGCCATTGCTGGCACGGCCACGGTATCACCTTCTCCCACCTCCTCTGACCAACTATTTGCAGGCCTATGCTGGCATCCTACTGGACCAACATTCCTGAGGCCCAAATGCAGTGAGGTGCATCATGATGCCCGTTTGGCAATGCCCGGTACAGGCAATCAGCCAGTGTGCTACGTCAGCTGTCACCCAAAAGTCAAAACCGACCCCAGTGGGTCTATCAGTCTCAAAAAGAGGGGAAAAAAGTAAACGTTAAGGGCAAAAGTGCCTACATCCCCCTACCAGCACTGTGTTCTGACAATGGGCCGACACTTGAAATATTGACCTGCCTCCCATCTCTCTAGACAGTAACCTATCCACTAATCTATCCACCTACATTACCAACACCCTTTACCCTAAACAAATGGAGCATATAGCTAAAGTCTCAAGTTACTAAAGTCAATATTCAGATCAGGCTGAAGAGTGCCCAGAATAAAAGCTAAGATACTTATTTGTATTGCTTGCATCAGGGCTGGAACAGTACAGGATGCCAACAATAGAAAGGTCAGGCTAGAGTGTTTGGACTCAAGGGAAACGCAGGGATTCCCATGGTCATCAAAGTTCATCTGTCTATAATCAAAAGTCTCCATATTTGTTAACACGCTAGCAAGTTATTTCTGTTGCAATATATGAATAAACTGGAACCAGAAAATCATGAAAGTTAAATTGCTGCAAAGCCAAATATTTGGGTGGGCTCACTTGAAATAACATAGACCGATTTAGCATGATTCAACCCCTCTATTTTAGTATTTCTATAGCAAGTTTAGGATGTTATGAACTTAAATTCAGCACAATACTAATGTAAATAAGGCATCAAGCCAGGCAAAAGTGCATGAAAACAGGGATAGAAGTAAAGGTGGGTGGAAATGGTAGAGCTAAAGATAATTTCCCTAAATCGTACCAATGTCATCATCAGTTCGGTCCACTGGATCTTTCTCCAGACACTCTCTAACAACATCCCTGCCCATCAATGGATCAGATGCTCGGTCAATGTCCTCTTCATCTTCTTCCTCTTCTTCAGAGTCTACTGCTGTTTCTGGAAGACCGGTAAGATCCACATCCCCCATTTCACTCTCTGTAGCCTGTAGAAAGAAATACTTCTATGTTAATCAGGGTGTCCATATTAAGGTGCCATAAAAACACAGTATCTCTCTGTGAAAAGTTAAACCCCCAAGATGCCTTACTGCAATTATATAGGGCCCGGGTGAGACCACACCTGGAGTATTGTGTACAGTTTTGGTGTCCTTACCCGAGGAAGGATATATTTGCCAGAGGGAGTGCAATGAAGGTTCTCCAGACTGATTCCTGGGATGAGGGGATTGTCCTATGAGGAAAGATTGAGTAGACTAGGACTATATTCTCGAGAAGAATGAGAGGTGATCTCATTGAAACATATAACATTCTTACAGGGCTTGACAGGGTAGAGGCAGGGAGGATGTTTCCCCTGGCTGGGGACTCTAGAACCAGGGGTCACAGTCTCAGAATAAGGGGTCAGCCATTTAGGACTGAGATGAGGAGAAACTTCTTCACTCAGAGGGTGGTGAATCTTTGGAATTCTCTACCCCAGAGGGCTGTGGAGGCTCAGTCTTTCAGTATATTCAAGACAGAGATCGATAGATTTTTGGATATTAAGTGAATCAAGGGATATGGGGATAGTGCAGGAAAGTGGGGTTGAGGTAGAAGATCATCCATGATCTTATTGAATGGCGGAGCAGGCTCGGGTGGCCGAATGGCCTACTCCTGCTCCTAATTCTTATGTTATTATAGATCACAGATGCTGGTGATAGTATGATAATGTTATAAAATGAATTTTGCACTCAGATGGGACGAGTATATCAGAGATATTGATATCCTCTGAAAACATCATAAAATCAAATACCTGTACCTATTAATCTACATTGAAATTAAGGCAAGATGCAGAGAAGTGTCAGAGGTTTTAAACAGTATGGCTGGACTTGTGAATTCTCATTTTCAATTTAGTGAACATTATTGTTATATTTACTCAAAAATGAAAATATATCTATTTTAATAGATTTGGATTTGTAGAAAGTATACAGGTACAACGTCTAAAATCCGGAATCCTCGGGACTGAGTCCGTTCTGGTTTTTCGGATTTCTGGATTACAGACAAGCAAATCTATCGTCTGCAATCCGGAATCCTTGACAAAATCCGAGCCGAATTTTGGGTTTTGCCCCAAAAATGTCCGGTTTTCGGATAATAATTCTGGATTCAGAGTCCAAAACAGGCTTCTTCCCTGTTCCAGTCTGAAAATCAGTGCTCTAAATAACTAAATGGTTTCTAATTATTGAAATTACCACATCAACACGTTAGCAGGATAAGCGTTAATTGTGGGATGAGGTTATCAAAGTTTCTGGAGAACTCCTCAACTCCTAGATTTGAGAACAGTTTCAACTGATGCAATTATTGGGTCTATTGGCAAAAGGCTACTTTTTAGTCTTACTATCATTGAGCATTAACTTGCAGAACATTTATTGTTCTCATTTCTCTTACCTCATCTTAACATACTCAAATCACTGCATCTTCACAAGGCAGATTAACAAAAAATCATCCCAATATTTAGTCATCTTTTATAAACAGACACCGACGAACAAAACAGTATGTTCAGCAAAGGTGGTCCCTCACACAATTTCTAAATTATACACATTAGAAAGGGCTTGACATAAAAACAATATACTAATCTTGTCACAGGATATACAATTCAACTATTCTGCAGTCACTTGTTCTTTCACTGTTTATTAATTTTGTTGGCAGTGAAAGCCCAAGTCAAAATTCAATGTATTTTGTTCTTCTGCTTTCTAAAAAAAAAACAAGGGGAATTCAATGAGGGTACATGCTCAAACCAAAAGTTGAATTAAGAGGGCTCTTTGTCCAATCCCTGAACATGTTACAGATGTTTCTAGACATCTCAGCATTGACAACTCTTTATGACACAAAGAGCCAGACTTTATCTTGAAAGTTATTTAAAATAAAGAAACATAAACATGTAACACTGATATTAAATGCTAGCTAATATCAGTATATTTGAATAATTCACTCCCAGAGCTACTCTCATACCATCTCCACTATAACTTTTATTGTGTGCATTATGATAGAATGACTCTTTGATCCCAATTTTCCACTTTCTTTGCGGAAATTATTCCCTCAAATGCTGATTCTGCCCTCTGCTCTTTTCATAATCAATAACTTAATCTGGCATCATTAAAACAACGGTTTTGTTAAATTTTAATGATTATATAAAGGAATTTGAAACCATTAAATCAAGCTGTTGGATCATCAGATTTATTTTCAGATTAATCTGTAGCTGGTAAAACTAATTTGTTTCTGGTTGGCTGGACGGTTATGATAGACAAAGTCAAATACTAAATTATTAAACATATGGTTGAAAAGAAATGATGGCACAAGTACATCAGCATCCTGCAACAGGTCATAGATTGCAAGATCTAGTTTTAAATACAAGCCTGAACTCACCTCGTCTCTTTCCTTTGATTTAATTTCCCTCCAGTCCTCCTTTAACTTATCCCGCTATATAAACTCTCCTACTCATATTTACGGTCGACCCCTCAAACTTGCCATCTCACGTGGTCTCTTTACTCTCATTGTCTTGATCACAGCCAAGACAATGTCCAGCAACTTACTTGTATCCTTCACCACCCACATCTTCCTACTCCCTTCCATCCCCACTTACTTCCGTGTCCACCAGTGGAAAAAAACATCCACCCAAGTCACTTATAATTGCGCTTTAAAGCTGTAAACTGCCAAGCCTTTGGCCTTCCATTCTTCTCAATACTCCTGCAGCTATTAATTTGCTCAACCACTCGCTCATCTCCACCTTTAATGTTCTTGTCCACAGTACAATCCTTACTCTCCTATTCTGGCATGGCCCCATCATCACTCCCTCACGTCCAAGGGCCACAGACATGAGCCTCTCTGGCACACAACTGGTTGAACCATTTATTGCCAGATCTGGCTGGACCACATCAAACACAATCGGGCCTGTTCTCTCTCTCAAACCGTTTACTATTCTCGGATCATTCGGGAAAGCAAAGGCAGCGCCCAGCTCCTTTTCTCCACTAACAACCTTCTCCATAAACCCCTGCCCTCTCCACCCACACTTCCAACAAGTGGAAGGAGCTTATGGACTTTTTTATTAAGATAGAGACAAACCATTCAGCTGCAGCAGCCACGCTCCCCCCTGCCCCGCCCCTCCCCGCGCAAACCTCCCTCAAGGTTCTCTCCTGCCCGAGTCCTGAACTTATGTTGTCTTCTAGTTTCTGTCCCTCCATGCCTTTTCCGAGCTCATCTTGTTTATGAGACCCACCACCTGCTCTCTTAACCCTATTTGCACTAAGCTGCTGACTACCCAACTTTCTTTCCAGGCCCTCATACTAGCTGACATGGTAAATGGTTCCTTCTCCTCAGTTACTTTCTCTCTCCCTTTTAAAACTGTCGTCATCAACCCTCTTCAAAAATCCACCCTCGACCATTCTCGTCCGTGCAAACTACCTCAGGAGTGAAATGGCCCTAATCAATGCCACAAATAACGCCCACTGTGACTGTTACTTTAGTGCACTATTTCTACTCGTCCTTCTTGACCTCCCTACAGTTTTAAACACTGTTAACCACACCAACGCCTTTCAACGCCTCTCTCTTATCTGTTCAAAAATATCAAGAGCATTTCTGGGAATGGTTTTTCCTCCCACTCCCTCAACATTACCTCTGGAGTCCCTCAAGGATCTGTCCTTAGCCACATCCTCCTACTCATGTACATTATCCACCAATGTGGTGTCAGGTTACATATATATATATATATATATATATATACGCTGACGACACCCAGCTCTAACTTCACCACCACTCTCTCAAACCTTCCACTGCCTTTGTTGTCAGACTGCGTATCTGACATCCAGTCCTGGATGAGCCACAATTTCCTCCAGTTGAATACTGAAGCTATTGTCTTCGGCTCTTGCCACAAACGCCGTACTCTTGCCACTGATTCCATTCTCCTCCCCTGGCCATTGTCTCAGGTTGAACCACACGGCTTGCAATCCAGGCGCCCTATTTGAACCCTGACTCAGTGTACAATCCCATATCCCATCCATCACAAAGACTGCCTACTTCCTCTCTGTAACACTGCCCAGTCATTACCCCTGCCTCACTCCATCTGCTGCCTAAACCCTCATCTATACCTCTGGCACCTCCAGACTCAGCTATTCCAACACTCTGCTGGCTGGCCTCTCTTCCTTCACCCTCCGTTCAGCTTACCTGTCATATTCTATCCCGCACCAAGTCCTGCTCACTGACCTACATTAACCCCCAGGCCCCCAATGCTTTAAGTTTAAAATTTTCATTTAAAGCTCAATGGGCTCTCCACTCCCCATCTGGCACGGTGTCAAATTTTGTTTGATAATGCTCTGTTTGCCTTGGGATGTTTTACTAGTTAAATGTGTTATATAAATGCAAGTTGTTGTTGTGAGCGAGAGTTCGAGGCCAGGGGCAGCACAGGCCAGCCCACACTGCAATATGTGTGCTCACTAGGTCCGTGCGGCAGAGCTGGTCTCCAGTCGTCTTGGGTAATCCTTGCCACTGGACCAAGACCGAGCTCTGTCAAGCCCGTGTGGTGGCTAGTATGCAGCGGCCACCACACGTTAAAAAAATCCACGCAGAGGCATCTTCCATCCTTCAGGATGTAGCTCAGGACCTGGAATATTAGGTCCTTCATTGAAACACCTGTGAACTCATCCCTTTTCGGCGTGGAAGCAAGTCATCCTCGTTTCGAGGAACTGCCTATGATGATGATGATGATGTTGTTGTTTGTTGTTGTGTTGATTTGTGTCTGATTATGCTTCTGTGTAGCACCTTGGGATGTTTTTCTATGTTAAAGGTGCTATATAAATGCATAACTGGGGTCCCTAAGCCTTGGCTCTGCCAAGCTGTATCTGAACTGGATGGGTAGATGCGGAGAGTGTGTATTCCATATTGGGCAAACAGGACCGTTAGCTGCGTAAATTTCTCAGTAACTTGGTTTCGAGGTCAATAAACAAGAGCTTGATTTCCTTCCATGTTAAAGACTTGATTGACCAAAAATTAAGTCCCATCTATGGACATCGAGAAGCTGTAATAAATTATTTTATATTTATAATTTCAATTGGGGTAGCAAATAAAAAATGAGTACTGACTTACATAAATGCCAGCCAAATGTTATGCAGACATAAGCAAAGCAACCCCCTCTATTCATATATCTGTTATACAAGAGGATGAATGTATTAATAATTAAGAGTTTCGGATCAATGCTGAAAGCAGCCTCAGATCTAGTCTTTAACATTTACACAACCATAAGAAAGAATTGGACAACCCTTTACAATTACAGGAAATTGCACTGCGCTCGAGGACAATTACTGGCTGTCTTAAGCACAGAAATGGCACTGCATACAGGATATGCAGACTGGCAATGTGAGTTGTATTGACCGTCCTAAAAATATCAATGTCTACTGCAAACTTCACTCCCCCACTGACGAGGAAACTATTTTGACTGCACTGCGTATTTGTTCTTTTATTTATTTTTAAATTTTGCACCCAATCTGTGCAGTGCTTGCCCCGACGATAGTTGGTTTTCATTTATCCCTTTCTCAACAGGGCAAAAGGATGCTCTTTTCCTGTTTAACCTTTAGAAGAGGCATACAGCTGGGATGAGAGGGATTCGATCTCATCACTACCATCCAAAGCAACAGGAAGCCAATCCAAGTCATACATAATTAGAATCTTCATGAAGAGCATTGCTGAATTTTAACACCAACAACAGTGGAGTTTGCTTGGCAATTAAATGTGTAACACTTATCAAAGGTACAATGATCTTCTGGATTTATTATTTTTAAAAAGCAAATAAACTGGTTGGATAAAAATGAAAGCAGGATTTTATTTTAAGAACAAGTCTCACCATCAGGACTCCACTTAAAAATCAACCAGTTACTGTAGTGGAATTAGCATCTTTGATATCCTTTAGATATTTTTCCCTGGAAAAATTATTAGAGAAACACATTTGAGGAGTTTTAACCCCGACAATATTACATACGATATATGGCACAGAAACAGGCTATTCAGCCCAACCAGTCCATGCCGGATGCCTGAATGAATGAGGAGGACGCTAAGAGGCTACAGGGTGACTTGGACAGGTTAGGTGAGTGGGCAAATGCATGGCAGATGCAGTATAATGTGGATAAATGTGAGGTTATCCATTTTGGGGGCAAAAACACGAAGGCAGATTATCTGAATGGTGGCAGATTAGGAAAAGGGGAGGTGCAACTAGACCTGGGTGTCATGGTTCATCAGTCATTGAAAGTTGGCATGCAGGTACAGCAGGCAGTAAAGAAGGCAAATGGTATGTTGATCTTCATAGCTCGGGGATTTGAGCAGGGAGGTCTTACTGCAGTTGTACAGGGCCTTAGTGAGGCCTCACCTGGAATATTGTGTTCAGTTTTGGTCTCCTAATCTGAGGAAGGACATTCTTGCTCGTGAGGGAGTGCAGCGAAGGTTCACCAGACTGATTCCAGGGATGGCTGGGCTGTCATATGAGGAGAGATTGGATCAACTGGGGCTGTATTCACTGGAGTTTACAAGGATGAGAGGGGATCTCATAGAACCGTATAAGATTCTGACAGGACTGGACAGGTTAGATGCGGGAAGAATGTTCCCGATGTTGGGGAAGTCCAGAACCAGGGGACATAGTCTTAGGATAAGGGGTAGGCCATTTAGGACTGAGATGAGAAGAAACTTCTTCACTCAGAGTTGTTAAACCTGTGGAATTCCCTGCCGCAGAAAGTTGTTGATACCAGTTCATTGGATATATTCAAGAGGGAGTTAGATATGGCCCTTACGGCTAAAGAGATCAAGGGGTATGGAGAGAAAGCAGGAAAGGGGTACTGAGGTGAATGATCAGCCATGATCTTATTGAATGACTGTGTAGGCCCGAAGGGCCGAATGGACTACTCCCGCACCTATTTTCTATGTTTCTATGTTCCTAAAATGGATTTTGATACTACTGCGATTTTTTTTCAGTCATTTTTGTTGATTTTTAAAAACAGTAAATACTGATGACATTAAAAAAGTTGCCGGCACCCATGGTACAAAGGAACTGAATTAATATGGTAGCTGAATCTCTTTTGATGATGGTGTCAACCAATATTAATTCAGCTCCCTCAAAGACTGTCAAAATCAAATACTCCCTTAAGCCATTGCAATCCAAAGATGAAATCTAGTATCATTGGCCAAACATTAATATTCAAAAGTCACAAGAAATGGCAAGAAAAAGAAACAAATATTTCACAATTATATTATGATACAAACAGATAGAACAAGGAAAACAAGTGTAGTGCCCCCGTACCTGAATATATTTGTAGCAAGGTGATCTCTGTCTTTACAACAGTACTTCATTGGCTGTAAAGCACTGAGATGTCGTGAAAAGCGCTATATAAATCCAAGTCTTTCTTCAGTTATTCGAAGTTAGTGCCACCATGGTATTTTTAGGAAGAGCATTGTCCTCAGTATTTGTTTGTATGATGATCTACATTACTGAAGTTTCTAGTTGTGGCCAACACTCCAGTTTGATTAACTGTTTGTGAAGTAGGAGTGCATGCTGAGTTGCATGGCCATTTAATTTTTCATACAACAGGATGTTAGAAAACTAACAGCCTTGCTCATCCATGCCTCATTTGTAGTGAACCGAGGAGCTCACTAATCAAGTTTACTGAAGGAACCCAAATCAATTATTCTTATCAAAACCCAGCTCAGCAGGAGGGATGAAAGATTTCAATTCCAGAGTCTTTTTAGATCTGATGTAAAATTTTGTGAATTTTAACAAATTAAAAAAGAAGAAATGGCACACATCCCACTCTTAGCCCCTCAAAAATATATATCAGTTTGAAAAGACGAGGCAGTGGAAAGAAGAAACGAGTGTAAAATAAAGGAGCAAACATTGCATAAATGCTCCAGACAGAAACGGATGTGGGTGGGGAGGCGATAAGGAGGCATCTCGCATCAAATCCTTCCAAATTTCACACCTGATCTTCACCCCATATCTCTCTAGCAAATCTAGTGTCCTTTTACAATGTGAAAGATTACTTTTATTTTTTTTGGAACTTTGTTCATGACCCAATACAAACCAGGTTTGCTAAACACATTTTCAATCACTCGGTTATCGCAGACTGGCAGAAATTTCCGAGCCAGTGCCACTGTGATGTCATCAGCACTCACCAAAAAGAAAAGGATCTTATACACTTTTTCAGAATTTTAAAAGCTACCTTAATGGTGAGACTCTCCTTTTTTTTTCTTCTGAAGGCAGTGGGTATAGTTTCGTGGGTACCAGTCACCATCTGATCCTTCATCCAAATAGTCATTCTTCACGTGCAAGTCTGGGGTGCTCAACAAGCTAGTGACAACAGTAGGTATCACATCTAAGCCCAAACCTGTCCTCACTCACAAGTACTTTCCAACAGAATCAGAAGCAGAAATCTGACTGATACTTCCTTTCCATAGCTTGGGGAAGCCAAGGCCAACTGCAGCCCTCCACTGCCATGCATCTGAGATCAGTGAGACCAAGAAATACCTGTAATAAATCCTTATGGGTTAGTTGCTCATCACATGGTGCAACTGTGCTGTCCACGGAGAACTTCAAACAATTGATTAGCTACACGAAGTACATCCTTATCAAGTAAATTAGCTAGCCCAATTTTAAGATGGATTTCTCCTGAAATAACGAGTTTTTTTCCCATTATATTGGCCAGTGCCAATTATAAACAAAGATAATTTGTATCTCGACCTTGTGCTTTAAACACACCTTTGCAGCATCTCTTCTACATGGGGTAAGATGGTGCAATGGGTTAGAACATAATGGGGAAACATTCTGCTTTTGCACTTCTGGTGCAGGTAATATTTTTCTGTTCAGTAATTTTAATGGATAAATAATTACAGAATGTGGGCATGATATTTCCAGCATGCATCAGGATCATAGAAGTGGAAAATTTACTCTGCAGTCCTTTCATATCTGGGACTGGAGTTTGGACACAGACTGAGAATGATGAAATAGAAGTCTCCTTTCAACATCGGCTGCCCTGTGTAAAATGCACAGGCAGTCATGCAAGTCCACAGAACAAAACTATCCAAAATTGTGTCAAATCTGCTCTGTGAAAATAAAATGTTGACTCTTCTGTAGTTGGGAGTCAATGCATGATGTTCGGCACAGCAGAAGGAGCTTTATATTGAATCAAACCTGTGTTGTAACTGAGCTGAACATTCAGCCTATGGCAAACTGACAGATGTTAGGTGCTAAGGCAGTGGAACATTTCCCCACCTCAACGAGAAGAAAATCCACTACAAAGAAATGCAGTGCAAATGTTAACATGTCAAAACAGTTACTAGCTTTGACCCATTGCAATTTCTTTCTGAACTGATTCATCTTTTCATTGAATCATTACAAAACAGGAACTTTTTCAATTTTGTTTTACGTACCAGAACCAGATGTTTAACACAGTCATCCAATGCAGATGTCAAAACAAAGCCATGCGTTCATTTTCCCCAACTGTATTATGCAATGCTACATTACGAGAACAGCTCATTGGGTTGAGAGGGATGATCATCCAGGATTCAAGGTTGTGAGTTGAGATGGAGGAGATTGATATTACCAAGGATGAGGAGTCACTCAGTGCAGAGGCTGAGGGCTGGTATCACTGGGTGTACCCAGGATTTTGAGTGGGGTGGAACAAGGTGAGGTACTCAATGCAGAAGGTGCTGGAGGAGCAATGGGAAAGATGAAGGTATCATTTGGTATTAAGGGCAGCACCTCGGATTTGGGCAAGTCAGTGCTAGAAAACACAGCTCGAAAGGGAAGTTGCAGTAAGGAGCAAAGTTTTGCATTCCAAGAGACACGTTTCAGTCAAAACCATATCAATGCATTGTCCACAATAGGGTCGAGAATGACAAGGGCCGTGAGTGGACATTTTGGAGGGGCATCATTGTTCATCCACTGGCAGAGTCCTGGGGGACAGTTGGGGGGGGGTGAGCAGAACAAGGAGAAGGTCTGCATGATTAGCCCCCAGTAAACACGCTGGGTAGGAAGATTGGCGACAGGATGGGACAGTTAAGGTTACTTTTAGCCCTTTAGAGAATGCCGAGAGAGTAAATCTGCGGGCTTTATCCAGGTGGGATTCAAGACTGGTATGGTGGCAAGTGATTAGGAAGGCAGAGGAGTAGTGATGTTTTGGGGTAAAGATTTAGTGGGGGTGGGGGGTGGGTGGGCAAAGTATTTATAAATCGGGAAATGAAAAGTGGTAGAGGTTACAGAAAGGGAAGGAGACGGGCAAGAAGGGGCCAACCGAAATAAAAAAGAGACAGACTATTGGGCTCTGGTCTGGAGTGACACATAAGTAGACACAGAGGAAAATTAAGTTACAAAGCTAAGATTAAGTTACAAAGCTAAGATTAGAAGAAATAAGTCCTAGTCGTAAACAGAGGACAGGGAGGAGTCCAAAATTACTGGTGGGATTATGATGACGAGTTGACAGGGTGTAGTCATTTTGGAGAATCAATATCCAAGTTTGGGGACAGTTGTGGTGAGAAAGTGAATCCAGGAGCTGTTCGAGAATCAGAGTATCAATAGGAGTACTGCTGGACGTTGTTCAGTGAAAACAGAGGGCAAATGAAGAGCTGAAATAACCATGAGCCAGCAGAGGTCGATTAAGGGGTGCAGTGCAGTGGCGTCAGGTGTTAGCAGTGCACCCCCGCGGATCTGGTAGGCAGTGGGAGTGAAACCCATGGACTAAGAGCAGTGAAATGGAGTGAACCAAGGCAGATAAATGATAGATCCACTGAATCGGTGCAGATAAGGAAGCTGGACCAAGGAACTAATATAAGTAAGTGAGGATCACACAAGAACAAGAGCAGCTGATGGAGCTTGTGATGTCGGTCCCACCTAGTCCAGCTAAAGGTGATCTAAGAGTTCTGAAGAATTAGTGGAGTTAGCAACCAGAGGCAGATCAGTCATACAATGCAGTCCAGTCGAGCAGCAGTCCTGATGGCAGAGAAATCCAGGAGTCCGGGAAATCAAATGTGCGTAGAGTTCCAAACGTTGAAAAAAGCACAGTAAAAACACAGAACAAGTTGGGTCAGGGGATGGACAATGTTTTATGCACATGTAGCTTGTGTTGATTGAGCTCAAATGCACCTACCGTTAGAGGCAGTGGACTTTAAGCAATGGAGGAGTGGAGACTTGTGGGGGAATGACAAAGCTTAGCAATGAAAATTGGTGCATGTCAATTATATTGATCAGAATACCTGTACAGTACAACCACTGTCTATTACTTTAACACAGAGAACAATTTTGCAGCTTATTCTGCGAATGTGTTATGAAATTGCATCCTGCACTAAAACACTAGACTATAATTACCATTCGATTGACCCTTCTAAATGAAGCTCTGAGTGGCTCATAGTCTAAATTCTGCCAAGCCATGGAAGAAATCCAGCACGCTAGATGTAGTGTAACTAGTTAGGTTTGGTTTAACAATGTGTTCCACTTATATTTTACATACACTCCTGTTTAAAATTAGATTTCAAAAGATATTATGAGAGGAAGAGTATACACACTGATAATGTAAAACTTTTGTGAGGTCAAAGGACTTTTAAGTAGAACCTCATATGGCAGCCTCAGATGCTGGTTATTATACTATAATACTCAATCATGGACTTGCCCCAAGTGGTCATTGTATTCAAGTCCATGGTAGCACTACCTGCATGACTTCCATTTAAACATTTAGGTTGGTTGTTGGAGGGATGGAAAAAGTGATGCATTCATCTTAAGTGAAGATTCTATTTATACAAAGGAATCATGAAAACTACCCACGTCACCATCGCATGTCATTTAAAAAAAACATTGAATTAAAAATAGAAATTGTGGGTTCCTGCTTCCCCATGATTCAGAAATCAAGTCTAACACAAACTAATGCGATAGTGCGCTGCCACTTAGCAAGTGACCCCCATGAGTCTCACTTAGTGTCATAATAATAACTTTTATTTACATAGCGTCTTTAACGTAATAAAACGTCCCAAGACGCTTCATTCACAACAGTGTTACAAACAGATAAATTTGACACCGAGCCACAGAAGAAATTAAGGCAGATGATCAAAAGCTTGTTTAAAGAGGTAGATTTTAACAATCATCTTAAAGGAGGAGAGAGAGGTAGAGAGGCATAGAGGTTTAGGGAGAGAGTTCCAGAGCTTAGGGCCCAGGCAGCTGAGGGCACGTCCACCGATGGTTGAGCAGTTATAATGAGGGATGTTCAAGAGGCCAGAATTTGAGGAGCGCAGACATCTTGTGGGATTGTGAGGCTGAAAAAGATTAGAGATAGGGAGGGGCAAGTCCATGGAGTGATTTATAAACAAGGATGAGAATTTTGAAATCGAGGCATTGTTTAACTGGGAGCTAATGTAGGTCAGAAAGTACAGGGGTGATCTTGACTTGGTGCGAGTTAGTACACGGGCTGCTGAGTTTTGGATGACTTCAAGTTTACGTAGTGTGGATTGTGGAAGGTAAGTCAGGAGTGAGTTGGCATAGTCAAGTCTAGAGGTAAAGACATGAATGAAGGTTTCAGCAGCAGAAGAGCTGAGGCAGGGACGGAGGTGGGCAACATTACGGAGGTGGAAAAAGGCAGTTTTAGTTATGCCACAGATATGTGGCTGGAAATTCATTTCAGGGTCAAATATGACACCTAGGTTGCGAACAGTCTTTTTCACTCTCAGATTGATGCTAGGAAGAGGGATGGAGTCAGTGGTTAGGGAACGCAATTTGTAGCAAGGACTAAAGATAATAGCTTCGGTCTTCCCAATATTTAACTGGAGAAAATTTCTGCTCATCCAGTACCCAATGTCGGACAAGCAATCTGACAATTTAGATACCAAGCAGGGGTCGACAGAAGTGGTGGAGAGGTAGAGCTGGGTGTCGTTTGCGTACATGTGGAAACTGACTCCGTGTGATATCGCCAAGGGGCAGCAGATAGATGAGAAATAAGAGGGGGCCAAGGACAGATCCTTGGGGGACATCAGAGGTAACGATGCAGGAAGAAAAGCCATTGCTGAAGATTTTCTGGTTACGATTAAATAGATAAGAATGGAACCAGGCGAGTGCAGTCCCACCCAGCTGGACATTGGCGGAAAGGCGTTGGAGGAGGATGGAGTGGTCAACTGTGCCAAAGGCTGTAGATAGGTGTAGAAGGACGAAGAGGGATAGTTTATCTTTGTCATAGTCACAAAGGATGTCATTTGTGACTTTGATGAGAGCAGTTTCGGTACTGTGGCAGGGGCGAAAACCAGATTGAAGTTTTCAAACATTGAATTCATGGAAAGATGGTCACGGATTTGGGAGACAACAACACGTTCAAGTACTTTGGACAGGAAAGGGAGGTTGAAGATAGGGTGATAGCTAGCAAGCAAAGTGGGGTCAAGGGTTGTTTTTTTGAGAAGAGGGGCGATGATAGCAGATTTGAAGGAGAGGAGAACAGTACCCGAGGAGAGAGAGTACCCGAGGAGAGAGAACCGTTAACAATGTCGGCTAACATGGGAGCCAGAAAAGGAAGTTGGGTGGTCAGCAGTTTAGTGGGAATAGGGTCAAGAGAGCAGGAAGTGGGTCTCATGGATAAGATGAGTTTGGAAAGATTAAGAGGAGAGATCAGAGAGAAACTAGAAAAATGTGAGTTTAAGGCTAGGACAGGTGGGAGCGTCAGATGAAGTTTAGCCCTGTAGGTTAGGTGAAGGAAGTGAACTCGCAGAGGCAGCTGATCGGATGGTCTCAATCTTTGATACAAAGAAGTCCATGAGCTCCTCACACTTGTTGCATACAGTTCCTTCAGGTAACACACTATCACTTCGTTCTCTAGAAGTGCACTCTTGGGAAGATACCACAAATTCATTACTTTTTAAAGAATGAAAAGCAAGCTGCAGGTGGTAATATTCAGAGTAAAGCCACTGGTATACAATACATGTTAGAACCCTGCATCACGTGAAGTATTTAAAGCTCTGAATCAATAAGCTATCTTGGTTAACAAAAGATCACAAATCAGAAACCTCTGTCCAAATGTGATATTATAGCTAATGTCAGGGCATAATTCTAAAGGTTACAGTGGCATTTTAGATTCTTTAAGCTAGCAATGTATTATTTCATCAAATATCAACTTGACATTTTAAATAAAACACATTTAAACATTGGTCAGAAGAATGTCAGTAACCACGATGCAATATCGAAAATCAACTATTTTCAAAATAGGTAAAAGTCTTGCTCTGCCCAAACTAATGGTCACATTTATTATTTTAAGCTGACATCTCATCAAATATTTACTTCTGCATAACCTGCTGGAAATAAAAGCCTCTTTTCCCTTTCAATGTGCAATCAACAGATTTCAGAAATATTAGTTAATTCTAAGAGCATGGCCAGTTTTGCGAGTTTAACTTAAAACACTTGTACTTGGTACTCTCTGTTAGAAGATAACACTCGATATTACAAGATCTTAAAACAGTAATCCTGAAAGAGAACAAAACACAGTACAATACAATCTACACAATGGCACTGCAAGTGTCAAATGGTAGGGCATACTTTTGAACCACAATCTTTTACATGCTGAAGGAATGACAATCTTCCCCTGCCTGCTGCAAGGGTCCTAAATGAAATGAGTTTGAGCAATACAATAGCAAAAAAATTTCTCCTCATTGCTGGTTATTTCATTCAATGAAATCATATGATGGTTAGCATGGGAAATGGAAAAATGTTACACTAGTGTGGAAAGAGAGCTCTTTTGTGGTTGGGGCTGAGTAGGAGGTTTACTTAGACCTAACTGTGCTATACCTGACTAGCAGTACTGACACCAGGTGCCTGAAATTGAAAGTGCTCCAATCGCCAGCATTAATAGTCCTTACCCTGATGAACACAAATTTCACAAAGAAAACTTAAAATTAAATAATAAAGCTTGTCTCCTGGTACAGTTTTGACTTTTATTAATGAACGTAAGCATACAAGATTTCCCAGTTAATCTCCATACCTCACTTTCAATGGGTTTCTGCCTAAGGTAACTAATAGATACAATGAAATACAGGAGAGCAAGGGCGTATAATCACACCAGCAAAATCTGTTCTGTGATATAACGATACTTTGTTTTGCTTTGCATCAGCCTCAATTTCCTCCAGCTCAACACTGAAGACCAAAACCATCAGAACCCGCAATAAACGTTGCTCTCTTGCCACTGATTCCATCACTCTCTCTGGCCACTCTCACAGGTTGACCCAGACTGTTTACGACCTGGCAGTCCAGTTGAACCCAGAGTTCAGCTCCAGTTCCATCACAAAAACAACTTACTCCTGCTTCCACTCCAGTTCACCCTTCCCCGCCACTAAAAATTTTACATATGCCATCATCACCTCCAGACTCGACTACTCCTTGCTGACCTCCCATTCTCGTCCCTCCTTAAATGCTAATTTAACCCAAACTCTGCTGCATGTGTCCCGCCTCGCATTCAGTCTCGCTCATCCATCACCTCCAAGCCTCAAGTTTAAATCCTATCTCTTGTCTTTAAATCACTCTTGTCTGATCAATATTCTCCAACCCTATATTCATTCCAGTGCTCTATATTTCTGACTCTGGTTTCTTGTGCATTCCCCCCACCCCCCGCCCCGTCCGCAATGTCTCCAACCCCCATATTTTCACGTTATCACTGTAACCAGAACCTTGCTCTCTGGAAGTCCCTCCCTAAACCCTTCTGACTCTCCACACCACTTTCTCTTTTCCTTTAAAAACTTCTGTCCTTGACCAAGCTTTCTGTCGACCCTCTTAATCTCTCCTTTTCTGGCTCAACATCCATTTTCTATAAAACTGTCTGTGAAGTGTCTTGGGACTTTTTTAAATGCTAAAGGTGTTTAATAAATACTAATTGTTGCTTTGTGATGTGTGATTGAGTGAATAATTACTGAAAGATGAATAATTATAATGTTTCTCCTCATTGTAACTTTACCTGATAGATATCCGACAGGCTGCTGCTCCCAGAGTCACTGGCAATACTGCACCCGGACTGGCTGGAAGGGACATGCGTCACCTGTGGATGTGGATTATCTGTGAGGTGCATCTTGGAAAGATCTGCAGGAAGCTGTAAAAATTATGAGGAAGGGGAGAAAAAAAATTGATTAATTTGATAAATAAACCAAAAACATAAATTAAAGACTGTTAGACATGCCTGCTGAACTTTACAATAGTCTTTTAAATGATCTAGGGTTTTGCAAGAGGGTGCTTGATTTTGGTAAAAGCTAAGTACCGAATACTTTAGTGTCTGCATGTGTGTAATTGATACTGATGAAATAGATATTAAGGTATAAGATTCCACCAATTCAGTCAAAATAAAATGCCAAGTTTGCATTTTGTTTTGTGGAACTAGCAAAAATTAAACATTTAAAACTTATGGACTTACCACCAATATATTCAACATTGTGACCTCAATGAAACATTTTTTTTCAAAGATTATAAGAACATTAGCCTAGCAATAAAGGATGGTCCATATCAGGGTTGTCCAAACTAGTCACATCCAGCTTGCAAACTTCTATTAAGTCTTTTGCTGGCTTACTTATATTTGCTCTGCTGTTGGTTTCAGCTGCACTAGAAAAGGCAACTCCTTCATTAGTGGATTTACAATCTAAATCACCAATAAGGGATCTGTCCACTGTCCACCAATGAAGGAGCAGACTTAACAAATCTCCAGGCCTGGAAAATTGAAATCAGCACAATAAATATGACTGAGCCAGGAACATAGAAAGAAAAGTACTCAGAGTGGGTAGCAGAGAATGGATGGTGGGTGATGCAGACAATCAACTGAAGCTGTGAAACCAAGTGGGGGGGCAAAAACATGAATGGGGCACAAACAACCTGAGAATTTTTATATATATGAAAACCTTTGTGTAATGCATCAGTGGGGAACAGTGAATGCAGGTTTCCACCACTCATGATTTTTATAATTAATTAGCTGCAAAGCTTCTGACTGATGCAACATTTAAATTGAAATATTTTAATTTCTCTTGTGAATCATGTGCATTTAAAAAAACTGAATGCCCACAAGCACAGGAACTTTTTGTTGAATCACAAGAGATGGCAATGCTAAGTTGGGATCGGTTCCATGCAAAAATTCCACATTCCAAAGTAGCTGGAATTGTGTTTAATTATGATTTTGTCTGTTCCAAATGGCCCATTAAATAATTTTGTATTTTTGCAGCAAAGAGTTGGCACAGACACTATGCATCAACTAGCCTCCTTCTGCTCTATAAACATCTATGGTTGTGGTATATAGGTTTGCCACCCTGCTCTAAAAGGTTGGACATCATTAGACTGCGCGACAATAGCTCTCCAGTAAGTCTGCCTATAAAACCTCCAGCCGCTTAACTGGGAATAGTGTATGAAAATCTAGATATCCCACAACAATCAAAGATAAAACAAAGCAGTTAGATGCCAGAGTGTATATAATGAACCCATACATATGATACAGTATGACACTTGAACAGCTGAACAAACAGGTAGCAAGTCCTTCAAAGTATAATCAGGCCAAAACTCCAACCTACCTACACATATTCAATTCTGAAAAGCAAACTTGGCAGAAAATTTAGACTGGAACAGCCATTCCCTGTATTGTTATGTTTCTTTTTGCTTTTGTCTGTTAAATTGTAACTTACTGCATAGCATGTGAAAAAAAGGAAGACATACACATTGTATGAAAAAAACCACAGAAAACCAAAAGACTAAGTAGGTGACGGATATCTACGTATCAGAGGACGAGAAAGACACATACACATACCAGGCAGCCAGAACGAGAGAAAGTGCATGAAACAGACAGACAGAAAGCGCAAGATTGAAAGCACAAGATACAAAGCGAGAAGAAAAGTCTGGTCACTCCTTTAAACTAAATCAGAACAGTACTCTCAATAGGGTTTAAAACTAAGATGAAAGCCCAAAAGATTAAAAGGAAACAAATGATAAAAAATGGAGAAAGAGTGAGAGGCAAAGAGTAGGATTCACAAAAACAATACATTTATAGAACATAAGAATTAGGAGCCGGAGTAGGCCATCTGGACCTTCGAGCCTACTCTGCCATTCAATAAGATCATGGCTGAACTTTGACGTCAACTCCACTTTCCCACCTGATCCCCATGACCCTTGATTCTCCTAGAGTCCAAAAATCTATCAATCCCAGCCTTGAATATACTCAATGACTCAGCATCCACAGGGGTAGAGAATTCCAAAGGTTGACAACCTTCTGAATGAAGAAATTCCTCCTCATCTCAGTGTTAAATGGCCAACCCCTTATTCTGAGACGATGTCCCCTAGTTTTAGACTCTACAGCCAGGGGAACCAACCTCTCAGCACCTACCCTATCAACCCCCCTCAGAATCATATATGTTTCAATTAAATCACCTCCCATTCTTTTAAACGCCAGAGAGTATAGGCCCAATCTACTCAATCTTTCCTCATAGGACAATCCTCTCCTCCATTAAGGCATGCATGTCCTTTCTCAGAGAAAGGGACCAAAACTCTGCACAGTACTCCGTGTGGTCTCACCAAAACCCTGTAAAATTTGTAGTAAGAATTTGTTACTCCTGTAGTCCAACCTCCTTGCAATAAAGGCCAACGTTATTTGCCCTCCTAATTGCTTGCTGTATCCATATACTAACTTTGTGTTTCCTGTTTGAGAACATCTAAATTTCTCTAAATACCAACATTTAATAGTTTCTCGCCATTTAAAAAATATTCTGTTTTTCTATTCTTCCTACCAAAGTGAATAACCTCACATTATACGCCATCTGCCACCTTACTGCTCACTCACTTAATCTGTCTATATCCCTTTGCAAGCTGTGTGTCCTCCCCACAACTTACTTTCCCACCTATCTTTGTATCGACAGCAATAAGTGCAGTTGCATTGCAGTCGGTCCCTTCATCCAAGTCATTAATATAGATTGTAAATAGCCAAGGCCCGCGCACTGATCCTTGTGGCACCCTACTCGTCACAGCCTGCCAACTGGAAAATGACCCGTTTATCTCTAGTCTCAGTTTTCTGTCTGTTAACCAATCCTCTATCCATGCTAATATATTACCCCCCAACCCCATGAGCCTTTATCTTGTGTAGCAGCCTTTTATGTGGCACCTTATCGAATACCTTTTGGAAATCCAAGTATAATACATCCACTGGTTCCCTTTATCTACCCTGCTAGCTACATCCTCAAAAAACTCTAATAAATTTGTTAAACGCTATTTCTTTTTCATAAAACCATGGTGACTCTACTTAATTAAATGATGATTTTCCAAGTAGCCCCTTACCACTTCCTTAAAAATGGATTACAACATTTTCCTGATGACTGATGTCAGGCTAATTGGTCAATAGTTCCTTGTTTTCTCTCTCCCTTCTTTCTTGAACAGCAGTGTTACATTTGCTGCCTTCCTATCTGCTAGGACCGTTCTAGAATCTAGGGAATTTTGGAAGAGCACAACCGATGCATCCACTATCTCTGCAGCCACCTCTTTTAGAACCCTAGGACGTAGGCCATCAGGTCCAGGGGATTTGTCGGCTTTTAGTCACATTAGTTTCTCAAGTACTTTTTCTCTACTGATATTAATTACTTTAAGTTCTTCACTCTTATTGGTCCCTTGGTTCCCCACTATTTTTGGTGTGCTTTTTGTATCTTCTACTGTGAAGACAGATACAAAATATTTGTCTCTGCCATTTCCTTATTCCACCTGTCTCAGCCTCTAAGAGACCAACGATTACCTTTGCTACTCTATTCCTTTTTACATATTTACAATTATAGAAGCTCTTACAATCTACAATTTTCTCAGCAATTACATAATATTTTAGAGGATACCAACTTTTTTATTTAAATCATAGTATAGGGAGACTGCTGTGAAGTGAAAACTGAGTTGTAGCCCTCCCCCAGTACCTCAGTGAATGTATCCAACTGAGGTAAGTTTTCTTGGAGTTGAGGTCAAAGATCAGACATGATCGTATTGAATGGCGCAGAAGGCTCGAGGGGCTGTATGGCCTAATCCTGCTCCTAATTCGTATGTTCTTATGAAGCATACAGGCTGGGGGATCCAAGCTCAATTCCAGGTCTGTGCTGCATTAATTGATCTCAACCAGGGTGGCAGTAGAGATGCTAAATCCCAAGGATAGCGAGAGGATAATCATCTACAATTCCTGGTCCTAACCACTATCCAACAACCCTATGTGGAGATCAGCCAAGGACAGGATTTGGCTCAACTGTGATGCACCCTACAATTGAATGACCAGCCAATATTCACCATGAATACCAACTACTTGACTGAGGTACAGTATCTTCAGTGATAGAAGTGTATTTTAGCAAGGAGTAAACACCTTCAAGGAAGGGGTGGGGGGAAAGAGTAAAACTGGTGAAGGAAATATATGAAAAAGAAAGCTTTGTAATTTTCCCTTCAATTACTCTGTGACCAAATCTGAATTGCTGATGGGGAGAGAGAGCTTGGTGTATGGACAGGCACAATGCCATCTAGTATATGCAATATTTAGCAACTGACTATAAAACCTGTCTAGCAGCCAGCCTGTCTACCTTGGCAAGGGGCTAAAAATAAATTTCACACCCTGTCTCTTCTGTCAGTTTTACTACATAAAGTGGACATTTTGGCTGTCATACTCGAGAGGGCTTCTTATATAGAGCTATGATGGTTTCAGTTCCCTTTGTCAACTACTAGCCGTGGAAATGAAAAATAGCATCTGAAAGATTGCTTTGACAGCTGGCACAATATACGAAATATAAAGGCCATTTTGTGCCAAAAATACTGACATAAGGAAGAGAAATCTGCAGTCTTATTGAGAGAGAATTTTAAAATCATAACAGGAAATACCTCACCAAGATAGACAGGCAAAATGGCTCAAAAATATGGCTTTATAAAATTTTTGATGGAAATCAACATTTCCTTTTACTTGTTTATATTTATATTTGAGCAAGGCATCAGCTGTGGCTCAGTTAGTAGCACTCTCGCTTCAGAGTCAGAAGGTTGTGGGTTCATGTCCCACTGCAGAGACTTAAATACAAAGATCAAGGCTGACACTCCAGTGCTGTACTGAGGGAGTGCGGCACTGTCAGTAGTGCTGTCTTTTGGATGAAATCTTAAACCAACGCCCGGGTCTGATCTCTCAGGTGGACGAAAAAAATCCCATGGCACTATATCGAAGAAAAGTACGGCAGTTATCCCCAGTGTCCTGGCTAATATTTATCTCTCAATACACATCACTAAAACTGAATATCTTGTCATTTTCACGTTGCTGTTTGCGGGGGCTTGCTGTGCACAAATTGGCTGCCGCGTTTCCTATCTTACCACAGTGACTACACTTCAAAAGCACTTCATTGGCTGTAAATGCTTAGGGACGTCCTGACTCCGTGACGAGCGCGATATAAATGCAAGTTTTTCTTATTTTGTAGCATATGAAAAAAATGGATACATCTGGTTTTCCTTAGCTCTTCCCATGGCATTCACTATTTGATGTTTGTTGGAGCAGCAAGACATCTGCTAAATCTGCTCTGTAATTGGTTATTGAGAGAGGGAAGTTCTTGGCTTTTGTTCACTGCCGCAAAGACCTTTTGAGATCACGAAATGATGATTTGAAGAATCGTTTGCATGGGCCTGCAAACCATGGCTCTGTGATAATATCTGTGGCACATTCTTCTATTCAGTGCATTGAGCCAACAACCTGCATTTTTTTTAAATACACAAATACACATCATAAGAATATGGATATTGAGGATTCTTGCCTTTGGTGCTATGGCATACTTCCTCACTCACATAAAATCCTGCAACCCCATCATCCCTTTTATTTGAAACTCCAATGGTTATATGCCCAGTGAATTGAAGATCATGGCTTTTAACTCACTTCATGACCTCACCTATTCTCTATTCCATACATATGTCAACACACACATTGTTATGTATGAATAAAGAGTCTGACTAGATACCATGAGCTCAAAGTAAAGTGTGACCGTAGTCTTTTATTGCAGGTCTCCAGAGTGCCTCTCCAGCCTGTGAGGCCTCCTTAAGGGATTGTGGGATCCCTTGGGACTCTAGGGGATGTGCCCTCTGGTGGCTACACAAGGTTTAAAAAGGTTTACACATATATAACACCCCTCCGGCACCCCACCCCGCCAAAGTCAATAGTGTAACTATTTACATGGTGAGTCGATCTGGAGCCTTTCTTTCCCTGGTTGATTGTCTCGGTGCAAATGCTGGTTTTGGTGAATTGTTTGTTAGGCCCTCGCTGGGCTACTGTGCTTGCTGGGCTGCCTGGTGTGGTGAGTCCTGCTGGGCTGCTGCGGGTGATGGGTTCTGCTTTGTGGTCAACCGCAATGTCGGTTGCCACTGGTGTGTATGTTAGAGGGTCAAAGAAGGTAGGGTCCAATGTGGGTTGCTTTGGATAGTCCGTAAATCTGAGTTTGATTTGGTCCAAGTGTTTCCGGTGGGTGAGTCCATTTGAAAGTTTGACCTGAAACACCCTACTCCCCTCTTTGGCCACAACCGTGCCAGGAAGCTACTTGGGACCTTGTCCATAGTTCAACACAAATACAGGATCATTGATTTCAATTGCGCATTTGCACCATCATGATGTGTACTTTGTTGAAGCCGCCTGCTCTCTACCTGTTCATGTAGATCAGGGTGAACTGACGAGAGCCTTGTCTTAAGTGCCCTTTTCATGAGCGGGTGGAATCCCAGTAAGTGAATGGGGTCTTGTGTGGAGCTAAGCAGGACTCGGGATCGGCGAGTCTGCAGTGAGCCTTCAGTTACCCTCTTCAAGCTCTGCTTGATGGTTTGCACTGCTCTCTCTGCTTGACCATTGGATGCTGGTTTGAACGGGGCAGATGTAACATGTTTGATCCCAGTACAGGCCATGAACTCTTTGAACTCTGCACTGGTGAAACATGGCCCATTCTCACTCACAAAGATATCAGGCAGGCCGTGCGTGGCAAACATGGCCTGCAGGCTTTCAGTGGTGGCAGCGGATGTGCTTGCTGACATTATCTCACATTCAATCCATTTGGAGTACGCATCTACAACCACTAGGAACATTTTACCCAAAAACGAGCCTGCATAGTCGACGTGACTAGGGACCACGGCTTGGAGGGCCAAGACCATAAACTTAGTGGCGCCTCCCTGGGTGCATTGCTTAACTGCCAGCACGTGTTACATTTGTGCACGCAGGACTCTAAGTCCGCATCGATACCAGGCCACCACACATGGGATCTGGCTATCGCTTTCATCATTATAATGCCTGGGTGAGTACTGTGGAGATCACTGATGAAAGTGTCCCTGCCCTTCTTGGGGACCACTACCCGATTACCTCACAGAAGGCAGTCTGCCTGTATAGATATTTCATCTTTGCGCCACTGGTACGGCTTTATCTCTTCCTGCATTTCCACTGGGACACTGGATCAGCTCCCTTGAAGCACACAATTTTTTTACTAGGAATAGTAAGGGAGCCTGGCTCATCCAGGTTCTAATCTGTCGGGCTGTGACGGGTGATTGCTCATTCGCAAATGCTTCCATAACCATGACCATGACTAAATCTGCAGGCTATGCCATTTCCACCCCTGCGGTGGGCAATGGCAGCCTACGAGAGCATCGGCACAGTTTTCTGTGCCTGGCCTGTGGCGGATGGCGTAGTTGTATGCGGACCTGAGCGCCTATCTCTGGATGCGGGCCGATGCATTCGTATTTATCCCCTTAATTTCGGAAAAAAGGGATATCAGTGGCTTATGGTCAGTTTCCAATTCAAATTTGAGCCCAAACAGATATTGATGTATTTTCTTTACCCCATAAACACACGCTAAAGCTTCTTTTTCAATCATGCTGTAGGGTCTCTCAGCCTTAGACAGACTTCTGGATGCATAAGCAACCGTTTGCAATTTCCCAGATTAGCTTGTTGCAATACACACCCGATGCCATAAGAACGACGCATCACATGCTAGTACCAAACGTTTACATGGATCATACAACACAAGCAATTTGTTTGAGCATAACTATTTTCTAGCTTTTACAAAGGCATTTTCTTGGCTTTTGCCCCATACCCATTCGTCTTCTTTAAGCATGCCGTGGTTCTAACAGTGCTAAGACCCGGTAAGAAGTTACCAAAGTAGTCCAGGAGTCCTAGAAACGATCGCAGCTCCATCACATTCTGTGGCCTCGGTGCATTCTCGTTTGCCTCCGTCTTCGAATCGGTGGGCCTGATGCCGTCCGTCGCGATTCTTCTCCCCAGGAACTCCACTTCAGGCGCCAGGAAAATGCACTTCGAACTTTTTAACCTGAGCCACACACAGTTGAGTCGATTAAGAACCTCCTCCAGGTTCTGCAGATGCTTGACTGTGTCCTGACCTGTAACCAAGATGTCGTCCTGGAAGGCTACTGTGCGCAGGACCGACTTCAGTAAGCTTTCTATGTTTCTCTGGAATATCGCCGCGGCTGATCGAATTCCAAACGGGTATCTGTTGTCGATGAAGAGACCTTTGTGCGTATTGATGCAGGTGAGGCCTTTCGATGATTCTTCCAGCTCCTGCATCACGTAGGCCGAGGTCAAGTCCAGCTTGCAGCCGGTCTAGTTCGATCTCTACCCTTTCTCTCATCATGTACGGTACAGCTCTCGCCTTGTGATGGATGGGTCGCGCCCCCGGAATTAGGTGGATCTGCACTTTTGCTCCTTGGAACTTCCCGATGCCTGGTTCGAACAGCGAAGGGAATTTGTTTAAGACCTGGGCACACAAAGTGTCGTCAGCGGACGAGAGCGCTCAAACGTCGTCCCAGTTCCAGCGTATCTTTCCCAACCAGCTGCTGCCAAGCAGCGTGGGACCATCACCCGGTACCACCCAGAGTGGTAGCTTGTGCACCGCTCCATCGTAGAAGACCTTTACAGTAGCACTGACGATTACGGGAATCAGTTCCTTTGTGTAAGTTCTCAGTTTAGCGCGAATGAGAGTCAGGATTGGCCTTGAGGCCTTGCTGCACCACAATTTATCGAAAGTCTTTTTGCTCATAATGGACTGGCCTTGCGCCCGTGTCCAGCTCCATTGACACCGGGAGTCCATTTAATTCAACCTTCAGCATTATCGGGGGACGCTTTGTGGTAAATGTGTGCACCCCATATACCTCTGGCTCCTCGGTCTGAGGCTCAGGTGCGTCGTGATCCGCCATGGATCTGTCCTCCTCTGCAACATGGTGGTTTGCAGGATTAACAGGGTTTGCAGCTCGTCTGCACATACATTGGAGATGTCCCATTGTTCCACAGCCCTTGCAAATGTACCCTTTGAAGCGGCATGAATGGAAACGATGATCACCCCCGCAGCGTCAATAAGGTGTTAATGGCCTTGCATTCATCACCCTTGATGGTGGACTCAGACATCTGCGGACGTGCAGCTGCAGGCATGTGGGGTCTGCCCTGTACGTTGCGATTTGAAAACATCTCCACTTTGTTCACAGTACTTAGCAGCACTCGTGTGCTGAGAGATTTGCTTAATATTGTCACTGGTGGCAATGAACGCCTGGGCTATCGCTATGGCTTTACTCAAGGTTGGGGTGTCTGCAGTCAAAAGTTTGCGAAGTATCACTTCATCGCCAATGCCAAGTACGAAAAAGGCTCTGAGCATGTGCTCTAAATGTCCTTCAAATTCGCAATGTCCTGCAAGGCGTCTTAGCTCGGCGACATAATTTGCCACTTCCTAGCCTTCAGATCTTTTGTAGGTGTGGAACCGGTACCTCGGCATCAGAATGCTTTCCTTTGGGTTCAGATGTTCCCGGACCAGTGTGCACAAATCATCATACGATTTCTCTATGAGAGTTTCGCTGGAGCAAGCAGATTTTTCATGAGGCCATACCTTGGTGCCCCGCAGACGGTGAGGAGAATCCCCCTTCGTTTGGCAGCGTTCGCTTCTCCTTCCAGCTCATTGGCCACGATGTATTGGTCGAGTCGCTCCACTAAGATTTCCCAATCATCTCCCTCCGAAAATTTCTCCAGGATACCACTGTTCTCTGCATCGTTGGGTTCGTCATCTGTATCTCGTTGCCAGTTGTTATGTATGAATAAAGATACTGACTTGATACTGTGAGCTCAAAGTAAAGTGTGACCGTAGTCTTTTATTGCAGGTCTCCAAAGTGCCTCTCCAGCCTGTGAGGCCTCCTTAAGTACCAGTGCTCCCAGGGGATTGTGGGATCCCTTGGGACACCAGGGTATGAGCCCTCTGGTGGCTACACAAGGTATATACAGGTTTACACATCGAAAACACACATTCTCTCTGCCTCTGAGACACCTTGACTCCTTGTACCTCACTCCATCAGTGCATGCTCTTTCAGCCACTACACTCCTGCCCCTGAAATTCCTTCTGCGATATTTCTGAATTCATTTTCTAAAGCCTCCTCAAAACCACACTCTCTGGCTGTGCCTTTGATCCCGCTTCAGTTTCTGCCACCCAACCTTTCCCCATCCCCAGATCAGCTTCCACTGTTTTTCTACTTCTTGTAAAGCACATTCAGGCACCTTTCTGCACGTAAGGAGCACTATACCTACAAGTAGTATTTCTTGCTGCTGAAGTCCTTTATTTTTCCAATAATATAACTTATTTAAATTGAATTTAGGGACTTTCAGTAGAAATTATACATTAGTTGAGGTGTTTATATCCCTTTAGATGGTTGCACTATTTCACTACTATCAAATTATAAGCATTCTGATTTTTTAAAGTATTTTATGTGCCAAGTACTACCATTGTGGTTTACAATAATATATTCAGTGCCATGTCAATTGCCGTGACTCTGCATGCTGTAGCACTTGCTGTAACATTCTACGAGTGAGCATGACAGCAAGAGAGAGACATGAAACCAAGGGAAAAACGAACACACCAAGAATCAGACCATCACAAAGGAAGCCACAGAGAGTGTCTGAAAGGATATAGATGTTAATGGAGTCAGAATTTAAAACCTCAAGTTGCAAGCATAAACTTGGCAAGATTCCACTCAGTTGCAACAGAAATCAAGACTGAACGGGACAAAGAAGTGACAGGAAAGAATAAAAGGGAGCAAACCAAAGTGCTGCCATGTGCTTGCATGCAAGCAACCCAACACATGACTCCATTTTGAAAGCTGTAGAAGTGGAGTTGGTGTCGCACGAGGCGATTGCAAAGAGGGTTATCGCTGTGCCATTCCATGGCACCGTTCACTTCGACATGCATTGCTGCATGCCTGCAAGAAAATAGAAGAACAGTTAATTATGCAGCTGAAAATTACTGTCACTGCATGTGACAGACCTGTTCTGCAACACATCTACATCGGCCTCTCTGATGATCTTGTTGTGGAAAAATATTTCCAAGACTGTATAATATATAGAGAGGTTTATTAAATCGGAGACAAAGCTTTGGGAGAAGTGTTAGAGACCCCTGTCTCTGAACCACTTCTCCCATAGCTTTGTCTCCGATTTAATAAACCTCTCTTTATATATTATACAGTCTCGGAAATATTTTTCCACAACAAAATGGCGTCACGAACAGGATACTGTCCGATCAGACGTGATCACTTAAGACAGTATCTGGAATCTGGTGTTAGAGACTGAAAAGAGAGGTGTACGGGCACGACGGGATAGTGTATAAGATACGAGTAAGTAGATAGCGGGAGGAGGCTGACTAACAGTTTGGTAAATAAGGTCGGTGCGGAAGGGAACTGATCACTCCAACCTAGAGCCAAAAAAACTCCGGTGGTAAGGAAACACGCTAGCTTTGTTTCGAAGACAAAGAGTCCCCACAGAGTAGTCGTGGCCGTGAGTATTACAGGAACAAAGGGAAACGTCCGAGACTGGCAAAGATGGAAGGTAAGGAAGGGAATGTAAAACGCGGGCCGCCCGGGTCATTAATTAATTCCTATATGACCGATCGACAGGTCTTAATCAAGAAAATGAAAAAGGACGGTTGGGATGTATCCCAGACATTAGAACAACAGCGAAGTTGGATAGTTAAACAAAAGAAAGATAAAACTAAAAAAGCCGGAGTATTATTGGTGCATCAGTTAACCGGACTAATTGAACAGGTTAAGGAGGTTAAAGAGAAAATGGATGAAAAAAGTAAACAATTAAACCAGGCACAAAGGAAAAATATAGAGTGGGAAAAGAAATGCCTGGCGCTGGAACAACAGATCCAGGATCGATCTCAATGGGGGGGTAAATCGCTGCCCCCTTACGAGAATTATCAATGCGAAGCAACCGCCCCGGGTCAGGAAGATTTAAAAACCCTCCCGGTGACGCCGGTAACAAGAGGGGGGACGGCCGCAAATCCCACTGCGACCTATAAGCCCTTTACCCCCGGCGAAAGACAGCAGATAATGGCATCCCTGGGTAAATTATAGCCCCGATGTGCGAATATTACATTTTGGGCAGAGCTGGATACAGTTTGGGTGGGCCACTAACTACACCTCAGAGATATCCACCAACTAGTCCGAGCAGCTTGCCCGGCAGATCGGTGGAGAGTAGTGGCCGGAGGAGCCGCGGTAGCAGCCAATGTCAACTTTTCAGGGGGACGTTGGACACACGCGGTACCTTTAACCACCGAAGTAGATGGTCAACAGGCGGCCTTTGGCCCTTTTAAAACCGAGATCCAACGGGTTTTAGGCAATGCCCCTACTAATTGGGGTAAAATTACTACAACCAAACAGCAAAAAGGGGAAGGAGCCTCAGAGTATGGGGAACAATTGTTCCAGATATATCAAGAATGCTCTGGACAGGGAAACCCAGGCTGCGGTGACCGAGCATTTATCCAGGCATTCAAGGATGGACTATCCGCTGCACACCAGACCATTATAAAAATGGGAGTAATTGTAACCCAGGATTATGATGAACTGGTCGAGTGGGCTGGTGGTGTCCAGGGAGGGGGCGATGAAAAATCTCAGACAAAGATAAAGCAGGAAAAGGTCTCTGCCATGGGAACAGGAGGAGGGCAGAAAAGGGGGACTTGCCATAATTGTGGAAAACCGGGCCATTTTGCCAGGGAATGCAAAGGGAAAGGCAGTGAAAAGCAATGTACGTATTGTGGTAAGAAAGAGCACCTGGAAGCGACATGCTATGGTAAAAATGGCTATCCTAATAAGGCAAGGACCCTGTCAGAACAGGAATACCAGCAGTGGCAGGCGTACAAAGCCACCCGGTGATGTCCGGCGGCCCCTGTACAAAGTAAAAAGGAGGGAAGGATATATGTGTCTGCACTAGTAGGGGGCCGACAGTGTGAGATGCTAGTGGACACGGGAGCCTCAATATGCCCCTTCCCGTCACCGACAAGAAGGCTCTGATAAACAGAATAGATGGACGGCCCACACTGGCCTACCTGAGCACCACCCAATTGGTGGAAATTGATAACTTATATATATACCCATGAGATTTTACATATGCAAGAATCGTGAGGGAATTTAAGGCCCTGATTGATTGCGGCAAGGGGAAACTGACATGGCCAAAGGCGGATGGCAGTAAGGGAGATTTAGGACAGATAGCCCACCATGTGGAAAGTATAGGTGTAGCTACAGCCACAAAAACTGATTGGCTTTTCGGGACTGGAGGGTATGGAGGCATATGTGCCTCTGTGCCCGGGGTCTGGGCACAGACAAAATTGGATACTGGAAAGGCGAAGATGGATCCTATTAAAGTCCCTGGACCACCTCATAAACCACATCGACAATACCCTATAAGACCTGAAGCTAGAACAGCGGTTGTAGAAATAGTAAAAGGGCTAGTGGAAAATGGTATCTTAAAAGAAACAGTTAGCACCACTAACTCCCCAACATGGCCGGTAGGAAAACCAGAAGGGAGTTATAGACTCACTATCGACTACACTGCCCTTAATAAGGTCACCCCCAAATTACACCCGATAGTGGCCAGCTCTTCCACAATCCTTAATGGATTATCCCCTGAACATAAGATCTTTACAGTCCTAGACATAGCCAATGGTTTTTGGGCCCATCCCCTCGACCCAGAATCACAAGAAAAATTTGCCTTCACGGTGGAGGATAAATAATATACTTGGACCCGATTACCACAAGGATTCCATAATAGTCCTGCCATATTCCATCGAGTCATGAGGGATATACTAAAACAAATAGAGGTACCAGCAGGAAATAGTATTTTACAATATGTCGACGACATATTAATAGCCTCAGAAACCAAGGAAGGACATCAGGCAACCCTATACTTAGTATTAAGGGCTCTGGAAACGGCAAGCCTTAAGGTTAACCCCAAAAAGGCCCAGGTAGGGAAATCCCAGATCCTGTACCTAGGGTCCTGCCTCTCAAAGGGGCTGAAAGAAATGCCCTCGGATAGGAAAAAGGCTGTCAAGGACATGCCTAGACCAGTAACGGTAAGGGGGGTGAGGAAGGTACTGGGCCTCTTTAATTACAGCCGGAACTTTCCCCCTGATTTTGCAAAAATTGCTGAGCCAATACAAAGATTAGTGAAAGGGGGGAAACCGGCCCTAGACCTCATAGAGTGGGGCCCTGAACAAGAACAGGCGTATAGTAAACTCAAGTCAGAACTAGTCTCCGCACCTGGATTGGGACTGCCTGACATGGGTAACGATTTCCACATCCACTGTAACAATGAAGGTGGGTTCTATATGACCATGGTCACCCAAGATCACGGGGATAAAAGGAGACCTATAGCCTATTACTCTACCACCGAAAGCCCGGTGGTGACTGGGTTATCCAGATGTATAGCCGCGCTAGATTGCGCAGCTTGGGCGGTAAAAATAAGCAAGCCTGTGGTGATGACTGGAAACATCATTTTCCACACTAAACACACATTGGTAGAAATGTTAAACACAGGAAAACTGAGAACCGTATCTAATATGAGACGGGCAAAGTGGGAAGCAGTCCTCTTACCACCCAACAAAGCTGTAACCATAATTAGGGATGTTGGAAACAACCCCGCAGAAGGTATGATGGGTGAGGGGGAACCCCACTTTTGCGAAGAGGTATGTGAGGATATGGATGAGGATAGAATAAAAGACGCCCCCCTTCAAATCGCAGAACAAACCTTGTTTGTGGACGGCTCACGAACATACGTAGAGGGACGACCTCGTACCGGATGGGCCGTAGTTAACCAGGATCTAGAGACAGTTGAATCAGGGCGAATTAATGGGGGGTCGTCAGCTCAAGTGGCAGAACTGGTAGCCCTCACCCGGGCACTGGAATTATCGGAAAATAAGATTGTTAATATCTATACGGACAGTAGATATGCATTTGGGGTAGTACACGATTATATGACAGCATGGGGGAGAAGGGGTTTTATCACAACTAGCGGACATCCCATAAAGCATCAGCTGAGAATAGAAGCTCTTTTAGCAGCCAGTAATAAACCAAAACAGGTAGCGGTTATTAAAATTAAAGCCCACAGGAGGGAGCCGGACCGAACCAGTCCAGATTGGCTGAGTCACCAGGGAAATAAAGCTGCAGACGTAGCTGCACAGAAGGCATTAGAACAGGAAGAGTGTGAGGAAGCCTCAGTCAGTGCTGCTGGGGCCCGAGACGAACAGATAAGTATTGAGAAACTACACCAGGACACTTCTGAGGAGGAAATAGGTATGTGGACAAAGCAGGGCGCAACGCAAGGGAAGGATAACGTTTGGAGACGAAACGACAAGGTAATGGTGCCTGAATGCATACAGAATACCTTATTGGAGTTGCATCATGGCCTGTCTCATTTGGGACGAGAGGTCATGACCGGGAGTCTTGGAAGAGATTGGTGGTGGAAGGGGATGGGGAGAGATATTGCCAAACATTGCCATCGATGCGTTACGTGCGCACAATATAATCCAGGCAGGCCCATTAAAATTAAAATGGGACAACAGCCCCGTCCACGGGGGCCATGGGAACACATACAAATTGATTTCACAGGTCCTTTGCCCCCATCCCATGGAAAAAGATATTGCCTAGTGATTATAGATCAATTTACCCGGTGGGTGGAAGCTTTCCCCACACGTGATTGCACTGCCTCAACAGTGGCAAGGATATTGACCGAGCAGGTGATTCCCCGATGGGGAGTGCCTCTTCAAATAGATTCCGACCAAGGCACCCACTTCACCGGAAAAATTGTAAAAACAATATGCCAGCTGATGGGCATAAAACATAAATTCCACATCCCCTACCACCCGCAGAGTTCTGGGATGGTAGAGCGCATGAACCGTACCCTTAAGAACGCCCTGGCAAAGGCCATGCAAACGTCAGGAAAAACGTGGACAGAAGTATTACCCATTATATTGATGAAGTTAAGAGCCACGACAAACCGGACAACCGGATTAACTCCTTATGAACTAATGACAGGAAGGGCGATGCAATTACCAGAGAACATCATAACAGGTGGGGCCGATGTAGGCCCATTAAAAGACAAAATAAAACAGTATGTTTTGGAACTAAGTACTCAATTAAAAGGGATGCGTAAATTAGTTAGGGACAATCAGGAAGAAAGAGACGCGGAAGCAGAGCTTACAAAGCTCCCTGAAGTCCCGTTGGCAGGAAGTCGTGTTATGGTAAGGGTCCTCCCGGGAAAACCGGGGTTTGCCCCAAAATGGATAGGACCATATGAGGTTATAATCAGCGGGGACACTTGTGCCTGCATCGATGTTAAAGGGAGCAGACAATGGAAGCATTGGACCCAGCTTAAGGTTTTTGAACCAGCCGTTTAGCACACGTATTAGTTGTTGTTGTTTGTCTATTTACAGATTGACAGCGAGAGATTCTTCAAGCAAGCCATTTGGCCATTTTGCCTTTGACTATTTGTTAAATAATGAGTAATAAGATGATGAAACTATATATTGCGATCGGTGCGATTATCATAGTTCGTGTTAGGTCCGGCCTGCTAGCTAGACCGAAACGAGTGTTACATGTAAATACCTTTTTGTACATGTCTTATGTTTATGCGCAAAATGAGAACTTTTCTAGTTGCTGGGTATGTTCGCACATCCCCATACATAGCAACGGAGGCATCCCTTTGAGATCAATCTCCCTTAACATTTCGGAAGTAGCAGAGTGGGTAATGTGACAAAACGGTACAGGGGAAGTAAATGATACTTGGAACTAGAGTGGGGATAAAGAAACGTGGAGATCGGGGGGTTACCTTTTGGATGCATTTGACGGATGGTACCAGCCGGAATACAATAGGTCGGTACGACCCCCGTTCCTGGTTTTGACCAACACCTCAGGAGTTGGAAGGCCCACCGCTGACATTTGTTTCACTAGAAACCTGACTGGTGAGGAAACAGGTTTTGTAGCAGGATATAGCAATTGTACGCAATACTTTAACCTCACCAGGTGGAACATAATAGCCAGCGAAACAACAAACCAGGGGTTCTCTGAAATAGAGGGTTTGAAGAATCAGACAAGTAGCCAGGACTAGAACCCTAAGATTAGGTGGCGACGGGGGCTGAGAGAGAGATTGGGATCGAATCTAACAGCATACAATGGCACTTATTTTGTGTGCGGGCATAAGGCCTACCCCTGGTTGCCTCAGAACTGGAGGGGGTCCTGTTATTTGGGATATGTGGTCCCTTTTGTCAGACGGGTACGCACTTTAGCAGAAGTACAGACACCAGGTCGACTAAGACGAGATCTTACCCCGGTAGAGAGGCTATTTGGGGTCATGATGCTCCCATTCGGGATAGGACGCACCATGGATGAATTACGTAACCTAGAGAGGGTACTGGAACAGATAGTTAACGACACTGCTGAAGCAATGGAGGGCATAACAGCTAAAATGGTAGCCATACGCACAATGGTACTCCAGAACCGAATGGCCCTAGATTATATACTAACACAAAGTGGGGGCACATGTGCCTTAATTGGAGCTGAATGTTGCACTTACATTCCCGATAATTCAGAAAACATAACCAACCTCGCTGATCACATAAGGGAGGTAAAGAAGTTATCCACAACAGCAGGAGGATCTGGCTGGTTTGACTGGCTGTTAGGGGGATCCTGGGGGTCCTATCTTATGCATGGAGTAATTATTCTGGTTGTAATAATAATTACTTGCTGTCTGATTATCGGATGTTTTAATATCTGCTGTAAAGTTATGATGGCTCAACTGATGCCAGTAGCCAGTGTAATCGCCGAAGAAGAAGCACACCTGATGGAAATACCTGAAGACACCAAGGATGAAGAAACAGACGACGATGACACCGAACACTATCTTTGAAGGGTAGCCTAGAGCTACAGGCAAGGTGGACATACGGAACATCAGGGAAGTAACATACCCCAAAGGACGAATATATGACACCATGCTACTATCATTGTGGTCATCTGGATTTCGTGAACATCCTCCAGGACCAAAAGGGGGAATATTGTTGGAGCGGATTTTGGGACATATACTTGACTAGTATACGGGACCAAACATTTGTTTTTATTTTCCCCTTTAATGAATTTTGTAAGGGACAATACTGATGCATTATGCTTTATATAAAAAAAAGTTAGACTTCAAGGTATGCTGGCCTTGAGTCATGGAGATAGGAAAGTGAGATAATGAACGACTGGAGAGAGAAGTGCTGGGTATGTTTGTCTATACCGGTGCCAAAAAGCCTGCACTTGTTTATAATGCCCTGTCACAATGCAGGCTGGTTTATATCAAGAGCTCAGCCTTAGATAGTAAAAGCTTTGTAAACCTTGTAATGCGATGATAGACTTAAGGACTAGTGCTAAAGCATGTGATGTAAAGTGACGTAATTTGTAAGATAAAAGAACCTCACTGGAGATACCAATTTGAGAAGTGGTTCAGAGACAGGGGTCTCTAACACTTCTCCCAAAGCTTTGTCTCCGATTTAATAAACCTCTCTTTATATATTATACAGTCTCGGAAATATTTTTCCACAACAATCTCAACCCCGTCCATATAGTCCCGACAGTCATTGAAAGTAGGTTTGCCTCGGCCTGGATATGTGGTCAGTAGCATCTTCATGTGTGTGTGTGTGTGTGTGTGTGTGTGTGTGTGTGTGTGTGTCAGGGTATATGAACAGCCTGACATGCTTTTATTCATGTAGTCATGATAGCATAGGCAATTAGCATGCCAGCATTCCCTGCTCACAGGAAATAGTGTGCGATTCAAAAGAGATAAAAATCCAACGCAATTGTTTTACACTTATTTTTCCTATCTGGTCAGCCCAATTTATTGTTGTTCATTGGGTAGAACCAATGGGAAAATCCTGGATTGTGTGTCAAAAAAGTAGTGTGGGCATCTCACCACAGCAAGCACAAAAAGATACAAATTTAAATGACGCCAACACGAAGTATTACAAATGCAAAATGTTACGCCGTTTTTAAAAAGTCATATAATTTCTTATAGTTCCCTCCATTTAAAAAAAAACATCAAAAGATTAAAGATCATGCTAATTGGAGGGCCGGTCACCTCAGGCCACTCACCCATTTCTCAATGACTGGCTTTATAGTGACCTTGCAGCAGGACCCCACCTTATCATAAAGTACATGACACAGTGTAGGTACTGGAAGCATAAATTGGGGAAAAAAACTACTATAATTTTTTTAAATTCTGAATTATTCAGTCTCAGAGTCTCATTCCTGGGTATAAATAGACCAGTTGCAGTGAGGAGCAGCCACCTTATATTACCCTGACAATGGGCTCACATTTGGCTAGGAGTTGCTCCTTTTTTTTTGAAGCATCTTGATTTTTCTGGAGTATTTTAAAAATCTCCATTCTGCACATTTATAATTTGCGCCAGTGTAAGTGAGTTCGTTAGGATTTTTTTTAAGTTTAGTTTTTTTTTCCAAAAGGGGGCATTACCAGCCACCTACGCCTGTTTTGGCCATTTAAGCCAGTTTGGACAGCTAATAGTTGCTCCAAACTAACTTAGGCCAGCGTATGTGGCCACTTGTGGCCGCACAGAAAACCCTTGGAGAGTTAAGAAATCAGCGCAGGTAGTCAGAGATAGGGTGGGGGAAGGGAAGCATAGAGGATCTTGCAAAGCACTAAACATCTTCACAACAACATTAAAGAAGCATAAAAATCATCAATAATAAATTTAAAAAAATAAAACTTAAGTCATACATTTCTAACTCGGCCCCCCGAGGGAATGGACTCATTTCCGAGGGAATGGACTCCTCTCCGAGGGAAAACTTAATCAGTGTTGGGTCATAACGATTTGACATGTGCCCACACAAAATGCAACTTTCTCTCCACACAGCTGCCTGTTGGTCCAGGTTTTATCGTGAGGTGCTGTTGAAGGTTATCGGGTTGTCCCTTCGGCCAGGGATAGGGGCGGCGAACATCGGGTCCGGCTCACAACCTGCAGGACGCGCTGAGAGGGCGACAAGCTACTGCGCATGCACACAGACTCCACTGCGCATTTGCGCAGCTGCCGGCGCAGGGCTGTCGCTCCGTCCCCCACTCCACGAGAAACGTCGCACCAGGACCCAAGATCACACAGCAGAGCAGCCAGAATCGTTAACAAGTTTTTTTGCGCCGTTTTGAGCATACAAAGTCGGCGCATCTTGGAAGTGTGCACCGGAAAAGGGGGCTGGGGAAATTTGGGCCTAATTTGCCTAAATGAGACAAAAGACCACAGAAAAGCACTCACTACACAGTGACTATCCTGACTATTTCCCATCCTGTCTATTTATATCTTTGAATTTCTAAGTGAGATGACTGAATTGGTACCAACTGTGATGTATTAGAGAGAGGTGGCTGTGTGATCTGCTGGGAGATGAATTGAGAATGACCCAGCACATTTTAATCAGAGCCTTTAAAAGACAGAGAGAAGTTAGCAATTTGATTAGATATTCTAATATTTAACTTCCGACACCATCCGTGGTCTGCTTAATCTATTGTCATTTAAATAAGGGAAATAAAACTTTGAGGGATGTTGAACTTTTAAACAATACATTGCAGATGGAGCTGTGGTGCTCTAACTGCTGTACCACAAACATGACAGAATACAGGTTTGAACACATATTTCTCCCCATGCCATACACCTTGTCTAACAGGGAGGGTCCACTCACAAGCCAACACTAATGCTACTTCGAAATTTCATGTATGAAGAGCCTTGAAGTAACCCTTACAAGTTTTCCATTTGCTTATACAAAAGCACAGGTCATCCCCACAGCAGTATAAGAACATAAGAATTAGGAACAGGAGTAGGCCATCTAGCCCCTCGAGCCTGCTCCGCCATTCAACAAGATCATGGCTGATCTGGCCGTGGACTCAGCTCCACTTACCCGCCCGCTCCCCACAACCCTTAATTCCCTTATTGGTTAAAAATCTATCTATCTGTGATTTGAATACGTTCAATGAGCTAGCCTCAACTGCTTCCTCGGGCAGAGAATTCCACTGATTCACAACCCTCTGGGAGAAGAAATTCCATCTCAACTCGGTTTTAGTTCTATTCTCCCCAACCAGTGGAAACAACCTCTCTGCCTCTATCTTGTCTATCCCTTTCATTATTTTAAATGTTTCTATAATATCACCCCTCATCCTTCTGAACTCCAACGAGTAAAGACCCAGTCTATTCAATCTATCATCATAAGGTAACCCCCTCATCTCCGTTATCAGCCTAGTGAATCGTCTCTGTACCCCCGCCAAAGCTAGTATATCCTTCCTTAAGTAAGATGACCAAAACTGCACAGTGCTCCAGGTGCGGCCTCACCAATACCCTGTACAGTTGCAGCAGGACCTCCCTGCTTTTGTACTCCATCCTTCTCGCAATGAAGGCCAACATTCCATTCGCCTTCCTGATTACCTGCTGCACCTGCAAACTAACTTTTTGGGATTCATGCACAAGGACCCCCAGGTCCCTCTGCACCGCAGCATATTGTAATTTCTCCCCATTCAAATAATATTCCCTTTTACTGGTTTTTTCTCCCCCCAAGGTGAATGACCTCACATTTTCCGACATTGTATTCCATCTGCCAAACCTTAGCCCATTCGCTTAACTGATCTAAATCTCTTTGCAGCCTCTCTGTGTCCTCTACACAACCCGCTTTCCCACTAATCTTTGTGTCATCTGCAAATTTTGTTACACTACACTCTGTCCCCTCTTCCAGGTCATCTATGTATATTGTAAACAGTTGTGGTTGAGATGGGAAACTCAACATGTAGATAAGCCCTGGATTTCCCTCCCTAAACCTTTCTGCCTCTCTACCTCGCACTACTTCTTTTAGGTGCTCATTAAAACCTACCTCTCTGACTAAGGTTTTGGTCATCTGCCATAGCAGCGCATGTGGCTCGGTGTCAAATTTTGTTTGATAACACTCCTGTGAAGTCCCTTAGGACATTTTACTACGTTAAAGGCAAAATATAAATGCAAGTTGTTGTTGTTGACAGATGAATGTATATAAACAGTACTGCCACTCCATGGCTTAAGACAGTTGTGCACATCACATTCCTGCTTTTAAATAGATTAATTTTACTTGAAAATCCGAAAATTCTTTGCAATTATATTTTCAGTTCATAAAGTTCAGTCTAAACAATTGCTCAATCTAAATGTTATTTTATTCCAAAGGAAAACAAACAATTTCCAAGTGTACTTTGTTTTCTTTGTGCTCACGATAACCATTATTACAAAGGATACAGGATAAAACAAAACAGGCTCAGTCATCCTGCTTACGGAAACACTGTATAACAGGAGAAAATAACGACTTCTGCAACAAACTCTGATTCTTCGTACGAAACAACTCTTACAGAATTTGGCTTTTAGAATTGGATTGACATTTGTTTTTAAAAACTTATCAGAACAAAGATATTAGCCAATATACTCAGGATCACAAATACTATGGACTAGACTTTCCACTATGATCGCTATCACCCAAAAATGGGTGATATTTCTGATCTTAGTGCTTTTTGTATTTTTCAGGATTGCTGGAATATCGTCCATTTTAAAAACTGCTAGTTTCGCCATTTTAATTTGGGCGATAGCCTAGCGATGTGAAATGGGCCTAAGCGATGTATTCAGTCATGCAAGGCTGGCATCCATAGTAACGGCCGTTCTGCGCATGCGCGTTTTTTTCAGGCAAAGAACTTTTCCCACGGGGGTTGACAGAGAACAGGTGACCTGGTCCCCATCAATAACATAATGAACCTTTCTTTTATTCTAGCCCCTGTTGGTTTATAAAATAAAATCTATTTCACCCAGAGAGCGGTGAACCTGTGGAATTCTCTACCACAGAAAGTTGTTGAGGCAAATTCACTAAATATATTCAAAAAGGAGTTAGGTGTAGTCCTTACTACTAGGGGAATCAAGGGGTATGGCGAGAAAGCAGGAATGGGGTACTGAAGTTGCATGTTCAGCCATGAACTCATTGAATGGCGGTGCAGGCTCGAAGGGCCGAATGGCCTATCCCTGCACCTATTTTCTATGTTTCTATTAGCCAACAGTGAGAGGGGGAAAAAATCCATGATTAATATTAACCCCGACATTATAGCAATGTACTTGTATGTAACTTTTCTCAGTTTATTTTAACTTACATCAAATGAATTGCTGTCCTCTCCTGATAGCTAGGTTATGCAACATGCAGCACACCACAATGAACTCAGCAACCTGCTCAGGATGGTATTGTAGGTTGCCTCCCGAGTGGTCCAGACATCTGTTTGGGGCTTACGCAGGGGCAGGGGGGGGGGGGGGGGGGGAGGGGCGGTCATGAACCAGCGGGCAAGGCCATATCCTTTATACCCCAGCATCCAACTGTGACCTTGTGGCTGACTCTTACAGGTCAGAGACAGTGCTCTCACGCAAGATGTACGCATCATTGATGCTGCCTGGAAAATTTGCATTTACTGCCCTGATTATTGCTAGTCGTCGACAACGAGCTGCACATTCAGGGAGTGGAATTCCTTTCGGTTCTGAAACACCTGTGCATCCTGTAAAGATGCTCCCAGGGCTATGTGCGTAGTCTATTGCTCCCTGCACCTTGGGGAAGTTTGCTAGTCACGAGAAACCCAAAGCCCTCTCAGTCTGTGCCTCCTTGGTCATAGGGAAGCTTATAAAGTCCATCCTGCATGCGTAAAGGGCTTCAGTCACCTGTCGAATGCAGCAATGTGCGGCGTGCTGAGAGATACCGCAAATGTTGCCAGCTGAGGTCTGAAAGGAACCAGATACGTAGAAGGAAAGTGCCACAGTAACCTTAATCTCAACGGGCAGTGTGGTCCTGATGGTGCTGGTATGCTGCAGATCTCCCTTAATTAGCTGGCATATCTCACTGATAATCTCCTTTCGGAAGCGTAGCCTTCTAACACACGTGTTATCGGATAAGTCCAGGTATGATCGCTTATCCCTGTAAATGCGTTGGGTGTAACATCATCTCCGCAGCAGCAGTCTGCCACCTCTTCGATTGGGCACATAATGCTCTTCAATATACCTTCTCCCATCTCTAATCTGCAGCATGTGATTAGTGATCAATACTGGTTGAGAAAAGAAACCTATAAATCGCTATAAATGCCCTGAATTTGTCCTCAACAAATACAAATGTGATTAGATGATTGGCAGGAGTCAAAAAGGCCCTTAAAATCACTCACAAATTGATTCTCCTGACAAGCACTTGAAGCAGCCATTTACTACAGATCCTCCCCGTAGTGCCGTTAAAGTCAAGTGATTGCAGCTTTTCTTCATTTTTTTTTGGGCCAGTGATCATTTGGCCAAAAGTAGCGCTCCACGATAATCTGGGCCATAATCGGGCGCAAGTTTTCAAAATAAACACTATTCTCAGCCTTGCATGAGGATGACGCCATTTTTTAAAATGTAAATAGGCCGGGCGATGTAGCTCAAAGCCTCCTTGATAAAGTGATCTGACAAGTAGGGCGTCCGACAACCTCCAACCCAGGGATGAGATAACCACAGAAAGAAAAACAATTCCCATTAAAATGTTCTCCCATTACACTATCTCCTCTGAAGTCTAATGCTTGGTATAACTCCGTAAGCACCATCAGCTCTCTAGCACCTCATCCAAGTGGTCATCAGAGAATCCAGTGAGTGTCGCTGATGTAAAGAAAAAAATGGAAGAGCACCACGCTGGAGCCAGATATTATCCCCAGCTAATATTCACACTTCAGTAACTGAACGTGGCAGTGAACAGGCCTGGGAAACCTGACTGATTTTTCTCTTCCTTAGCCTACAGATGTTGAACTCATTGGAGTAGACTTGCGAGCTCAATCTTCCTGGATTCCACATCAAGTGTCACATTATTTGCTGCATTTATCTATTAAACCAGTGCACATAGAAACATAGAAAATAGGTGCAGGAGCAGGCCATTCAGCCCTTCTAGCCTGCACCACCATTAATGAGTTCATGGCTGAACATGAAACTTCAGTACCCCCTTCCTGCTTTCACGCCATACCCCTTGATCCCCCGAGTAGTAAGGACTTCATCTAACTCCCTTTTGAATATATTTAGTGAATTGGCCTCAACTACTTTCTGTGGGAGAGAATTCCACAGGTTCACCACTCTCTGGGTGAAGAAGTTTCTCCTTATCTCGGTCCTAAATGGCTTACCCCTTATCCTTAGACTGTAACCCCTGGTTCTGGACTTCCCCAACATTGGGAACATTCTTCCTGCATCCAACCTGTCCAAACCCGTCAGAATTTTAAACGTTTCTATGAGGTCCCCTCTCACTCTTCTGAACTCCAGTGAATACAAGCCCAGTTAATCCAGTCTTTCTTGATAGGTCAGTCCCACCATCCCGGGAATCAGTCTGGTGAATCTTCGCTGCACTCCCTCAATAGCAAGAATGTCCTTCCTCAAGTTAGGAGACCAAAACTGTACACAATACTCCAGGTGTGGCCTCACCAAGGCCCTGTACAACTGTAGCAACACCTCCCTGCCCCTGTACTCAAATCCCCTCGCTATGAAGGCCAACATGCCATTTGCTTTCTTAACCGCCTGCTGTACCTGCATGCCAACCTTCAATGACTGATGTACCATGACACCCAGGTCTCGTTGCACCTTCCCTTTTCCTAATCTGTCACCATTCAGATAATAGTCTGTCTTTCTGTTTTTACCACCAAAGTGGATAACCTCACATTTATCCACATTATACTTCATCTGCCACGCATTTGCCCACTCACCTAACCTATCCAAGTCACTCTGCAGCCTCATAGCATCCTCCTCGCAGCTCACACTGCCACCCAACTTAGTGTCATCCGCAAATTTGGAGATACTACATTTAATCCCCTCGTCTAAATCATTAATGTACAATGTAAACAGCTGGGGCCCCAGCACAGAACCCTGCGGTACCCCACTAGTCACTGCCTGCCATTCCGAAAAGTACCCATTTACTCCTACTCTTTGCTTCCTGTCTGCCAACCAGTTCTCAATCCACGTCAGCACACTACCCCCAATCCCATGTGCTTTAACTTTGCACATTAATCTCCTGTGTGGGACCTTGTCGAAAGCCTTCTGAAAGTCCAAATATACCACATCAACTGGTACTCCTTTGTCCACTTTATTGGAAACATCCTCAAAATATTTCCAGAAGATTTGTCAAGCATTATCTCCCTTTCACAAATCCATGCTGACTTGGACCTATCATGTCACCATTTTCCAAATGCGCTGCTATGACATCCTTAATAATTGATTCCATCATTTTACCCACTACTGAGATCAGGCTGACCGGTCTATAATTCCCTGCTTTCTCTCTCCCTCCTTTTTTAAAAAGTGGGGTTACATTGGCTACCCTCCACTCGATAGGAACTGATCCAGAGTCAATGGAATGTTGGAAAATGACTGTCAATGCATCCGCTATTTCCAAGGCCACCTCCTTAAGTACTCTGGGATGCAGTCCATCAGGCCCTGGGGATTTATCGGCCTTCAATCCCATCAATTTCCCCAACACAATTTCCTGACTAATAAAGATTTCCCTCAGTTCCTCCTCCTTACTAGACCCTCTGACCACTTTTATATCCGGAAGGTTGTTTGTGTCCTCCTTAGTGAATACTGAACCAAAGTACTTGTTCAATTGGTCTGCCATTTCTTTGTTCCCCGTTATGACTTCCCCTGATTCTGACTGCAGGGGACCTACGTTTGTCTTTACTAACCTTTTTCTTTTTACATACCTATAGAAACTTTTGCAATCCGCCTTAATGTTCCCTGCAAGCTTCTTCTCGTACTCCATTTTCCCTGCCCTAATCAAACCCTTTGTCCTCCTCTGCTGAGTTCTAAATTTCTCCCAGTCCCCAGGTTCGCTGCTATTTCTGGCCAATTTGTATGCCATTTCCTTGGCTTTAATACTATCCCTGATTTCCCTAGATAGCCACGGTTGAGCCACCTTCCCTTTTTTATTTTTACGCCAGACAGGAATGTACAATTGTTGTAATTCATCCATGCGGTCTCTAAATGTCTGCCATTGCCCATCCACAGTCAACCCCTTAAGTATCATTAGCCAATCTATCTTAGCCAATTCATGCCTCATACCTTCAAAGTTACCCTTCTTTAAGTTCTGGACCATGGTCTCTGAATTAACTGTTTCATTCTCCATCCGAATGCAGAATTCCACCATATTATGGTCACTCTTCCCCAAGGGGCCTCCCACAATGAGATTGCTAATTAATCCTCTCTCATTACACAACACCCAGTCTAAGATGGCCTCCCCCCTAGTTGGTTCCTCGACATATTGGTCTAGAAAACCATCCCTTATGCACTCCAGGAAATCCTCCTCCACCGTATTGCTTCCAGTTTGGCTAGCCCAATCTATGTGCATATTAAAGTCACCCATTATAACTGCTGCACCTTTATTGCATGCACTCCTAATTTCCTGTTTGATGCCCTCCCCAACATCACTACTACTGTTTGGAGGTCTGTACACAACTCCCACTAACGATTTTTGCCCTTTAGTGTTCTGCAGCTCTACCCATATAGAATCCACATCATCCAAGCTAATGTCTTTCATAACTATTGCATTAATCTCCTCTTTAACCAGCAATGCTACCCCACCTCCTTTTCCTTTTATTCTATCCTTCCTGAATGTTGAATACCCCTGGATGTTGAGTTCCCAGCCCTGATCATCCTGGAGCCACGTCTCCGTAATCCCAATCACATCATATTTGTTAACATCTATGTGCACAGTTAATTCATCCACCTTATTGCGGATACTCCTTGCATTAAGACACAAAGCCTTCAGGCTTGCTTTTTTAACACCCTTTGTCCTTCTAGAATTTTGCTGTACAGTGGCCCTTTTTGTTCTTTGCCTTGGGTTTCTCTGCCCTCCACTTTTCCTCATCTCCTTTCTGTCTTTTGCTTTTGCCTCCTTTTTGTCTCCCTCTGTCTCCCTGCATAGGTTCCCATCCCCCTGCAATATTAGTTTAACTCCTCCCCAACAGCACTAGCAAACACTCCCCCTAGGACATTGGTTCCGGTCCTGCCCAGGTGCAGACCGTCCGGTTTGTACTGGTCCCACCTCCCCCAGAACCGGTTCCAATGCCCCAAGAATTTGAATCCCTCCCTGATGCACCACTGCTCAAGCCATGTATTCATCTGCGCTATCCTGCGATTCCTACTCTGACTAGCACGTGGCACTGGTAGCAATCCCGAGATTACTACTTTTGAGCTCCTACTTTTTAATTTAGCTCCTAGCTCCTTAAATTCTTTTCGTAGGACCTCATCCCTTTTTTTACCTATGTCGTTGGTACCAATGTGCACCACGACAACTGGCTGTTCTCCCTCCCATTTCAGAATGTCCTGCACCCGCTCCGAGACATCCTTGACCCTTGCACCAGGGAGGCAACATACCATCCTGGAGTCTCGGTTGCGTCCGCAGAAACGCCTATCTATTCCCCTCACCATCGAATCCCCTATCACTATCGCGCTCCCAATCTTTTTCCTGCCCTTCTTTGCAGCAGAGCCACCTACGGTGCCATGAACTTGGCTGCTGCTGCCCTCCCCTGATGAGTCATCCTCCCCAACAGTACTCAAATCAGTGTATCTGTTTTGCAGGGGGATGACCGCAGGGGACCCCTGCACTATCTTTCTTGCACTGCTCTTCCTGCTGGTTTTCCATTCCCTATCTGGCTGTGGACCCTTCTGCGGTAAGACCAACTCACTACACGTGATACTCACGTCATTCTCAGCATCGTGGATGCTCCAGAGTGAATCCACCCTCAGCTCCAATTCCGCAACGCGGACCATCAAGAGCTCGAGGCGGATACACTTCCCACACACGTAGCGCTCATTGAGGGAGGGAAGGGTAATCCACAAAGTTGTTTGGATGCAGGTTTTATCCATCATGCCCAGTATAAAGATTCAAGCATCAATTAAGAGTCTACAAGATTTGGCAAGGCAAGTCCAATACTTAATGCCACAAAAGTGCAATTTTGTAATGTGTAGAAGCCGGACTGATTTATTTTCTCCCATCAGAACATTAATTAGGTAACAAATGCCATGGCATGCATGCATCAGGAACTTTACTACAGCAGGGATTATTTTGGCAAAGTTTTATGGACTAAAATCCTTGGTGTACATAGCCTTGTCCTTAATTACTACCATCAAATCGTGAGTTTGTCTTTTCGTGTGACAAGGCAATTTCATGTGATAAAGATATTGTATAATTAGGAAACTATTCAAAGAACTGGAAGTGCGTGAACAGCTGCAAGAAAAGACACGTGAAAAGAACAGTTGTATTTCAAAACAAGCATTTAAAATGTGCATCTAAGGTGGGAGAGACAAAGAAGCATTGCATTCTGATGTTTGTACCAATTATCTAATGTTCTTTAAATCAGGACAACATGTGCTGTTCTTGCACTGTAATCATAAACTAGTCAAGCACTTTGTTATTTACAAAGTCTAGCGTGATAGATACAGGGTAAACAAACCCCAATTACATTCCTGTTTCTTCAATGCTTGATCAAGTTTACTGAAAGTTGTTCTTCAGGATAATGACCAAAAGATATTAGCTGGCCTTGATGATTAAAAATTATAATAGCTGGTGGTATTATATTAAATATGCAGGTAATTTAATTGACAAAATAGTCTGAGTAAATTAACATCAACTGTGGCAGTTAATAAATATTCACACGTATACAGTGCAAAGGAAATCATAGGCAGTCCCTTGGGATCGAGGAAGACTTGCTTTCACTCTTAGAATGAGTCCTTAGGTGGCTGAACAGTCCAATACGGGAGCCACAGTCCCTGCCACAGGTGGGACAGACAGTCGTTGAGGGTGGGACAGGTTTGCAGCGCGTTCCTTCCGCTGCCTGCGCTTGTTTTCTGCATGCACTCGGCGATGAGACTCGAGGCGCTTAGCGCCCTCCCGGATGCACTTCCTCCACTCAGGTCTTTGGCCAGGGACTCAGGTGTCGGTGGGGGTGTTGCGCTTTATCAGGGAGGCTTTGAGGGTGTCCTTGTAACGTTTCCTCTGCCCACCCTTGGCTCGTTTGCCATGAAGGAGTTCAGAGTAGAGCACTTGCTTTGGGAGCCTCGAGTCTGGCATGCAGACAATGTGGCCTGCCCAGCAGAGCTGATCAAGTGTGGTCAGTGCTTCAATGCTGGGGATGCTGGCCTGGTCGAGGACGCTAATGTTGATGCGTCTGTCCTCCCAGGGGATTTGTAGGATCTTGCGGAGGCATCGTTGATGGTATTTCTCCAGCAACTTGAGGTGTCTATTGTACATGGTCCATGCCTCTGAGCCATACAGAAGGGCAGGCATTACTACAGCCCTGTAGACCATGAGTTTGGCGGTAAATTTGAGGGCCTGGTCTTCGAACACTCTTTTCCTCAGGTGGCCGAAGGCTGCGCTGGCGCACTGGGGGCGGTGTTGAACCTCCTCATCAATGTCTGCTTTTGTTGACAAGAGGTTCCCGAGGTATGGGAAATGGTCCATGTTGTCCAGGCCACGTCGTGGATCTTGATGACTGAGGTGCAGTGCTGTGCAATGAGGACAGGCTGGTGGGGGACCTTTGTCTTACGGATGTTTAGTGTAAGGCCTATGCTTTCTTATGCCTCAGTAAATACGTTGACAAAGAAAAACCACATAACCATCATGCTGCATGTATCTGGCATTTTTAAATCACTGGATTTAGTAGTAACACCTTCATCACTGATACCAGTTACTGATCAATTCCTTCCTCCAGCCACCCACCTCAATAAATGACTTTGGAGTAACAATTATATTTATATATATCTTCCAGAAGCTGCAGTAGACTTTGTATGCACGTCAGGCAGCAGAATATAAAGTAATAAAATTGATCAAAACTGTTAAAAAGGTTAGAGGTGTCATGTGCCATTATTTTAACACATTTGTGGAAGTAGGCAATTTAGTTTGAGAAATGATATAGCTATTATTATCTTCAATAATTTTAAGAGCTTTGATTATTTTTTCAGGGAACCAGCTTATTCGTATTAAGTTAACGTTTTAAAGGAGTGAATTTTACTGCAATTCATTATCAATGCCCGTTGACACTCACGTCCAAGTTCTCACATTAAGAATGGGCATTCTGCTGAGGTATGGCCCTTAGAGCTATAACCTCCTTCAGATGGAGAGTTGAAAGAGAAAAAACAGAAGACTTATTAGTCATAGACCAGAAGACCAATCCAGTTTCAGATAAGAATCTCTGTTATATGTATATAGTTTATTTTTATCTATGCCTAGTATTGTAATAATTTTTAAATGGCTCTTGTGACTGTTTGTTTAATGGGAAGAGATCTCTTGTTGTCTTCATGAAGGAGAAAATACACAAATTGCCTGGGTTTGACATTGAAGTATGAGAGAGATGGGGGTGGGGAGGTTAATCTGTGTTTCTGCATGTTCATTTATAAATAGTCCCTCATCAGGTCCAAATTGATTGACCAGACCAATCAAGTTTGTGACATGATATATAGAGAAATGTCATTGTTCAAAAGCTAGCTGGCTGTACATTGTCAGAATAGCATCTCCTGGTTAAAACCAACCCAAGGTGTTACTGCAAATCAAGATTCTATACAAGCCATCTTTTACCAGAGTTATTGCTTTGCTTTTAGCTATACATTTCTGTCTCCAGAGGCAGTACAGGTTAGGAATAAAAAGTAGCTGCTACTGATGATTGTTTCAATTCACACTTTTGTACCATTTAGCTCAAAATGAGCTCTGGAATCCTAGGGTTAAAAGAAAAGAAAGACTTGCAAGTATATAGCGCATTTCATGACCACCGGACATTTCAAAGCACTTTACTGCCAATGAAGTACTTTTGGAGTGTAGTCACTTGTTATAACGCAGCACACAGCTAGTTCCCACAAACAGCAATATGATAACGACCAGATGATCTGTTTTTGTTATGTTGACCGAGGGATAAATATTGGCCAGGACACAGGGGAAAACACCCTGCTCTTCTTCGAAATAGTGCCATGGGATCTTTTATGTCCACCTGAGAGAGCAGACGTCTCACCCGAAAGGCAGCACACTTCCAACAGTGCAGCACTCCCTCAGCACTGCACTGGAGTCTCAGCCTAGATTTATATGCTCAAGTCCCCGGAGTGGGACTTGAACCCACAAGCTTCTGACTCAGAGGCGAGTGTGCTACCCACTGAGCCATAGCTGACACTGGATTCTTGAAACATTGATGATCATGTACTTCTAACACATAGCTTAAGAATTTTAATAAAGGACTCAAAAGTATCTTGAAACAATTGGTTGTGTTGGACTAAGAAAATCTGTGAAAATAATCCTCTGCTATCTAAACTACTGACTTTTAAAATATCTGTATAAACTTACTTGTTAAAATATTAGCTCCATTGTTTTTAACCTAACAAAGTCTGGCAGTATGATGTTTTTCATCAATTTGGAAAGATCTGGAGCACATGATAGGCAGACTTAACATTTTTAATGCATACTCCAATGGTAGCAAGGTTCAGTGTTTGCCCTGCATCAGCGCTATCCCAGCTAATTTATGCACGCCAGTTTGGTTCTCAGGGAGCAAGGGGTTATCTACAGGAGCTGACCTTTGCATTGACCATGGGTAAAAAGTATTGGGAAGAAGCCTGAATTGTAATACGTGGATACTGTAATGCAATTTTAATTCTGTCCTCACTAAATAGAATATATTTTGGGTAGTACATCATGCAATGATACAAAAATAACTTTTAAAATAAGGAAAAAGCATAATCAATATACTTCTCCATGAATGTAAAGAAATAATTAATTTAGGGACTCCAATAACCATGTTGATGAGGTTTGCAGTGCCATGCATTAATTTCCTTGACTGAATCATTATTGCCCTACAATTCGTACTGAGGTACCAATTACCCTATTTGCAAGTACAGTCGAGTATCACTTTAAAAAGGTGCATTCAGGCTGTTGTGGTCACACTGCACATTGGAGCAACAACATACATCACAATTGGGTACAGATTATATCCCCCACTCCACTCAGTTCCCACCCGAGGTACCACAAACTGATCCTCATCAAGTCACTGTTGTATACCCTTAGCAACTGGCCAAAAAGGAATATTGTCCAAAGGACATGGGAAATTCTGGGAAGAAGAACTTTGATGGCTCTTGCCATTATATGCTAAATACACCAATTAGAGAAGAAAAATTAAAAAGTATAGAATTATACTAATGCAGTCTAAATGAGAGTGTCTGGCAGAAATTACTACGAGGTACTGACATTGCTCCATTAAAATAGCCCCCATTATTAATTGCTGTACGTTAAACTGGTCAGTACCCACAACAATGTTATGTACTCAATTCCTCAAAAATAACACAGACACACAGCATATTTCTTATGCAACAGTGGAATGTCTGCCTGCTTAATTCATTTCAGCACAAATACACACCATTACATATGCTTATAGTGCACCTGCCACACATTTGAATGATTCTGGAGTATTCAAACGGATTCATATAATTTAATCAGTTGCATATACTCCTGGAATAAAGTGACTTCTGTTGCACAAGTAAGTAAATAAGTCAATGAGGATTTCCATCTTCTCAGATGTAGGATGCAAATATATTAATTGACTCTTTCCTTGAAACACTACTTATCATCCCAAGTCAAGCTGACCATGAAAAGATAAATAAATAATTTAAACAAAAAATAGATTATTTTAAAAAAGCATTTAATTACTTTACTCTACCTCCTGGCTACAAGGTTTCTTTGCCAATTTTCTCATTTGCTCTGCTGAAAGTGGGCTATGATGATGATGATGATGACGATGACTGCTTGGGGGCCACCGGCAGTTCTCCTGCGCCTTATCCGGGTGGTCATTCTTCATTTATGAGCCGAGATAGTAATTGCTGAGAGGACGCTCAACCTGGAGAGGCTCAACAGCTGAGCCTGATCCTGTCCTTAAATGCCATGGAGGAACACTTTCAATAGATAGTAACCAAGAATGAGTAAACTTTGGTTAATCTTTCTCCCTTTCCTAGCCATGGAAACATTTAGGAGCAAATTTTCAACTCACCACCCAAACGTAAAACTGGCACTGAGGATAGACCATCGGTTACAGATACTGCCCAGTTTTCATATCCATTGATTCAATGGAACTGAAAAATTGGGTGGTTTCTATAATGGACAGCTGACTCACAATGGCAGTTTTATGCCCAGGCGACAAAGTCTACCCCGCAGTTTCCCCACTGTTCATTGGTTAAGATTATCTAATTTAGCAAAGACCAGAGACTAAAGCTGCTACTACTTTGTTTGTACAGCTCAGTATCATTCCACAAAATGCATCTGAATACAGAAATTGTGGGATCCTGATTTTTATAGACAAACTAAACTTCATTCTCGACAGGCTTCAGTGAAGTGTTTCATTTCTCCAATCAACTCTTGAACAGATGGTAAATGTCACAGAGAAAGTGGTTTTTAAATGATGTGCACTGCAACTAAAATGCTCCAAGGGCTTGGTAGAAAAGAAAGATTAATATTGATATTAAATTATCTCCCAACTTAATTTCAGTTTCAATTTTTTTAAACTACAGTCAAGATAATGTCAAATGTTAATATTTAGAATTATGGTCAGCAATTCGAAGGAAGAGGGCACTTATAAAATTGGTGTCTAAATTTCTGCACATGAAGCTTATAAATCAAAATATAATTTACAGTCTATGAAACAAATACAGTTTCAGTCACTCAATTCTTTAATTTACAGCCATTAAGAAAAATTGACCTGCATTCTGCATTTGAATCTGAAATAAGCCATTGCAGTTGAGGTTTGACAGCCATCCGAGATAATTATAGTATCAGTACTTCAAAATCAGGACAGCGATTTTCAAAATGTGGATATTGGCCTGTGCATGTCAGCAGATTTCGGTAATCAATCAATCATGCACATCAAAATCCTAAACGGTAAGTGCTGCATCCCATCCCAACTACTCCTCGTCCCAGGATACATATACTCAGTCGTCCCCTTTTCTTTTTAAATCAGTGCTAATGAAAATGAAGTGTGAAATCTTTATTGAGAGATGAACAAACACCATCATTTACAAAGTAGACAGGACTACGAAAATGTTTCCATTTAAAAATTGCAGCAGGTTGTAGTCAGGTTTCAGTATTGACTTGGTGTAGATTTCAGAGACTTTGGTGCAGTACAAATGACCTCACTTAACTTGGTCATTAATGCCTCAAGATCACAAGCCTGTTTTTAATATATATTGCATAAATGCACAACTGAAAAGAGGAGATACATGATTTTCCTATATGCATTTTAATATCATGGCTTGTTACAGTACGTTACCACATTTGAACTCAACCGCAGATTTTCCTCGAGTAATGGCTATATCTCACTCAAAGAATTCTGATAAAGTCAATCACCTAAATGAAGTTCAAAGGCTTTACAAAGACATCTGGGGCCGGATTTTCGAGGGGTTTGCAACCGGGTTTTTGGTGCGTTTTGACCCTTCGTGGCGAAAATCTGGTCGCAAAGCCCGGGTAAGTTAATAAAAGTTTAAATTTTTTTGCATTGATTAATTAGTTAAGGGTCTTTTTTTGGAATCTCCCACACCGCACCCCCCCCCCCCCACCACCCCCTCACAGCGAAAATCGCATTTTGCACCGCAAATAATCGTGGAACTCTCCCTTACCGATGCGCCCCTGGCACAGCCCTAAAAGGTCGAAAGCTCGGCCTAAAAACGGTAGCGCCGTAAAAACAGTAATTTTTACGTATCGCTACCATTTACACCAAAAATACGGCCCTAAATGCAGAAGACCGGTTACATACAGCACAACTTGCAGAGTCAGAAGGCCGTGGGTTCGAGCCCCACCCGAGAGACGGAGCACATAATCTAGGCCAACACCAGTGTAGTACTGAGGGAGTGCTACACCTTTGGAGGAGCCATCTTTCAGATGAGATATTAAACCAAGGTTCTATCTGCCATCAGGTGGATGTAAAAGTTCCCATTGCATTTTCAAAAAATGGGCAGAGGAGAATTCTCTCCCCATGGTCTTGTATTTTCCTCTGCTACGAACATACAAAACATGGACAGGAAAAGTCCTACTAGTCATCCAGCCTATCCCATACAGTTGTGATGGCTTGTGCAACAAAATTCATACACTCCCTACCCCTACCCAGAAGCAATGTAAACTCCGGAGAGAGGTGAAAAACCAGATATGCTTCAAATATATTTATCCAATTTTCCCTTAAAAGATGCAATGGTCTCTGCCTGTGGCAAAGCATTCCAACAACCCTTTGCACAAATATATTTTTCCTAACTTCTCTCACCACTTATGGTGAAAATTTTAAATTGATGACCCCAAGTATCAGACTTGCTGACTTTTTACTCTTATCAAAACCCTTCATAATATAAAACCACCAATAAAGCTCCCCGTGGACTTCTCTGCACCAGTAGAAATAGTCCCAGTATTTAAAATCTCTCTTCATAACAATAGCCTCCCATCACTGGCATCATCCTGATGAATCTAAATTGTACAGTCTCTATGGCTTTTGTTTGTTTTCTATAATGGGTGCACAAAACACACTAACTATGCCCGAACCAATGTATAGTTACTTCTTCACTCTTATACTCTATGCCTCTATTTTTAGAAACCTCCAAAATTGTATTGCTCTTTTATGGCTTTATCAACATGTACTTGCACTTTCAGGAAATTATGCATTTGAATCCTCACCATTCAGTGTCCACACCACACCTGTTCATCCACACCATTCAGTGTCTTTCCATTGAGTGAAAACTCCCTAAATATTTTAACTCACACATTCACGTTAAATTGTAGTTTCCACTTCTCTTATTTTGTCTTCCTAAAGTCCATTACAGTCGTCCTCATTTACCAAATGTCATAGAGCTCACTCTCAATTTCATATTAAGCACACATTTTATAATTTCAACTGAAAAAACTTGAGTTCCAACCTATATACCAGATCTTGAGCTTTGGGGAGACGGCTTGGACCAAGAGAGAATAGTAGAGGGAGCTTTACTCCCAGAGCATGCTTAACCACATTCTGGCAACGAGTTCAAAACAGCACTGGTTGAAGCCCTGAAATAGATGCGAGATTGGAAACTGGAGAAAATAGGAAAGATGTTGCTTTTATAATAAAAGACCTGAACTTTATAACAAATAAAAGCGCACTTTTTTTTTGCTTGGGATGAAAATTCATCTTTTTTTCTCGATTTTACCTTTTTCTTTACTCATTTCAATTGTATGCATTTTTATTACTGCAGCATTTTGTTCTGTTTGCCTGTCACTTTTAATACAGTACACAATTTATCTGCCCAGTGTGTCCATGGTTTCATGATCATAATCTGCAGATGCTGCTGAATAGGTGCAGAAAGTTCATTGCAGAGTCAATTTCAAATGACCTTTGGTTGGTTTATAATTGATTACTTTTGATTTTCCTTCTTTTCCTTTTACATTTTACGATGCAAGTCCAATTTCACGTTAAAGACCTATTTAAAGTCTCTGCAATAGTAATCAAAAATACCGTATTACATGCCTTTTGACTGGCAGCAGGTTACTTCCTCCATACCCTCTGCCAGTACTGCTCTTCATTTTACTTCCTCCCAATGACAAAATGCATGCTTTCCACTTGGTGCTGTGATTGACAGCAAGAACTCTGAGGCATGACAGATGCTGAAAACACAACAGGGATTATTAATAGGTTGAAAATTAGGTGGGTTCTATAAAGATTGGGTGATTTGTTCTGCCAGATTATCACCAACATGGTGATGGCGAAAATGATCCCCAATACTTTGCAAGAAAGATAGCGTACTTCGGGACCAGATGGAAGGGTGCAGTTGAAAAGGAGCCTTAACTGACTGGAGGCTGAAGAGTCAGAACTTGGTCAATTTAAATTTTTTTTATAGGTGATGAAATAAGAAGTAAAATTAGCAAGCTTTGCACGCCTAAACCCGGAACTTGCGCGGTCCCCTATGGATGCATGCACACCTCGTACGCACCCCTAGGGGCTGCAAATTAGCGCCCATTGCATCCTGTTACTGGAGTACTACTACCATCCTGTACTCCAGCATAAGCCTGGCTTCAGATGGGGGGGGGGGGGAGGTGCAAAGAGAAAGGGAATAACAGAAAATATGGCTCAAAAAAGTAACTGAGTTAGTATCTCTTGAACCAATCCACAGAATAATAGGGTTCACATTTAAAATTCATGTTTAGAAACATAGAAAAAAGGTGCAGGAGTAGGCCATTCGGCCCTTCGAGCCTGCACCGCCATTCAATGAGTTCATGGCTGAACATGCAACTTCAGTACCCCATTCCTGCTTTCTCGCCATACCCCTTGATCCCCCTAGTAGTAAGGACTACATCCAACTCCTTTTTGAATATATTTAGTGAATTGGCCTCAATAACTTTCTGTGGAAGAGAATTCCACAGGTTCACCACTCTGGCTGAAGAAGTTTCTCCTCATCTCGGTCCTAAATGGCTTACCCCTTATCCTTAGACTGTGACCCTTGGTTCTGGACTTCCCCAACATTGGGAACATTCTTCCTGCATCTAACCTGTCTAAACCCGTCAGAATTTTAAACGTTTCTATGAGATCCCCTCTCATTCTTCTGAACTCCAGTGAATACAAGCCCAGTTGATCCAGTCTTTCTTGAAATGTCAGTCTCGCCATTCTGGGAATCAGTCTGGTGAACCTTCGCTGCACTCCCTCAATAGCAAGAATGTCCTTCCTCAAATTAGGAGACCAAAACTGTACACAATACTCCAGGTGTGGCCTCACCAAGGCTCTGTACAACTGTAGAAACACCTCCCTGCCCCTGTACTAAAATCACCTCGCTATGAAGTCCAACATGCCATCTGCTTTCTTATCCGCCTGCTGTACCTGCATGCCAACCTTCAATGATTGATGTACCATGATACATACCCAGGTCTCGTTGCACCTCCCCTTTTCCTAATCTGTCACCATTCAGATAATAATCCGTCTCTCTGTTTTTACCACCAAAATGGATAACCTCACATTTATCCACATTATACTTCATCTGCCATGCATTTGCCCACTCACCTAACCTATCCAAGTCATTCTGCAGCCTCATAGCATCCTCCTCGCAGCTCACACTGCCACCCAACTTAGTGTCATCCACAAATTTGGAGATACTACATTTAATCCCCTCGTCTAAATCATTAATGTACAGTGTAAACAGCTGGGGCCCCAGCACAGAACCTTGCGGTACACCACTCGTCACTGCCTGCCATTCTGAAAAATACCCATTTACTCCTACTCTTTGCTTCCTGTCTGCCAACCAGTTCTCAATCCACGTCAGCACACTACCCTCAATCCCATGTGCTTTAACTTTGCACATTAATCTCTTGTGTGGGACCTTGTCGAAAGCCTTCTGAAAGTCCAAATACACCACATCAACTGGTTCTCCCTTGTCCACTCTACTGGAAACATCCTCAAAAAATTCCAGAAGATTTGTCAAGCATGATTTCCCTTTCACAAATCCGTGCTGACTTGGACCCATCATGTCACCTCTTTCCAAATGCGCTGGTATGACATCCTTAATAATTGATTCCATCATTTTACCCACTACTGAGATCAGGCTGACCGGTCTATAATTCCCTGTTTTCTCTCTCCCTCCTTTTTTTAAAAAATGGGGTTACATTGGTTACCCTCCACTCGATAGGAACTGATCCAGAGTCAATGGAATGTTGGAAAATGACTATTAAAGCATCCGCTATTTTCAAGGCCACCTCCTTAAGTACTCTGGGATGCAGATCATCAGGCCCTGGGGATTTATCGGCCTTCAATCCCATCAATTTCCCCAACACAATTTCCCGACTAATAAAGATTTCCCTCAGTTCCTCCTTCTTACTAGACCCTCTGACCCCTTTTATATCCGGAAGGTTGTTCGTGTCCTCCTTAGTGAATACTGAACCAAAGTACTTGTTCAATTGGTCTGACATTTCTTTGTTCCCTGATATGACTTCCCCGGATTCTGACTGCAGGGGACCTACATTTGTCTTTACTAACCTTTTTCTCTTTACATACCTATAGAAACTTTTGCAGTCCGTCTTAATGTTCCCTGCAAGCTTCTTCTCGTACTCTATTTTCCCTGCCCTAATCAAACCCTTTGTCCTCCTCTGCAGAGTTCTAAATTTCTCCTAGTCCTCAGGTTCGCTGCTATTTCTGGCCAATTTGTATGCCACTTCCTTGGCTTTAATACTATCCCTGATTTCCCTTGATAGCCACGGTTGAGCCACCTTCCCTTTTTTATTTTTATGCAAGACAGGGATGTACAATTGTTGTAGTTCATCCATGCGGTCTCTAAATGTCTGCCATTGCCCATCCACAGTCAACCCCTTAAGTATCATTCGCCAATCTATCCCAGCCAATTCACACCTCATATCTTCAAAGTTACCCTTCTTTAAGTTCTGGACCATGGTCTCTGAATTAACTGTTTCATTCTCCATCCTAATGCAGAATTCCACCATATTATGGTAACTCTTCCCCAAGGGGCCTCGCACAACGAGATTACTAATTAACCCTCTCTTATTACACAACACCCAGTCTAAGATGGCCTCCCCCCCCCCCCACCCCCCAAGTTGGTTCCTCGACATATTGGTCTAGAAAACCATCCCTTATGCACTCCAGGAAATCCTCCTCCACCGTATTGCTTCCAGTTTGGTTAGCCCAATCTATATGCATATTAAAGTCACCCATGATAACTGCTGCACCTTTATTGCATGCACCCCTAATTTCCTGTTTGATGCCTTCCCCAACATCACTACTACTGTTTGCAGGTCTGTACACAACTCCCACTAACGTTTTTTGCCCTTTAGTGTTCTGCAGCTCTACCCATATAGATTCCACATCATCCAAGCTAATGTCCTTCCTAACTATTGCATTAATCTCCTCTTTAACCAGCAATGCTACCCCACCTCCTTTTCCTTTTATTCTATCCTTCCCGAATGTTGAATACCCTTGGATGTGGAGTTCCCAGCCCTGATCATCCTGGAGCCACGTCTCTGTAATCCCAATCACATCATATCTGTTAACATCTATTTGCACAGTTAATTCATCCACCTTATTACGGATACTCCTTGCATTAAGACACAAAGCCTTCAGGCTTGTTTTTTTAACACCCTTTGTCCTTTTAGAATTATGATGTGGTGTGGCCCTTTTTGTTTCTTGCCTATGTTTACTCGGCCTTCCACTATTGCTTTTTACCTTTCTACCGTCTGTTTCTGACTCTATATTACTTTGCCCTGTCTCGGTGCATCGGTTCCCATTCCACAGGTTTACAACCCGCTGAGAGAAGAAATTCCTCCTCATCTTAGTTTTAAATGGGTGGCCCCTCATTCTAGGATTATGTCGCCTAGTTCTAGTCTCCTCTATCAGTGGAAACATCCTCTCTGCATCCACCTCGTCAAGCTTCCTCATAATCTTATATGTTTCAATAAGATCACCTCTCATTCTTCTGAATGCCAATGAGTCGAGGCCCAACTTACTCAACCGTTCCTCACAAGTCAACCCCCCTCATCCCCGGAATCAATCAAGTGAACCTTCTCTGAACTGCCTCCAAAGCAAATATATCCTTTCTTAAATATGGAAACCAAAACTGTACGCAGTATTCTCGGTGTGGCCTGACCATTACCCTGTTTAACAGTAGCAAGATTTCCCTGCTTTTATACTCCATCCCCTTTGCAATAAAGGCCTTCCTGATTATTTGCTGTACCTGCATACTAACCTTTTGTGTTTCATGCACCAGGACCGCAAGGTCCCACTGTACTGCAACACTTTGGAATTTTTCTCCATTTAAATAATAACTTGCTCTTTGATTTTTTTCTGCCAAAGTGCATGACCACACACTTTCCAACATTATACTCCATCTGCCAAGTTTTTGCTCACTCACTTAGCCTATCTATGTCCTTTTGCAGGTTTTTTGTGTCCTCCTCACACATTGCATTTCCTCCCATCTTTGTATCGTCAGCAAACTTGGCTACGTTACACTCGGTGCCTTCATCCAAGTCATTAATATAGATTGTAAATAGTTGGGGTCCCAGCACCGATCCCTGCAGCACCCCACTAATTACTGATTGCCAACGCGAGAATGAACCATTTATCTCGACTCTGTTTGTTAGCCAATCCTCTATCCATGCTAATATATTACCCCCAACCTCATGAACTTTTATCTTGTGCACTAACCTTTTATGTGGTACCTTGTCAAATGCCTTCTGGAAGTCCAAATATACCACATCCACTGGTTTCCCTTTATCCACTGTGTTTGTTACATCCTCAAATAATTCCAGCAACTTTGGCCAACATGACTTTCCTTCATAAATCCATGCTGACTATGCCTGAATGAATTATGCTTTTCCAAATGTCCTGCTACTGCTTCTTTAATAATGGACTCCAACATTTTCCCAACCACAGATGTCAGGTTACCTCGTCTATAGTTTCCTGCTTTTTGTCTGCCTCCTTTTGTAAATAGAGGTGTTACATTTGCAGTTTTCCCAATCTGCTGGGACCTCCCCAGAATCCAGGGAATTTTGGTAAATTACAACCAATGCATCCACTATCCCTGCCGCTACTTCTCCGAAGACTCTAGGATGCAAGCCATCAGGTCCAGGGGATTTATCCGTCTTTCGTCCCATTATCTTACTGAGTAACACCTCATTAGTGATTGTGATTGTGTTACGTTCCTCCCCCCCCCACCACCACCACCACCACCACCACCCACAGCCCCTTGACTATCCACTGTAGGATAATTTTTAGTGTCCTCTACCGTAAAGATAGTTGGCAATAAATAGAATTCCAGTTTAATTTGAAATTTTTTTTCTCAAAAAGCGTTTATATTCTTCCAATATTCAGTTGATTATCTTTTCCATTATCTCTTTGGATATTTAGTGATACTCAGAAAATGTTGACCACAAGACTATTCATATTAAAGTTACTTATTAGGAGTTAGACTGGTGTTAATAATTGCTTTCACTGTGTACACAACATGCAGCACAGAAACCAGTACAAATTGTGATGTGAAATCATGCTTAAGATGGCATAGTATAATGAATTTGCTCACAGCATTTTTGTATAATTATGCTTAAGTTGTGATTATCTCAAATACTTAATAAAATAGAAAAAAAGGGACGTAATTCTCAATAGGCAAATACATACAACAAATGTCAACCAGTCAAATCACTAAACTCTGGCAAGTATAAGTTATATTTGAATAACGTGTATATTTGCACCATTAGAGGATTTCACATGGAAGCTTAAGTTAAATTTTGTTGTCAGTTACTGCAATACCATGGGTTCTGGATTCTGTGTTGCTTTTCTTTTACTGTTCTTAATCACCCAGCCCTGGTATTTCATTTAATTCATGTGTGCATGACTAGCCAGCATTAATTAGATTCAGATAGGTCGAAAGGCATTAAAAATTTCACTTTTAGATGAAGCATCTCTGTCTGTGTATTTCTCTCTCTTTCACACACACTTATGTAAACAGCGGCTCAATTTTTCACAAAGCTCAACAACTGACAATAATGCTTAAACCACTGTATCTAAAAAATAAATCTCAGAGCTCATGATTTTATTCTGTTAAAAAAGTGAAATTGGTGGGGAGATTTTCAGTTTTAGGTTCCTCTTATGACACCAGTGCATACCATAGCAGATGCCACCAGCCAGAGAACTATATGCAGTTAATATGTGATGATGCCTCATACCGAATTAATGCACGTGATATAGGGCCCAATCCTGGCCATGACTTGCATCAATTATTTTGGAGTAAGTTGTTTTTTCTGGCGGAAATTGTAAAAAATGCCATTTCCCAAAAAAAATTTGCTCCAGAATAAGTCAGTTAGGTAAGATTTGTTTTTCAAAAAGGGGCGTTCCCAGACACTTTCACCAGTTATGGCCATTTATGCCACTTTGGCCAGCTAAAATTTACTCCAAATCCACTTAGGTCAGCGTATGTGGCCAGCTCTGAAAAACCTTGCGGGCAGTGAAGAAAAAGCAGCGCACATTCGGCAGACATAAGGGCAGGGATAGGAACTGGAGAGGACCTCAACAACCAAGCACCAAACATTGCAAGGAAAAGCTCAAACAATTAAAATACCAATAAAAATGAAGTAAATCCTACCGGAGAAATGAGAGCTGCTGGCCACGATGTCACGGGGTGGGGTGGGGGGGGGGGGGGGGGGGGTGGTATGTAGCCAGAGAGACACACTGTCTCTCACCCCCTCCGCCTCGCGCCCCCAAAAAAACTCTCGTCCTCCCCGCCTCCCCCCCCCCCCAAAACTCTCCTTCTCCCCCCCCACCCCAATCAAAAGTCTCAAGCACAGCCACTAAATAATAAGAGAGAAGTCCTACCTGCACAGGAACTCAGCGGGCCAGCCGGCCGGTACGTGAGTCCACTCGGCCAGGATTAGGGTGTGGCGAGATCGGGCGTCCCTTCGGCCTGGGATAGGGGCTGCGAGCATCGGGTCCTGCTCACAGCCCACAGGACACACTGGGAGGGCAGGAGCATGCGCGCAGCTCTCACTGAGCATGCGCGCAGGTACCGGCAGTGTCTTCTGCGCTGGCATTTGCTCCGCCCCGGCATTTGCTCCGCCCCCCCCGCCTTCAGCCTCCATGCCACGCCACGACTCCAGGGACTCCGAAGAGCGGCCAGCATGGGGCCCCTTTTTTCTGGCGCCCTTTCCAGCGCGCAAAGTCGGCGCACTTCAGGTCAGTACGACGAAAAAACTGCTTGGGCAATGTTGGGCCCATAATTACTGTTAGTTTCCTGTATCATAAAGCAGTCATTGCCATTATATGTTAATAGTATATTGCTCACTGTTGTGTTCATACTCCACTTATTTGTTACAGCTCACTGGACGGGCATTAGGACCTTGCGGAAGCTATTCACAGTTGCTGTACTCATGCTGGTTCATGTCGGTTTGGGACTCGATTTTGGGTTGTATAAAAGCACAGTTAAGTTAAGTTACATTTCTCGGCTCAGTTTGTCAGTTATTTACGTGTACACAACATAATTTGGCAATGAGGATGAATCAAATTAACCTCCCTACCAAACACCCCTCCACCTTCCTCCCCCCACCCCACCCCACCTTGGGACCCTCCAATTCCTTGACCGAGATGGATAAAAAGTTTTTCTACATACATCACAGCGAGTGGGTTAGACGGCAACAACATAACACAAGCTCATCACTGTGCAATATTTATCCACTGCCTCGGCACTGAAGGCCAATGCATCTTTGGTCAAATCGGAGACATGGAGTCCTACGACAAAACGGTAAGCGCCCTAGAGAACTATTTTGGGCCAAAGAAAAGTATCGTGATGGAGAGATACCAATTTTGTAAAAGGGGGCAAGGGAATGGTGAACCAAACAGTACATCATTTCATTAACTGAACTGGACGCTACGTGTAACTCTGGAGCACTTAAGAGGAAATGATCAGGGATCAAATTATTGAAAAAACAACGACCCCCCGGATTCGGGAACACTTGCTAATGGATGATAAATTGACATTAGACAAAGCCACTAATTTGGCCATCCAAATCAAATTAGTGTTTTCCGATTCAAAAGCGATCAGATCCCCTGCTCCCCCTGTGCAGAAGCCTGCAGCTACAGCCCATGTGCAAGGCTTTTGTCCAAAGCAGAAATCATAGCAGAGACCCAGGGCTCGTAATAAGCCACCCACTACGGATCACGGGCCTAACTTCCACTGCTTTAATTGTGCGGACAAATCACACTCAGCAAAGAGTCTGAACTGCCCTGCACATGGGAAGAAATGCTCGACATGTGGTAAAATGGACCATTTTGCTAATGTCTGTCGCTCATCGCAGCATGTGGACAACCCCGATAGTGATGAACCCAGTATGGTTTACACCGTTGGTGACATTTCGCACATCAGTTCGGGCAAATTCAAGGACTGTGAGGTAAATATTGACGGCATGCCCTGCTGCCTCCTCATTGACCTTAGAGCCACAGTCTCTATTTTGAGCAAGGCTGCGTACAAAACCCACTTCATGCACTGTCAACTGCAGCCCGCAACTTCCATTCTACATGCGTACTCAGAATCCAAAATTGAGGTACTTGGGGTCATATCTGTCCCGTTATACTACAAGTTCATAACATTGGAGAACTTTTCCTTTTATGTCGCGAAGGGACGAAGCCTCATGGGTATTGACCTTTTTGACAAGCTTGGGTTCAAAGTTTAGGACCCAACTGGCATACCTGTGTACACGGTGGACTTTGACAAGCAGTATCCCTCAATTTTCACAGGGTTTGGAGTGACAACAAAATTCTGTCAACGTCCCCCGCATTGACCCTCCATCAAACCGGTTACGCAGCGACTTCACCTTCTCCCATTCGTGGTTTGCGACCAAGTATCCGCAAAATTAACGTGACTCGAATCTCAGGGAATCATTGAGAGTAGCGACTCACCCTGGATCTCAAACTTAGTCATTGCTTGGCAAAAAAATGGGGAGATCCGCCTCTGCATCGACCTGAAAGAGGTCAACAAGGCCATCATCCCCTACAAGTACCCACTTCCTACCATCGACGAACTGTCTTCAGAATTCCACAGGCTCAATAGTTTTCATGAAACTCGACATGTGTTGCAGTTACCTGCAAATACCCCTAGCGGAGGACCGCAAACTGCTCACGGCATTTACGACGCATGATGGTCTGTAACAGTATCGACGCATGCCCTACGGACTATCTTCTGCACCAAGTGCATTTCAGAAGATTGTCACTACTATGCTAGCAGGCATAGGAGACCTCAATCTGCTTGACAATATCGTCATCCATGGACGGACAATGGAAGAACATGACCAGTTACTTCACGCAGTTATGGCCGATAAGTGTACATTCAGTGCTGAACAAACAAACTTTCTGGGCTACAGAGCCACAACACAAGGGCACTGACGTGATCCAGCGAATGCAGGAGGCTACCAACATCAAAGAACTTTCATCATTCCTCAGCACTTGCAACTTCTATCTGAAGTTCGTTCCGTACTATGCGCACATTATCGAACCACTTCGTCAGTTGCTACGCAAGGATGTCCCTTGGGAATGAACAGATTCCCAGGCTCAGGCATTCACCATGCTTAAAGAGAAAATCACACCCCCTCCTATTCTCACGCATTTTGATCCAAATGTCACTACGTATGTCACCACGGATGCTGTGTTCTCGCAATGGATTGACGGCCTGGAACACCCACTAGCCTTCGCCTCTCGCACACTCTCGTCTGCAGAACCTAAATACTCTACAGGGGAACGCAAAGCACTCGCTTGCATCTACATGTGAACGCTGGCACATCTACCTCTGGCAGGAAATTTACCCTCCGTACGGATCACCAAGCGCTAACTACGCCACTCGCTACAACTGGATCTGGGCACAGACCACTATGAATCAGCCGATGGTCAGATCGCCTTCATCAGTATAACTTTGACGTGCAGTATATTGCTGGCAGTCGCAATGACGTAGCTGACATGCTCAGCCGCTGGACACCTGTTTCGGACTCTGGTGCTGACTTGTTCACAGATGACGACAGGTCACGTCGATCATCACTCAGTCCATCAGAAACCTGGTCTCCTACGACAAACTCAAAACTGAATCAGATTGATGCTATGCTCCAGACTGAGTGGCCCAAGCAAATTCTGGTAGAGCTGAAAACATTCCACAGACTTCGCAATTAATTTTCTGTTTGGACTGATGGCTGCCTAGCTCATGGTGATAGAGCAGTAATTCCCAAGTCGCTTCAGCAGTGCAATCTCTCATTGGCACACAATGGACACCCTGGCATTGTCCATATGAAGCAGAGATGTCGCGATTCAGTATGGTGGCCTGGGATTGACACTCACATCGAGGAGTTCATCTCACAATGTGAAGCATGCAGTCTGAGCAAAAAGGCCACAAACATCCAACCAGAGTAAATGAAGCCCATTCCATGGGCACAAAGACCATAGCAACAACTTCAGTTGGATATCTTCGGTCCAGTTGACGCAGCTCCACAACACCAGCAGTTCCTTGTTGTAGTGCATGACCTGCATCCCAAATGGCCAGAAATCGCACCAAGTTCAGTGACTTCATCAACGATCATCACTATTCTGCAGCGTATGTTCACAAAGTTGGGCCTCCCAGAGGTTATAATCACTGACAATGGACCACAGTTTGTATCCGACCAGTTTGCGGATTTCCTCACTTGTCATGCTATCAAGCATCGCCTTATTGCTCGGTACAATCCTCATAGCAACGGAGGTGTTGAGCATTTTAACCGCGTCATCAAAGAATGTTTGAAAACCAACCTCACAGCAGGTCAAACATTCGGCGAAGCGGTTCAAAACATTCTCTGCACATACCGTTCGACAAAGCAGTCGCTAACAGGGAAGACACCTGCTGAGCTCATGGGTGGAATCTTTGCTGGCTACTGGACATTCTCAAACCCCCAGCCAAACCTAGCATGAAGAGACCAGCAGGATGGAATAGAGGCACCGTTCTGCTCGTAACCAAAACCTAGAGCAAACACTGCCGGACTCAGCATATCAGAACATGATCTGGTATCTCAACGACTTTGTCTGTACATAAACTGTGGTTTTAAAAAAGAGGGGAAGTATGTCATGTTCTACTCTATTTATTTGTTCCAGCTCACAGGACGGGCATTAGGACCCTGCGGGAGCTATTTCCAGTTGCTGTACTCATGCTGGTTTGGGACTCCATTTTCGGTTATATAAGAGCACAGTTAAGTAACATTTCTCCTGACTCAGTTTGTCAGTTATTTATGCGTACACAACACTCACTATAGGCTGAGGAGTAGTGGCACAGAATGAGGGTGTGTGCAGGGTGGGAAGTGAACGTAAGAACGAAGCAAGGGCAAGCAAATTGAGTGTTCCTGTTTCCGGCACAGAATCTGTGGTGATACGGCCGAGCTTATTGGAGGTGGTCGGTTTTAACTCCCGATAGGGAAAATTCACGCGGGATTGTTGTTAATTATAATTTACATGCCGCACTTTAACAATATTTCTGTGAAAAATCAGAACCTCAAATCACAGCAGATATTAAACCAATCAGAAAGTTTATGCATTAGGCTTCAGACACACAGAAATTGTATAAAATAGATTTTACAATAAAGGTAACTGACACCAATGAGTTCAAGGTTGTAATCGAATCTCTGGGTTCACAGTGGTGATAAGCCACTCAAACTGCACTTTAGCAATATCTGATATCACCTGAGCCCCTATTAGATTACAACTGTGTAACTCATTCCAAGGCTCCCAGCATTCTCTGCAAAACCAAGAAAACTGATTTATTGGATTGTGTGTTTCGATTTTTATGTGCTTCAGATTACAGTAATTGATCTGATTTGCAGTTCTTATTTTTGGAACTGAGCATGGCGTAAACTTTAGCATCATTTTTTATTTACTATTCAATAATGGCGTCATACAGCAAACATTGCTCAAGTGAAACCCTGGAACATCAGCCCATTATGCTAGTCGCTGAGATCTGACCTGAAAGCAGGTGGGCAAGCCAGTTAATTGTTAAATCGGCAGCAGTATGCAAATGTTGTCAGCTATCCTTTCTATAAGAATAATAATACTATATAACACTAGTCACAAAGGATTGAACATCTCACATTATCGCTTCTCTGCAAATAGTATCATATACCAATCTGGGCAAAACGTAAATCAACTGATCTGCATACTTTGTTTGTATTAATTTGCATCTGAAATTGATCCTAAGTTTGCTCCATGTGTCGTAAATAATGGCATAATCATTACAAGTTATAGTGCACTTGCCTTGACCTACTGCATATAGTAACAGTGCAGTAATAGCCAGTGCGTTATATATTTCCCAAGGAATTTTAAACTCAAACATCCACATAAATTCCCTGTATTTCATTACTGTGTTTAAAAAAAAATGAAGAAAAAAAATCACTTTTTTAAAAACAAAAACAGTACAAGACAAGATGACTTTAATTCAACTGATTTCAGAGATTGGGAAAACATTTACTTTCAATGTAGCCTTATTTAACATTAACATTACCCTACATTAACCATGACCTGATTTATCATAAAATGGAAGGTAACTAGGCATCAATTTCTCTTATTAAAAATTAAGGTAGTTAACTCACTTATTTTTGCATGAAAAATACGTATTATACAGCCTGGTAGACTTCATCCTGGCCAACATGCATTTTTCCCCATTTTGTTCCCGAGTAATTAAATGAAAATAAAGAAAGCCAATCAAATGGCCTAGTGCATTAAAAAAAACTTTCCAACATAGTACATAAAAACATAAAAAATAGGAGGAGTACGCCATGCAATAAGATCATCGACCTCAACTCCACTTTCTCACCCGATCTCTATATCCCTTGATTCCCCTAGACTCCAAAAATCTATCTATATCAGCCTTGTATATATTCTGAGACTCAGCACCTACAGCCCTCTGGGGCAGCGAATTCCAAAGATTCACAACCCTGTGAGTGAAGAAACTCCTCCTCATCTCTGTCTTAAATGGCCTTCCAGTTATCCTGAGACTGTGCCCCCGAGTTCTAGACACGCCATCCAGGGGAAACAACCTCTCAGCACCTACCCTGCCAATCCCCTTCAGAATCTTTTATGTTTCAATGCGATCACCTCTCATTCTTCTAAACTCCATAGAGTATAGGCCCATTCTACTCGGTCTCTCCTCATAAGACAAGCATCTCATCCCAGGAATGAATCTAGTGAACCTCCGTTGCTCCGCCTCCAAGGCGAGTATATCCTTCCTTAGATAAGGAGACCAAAACTGTGCACAGTATACTAGGTGTGGTCTCACCAAGGCCCTGTACAATTGTAGTAAGACTTCCTCACTCTTAAACTCCTGCCCCTTTGCAATAACATAGAAACACAGAAATCTACAGCGCAGAAGGAGGCCATTTCGGCCCAGTGTCCGCGCCGGCGAACAAAGAGCCACACAGCCCTCGGTCAGTAGCCCTGAAGGTTACATATAAACCCATGAACAATGAACAATGGCGGAAAGGTAACAAGCACCCAGCCCAACCAGTCCGGCCCACACAACTGCGACACCTCTTGCATCGAAACATTCTGCACTCCACCCTGACCAGAGCCATGTAATTTCCTGGGAGAGGCAAAAAAAAGATAAAAACCCAGGCTAATTGGGGAAAAAAAATCTGGGAAAATTCCTTTCTGACCCATCCAGGCGATCAAAACTAGTCCAGGAGATCACCTTGGCCATATTCAATTCCCTGCAGTACTTACCATCATATCTGTGCTAGCCAACAAGAGGTTATCCTGTCTAATCCCACTGACCAGCTCTAGGTCCGTCACCCTGCAGGTTACTGCACTTCAAGTGCCAATCCAAGCACTTTTTAAATGTGGTGAGGGTTTCTGCATCCACCACCCTTCCAGGTAGTGAGTTCCAGACCCCCACAACCATCTGCATGAAGAAGCCACTTCTCATATCCCCTCTGAACCTTCTACCAACCACCTTAAAACTATCCCCTCTCGTACTTGACCCCTCCACCAAGGGAAATAGGCCCTCGCTATCCACTTGCAGGCCCCTCAAAATTTTGTACACCTTAATGAGTTCTCCTCTGTTCCAATGAGAACAAATCCAGCCTATCCATGTATCCTCACAGCTAAGATTCTCCATTCCAGGCAGCATCCGAGAACTGCACGCAGTACTCCAGCTGTGGTCTAACCAGAGTATTATACAATTTAAGCACAACTTCCCTGCTCTTTTATTCTACGCCTCAGCCAATGAAGGCAAGCATTCTGTATGCCTTCTTAACCACCTTATCCACCTGGCCGACTACTTTCAGGGATCTGTGGACAAGCACTCTGAGGTCCCTTTGTTCATCTACACTTTTAAGTGGCCTACTACTTAATGTGTATACCCTTTTCTTATTAGCCCTCCCAAAGTGCATTACCTCCCACTTATCCAGATTGAATTCCATTTGCGACTTCTCTGCCCACCTGACCAGTAGATTGATATCCGCCTGCAGTCCATGACTTTCCTCTTTCATTATCAACCACACAGCCAATTTTAGTGTCATCTGCAAACTTCTTAATCATACTCACTATATTCAAATCTAGATCATTGATATATACCACAAAAAGAAAGGGAAATCCCCACTGGAAACCCCACTGGAAACATCCTTCCAGTCACAAAAACATCCATCAACCATTACCCTTTGCTTCCTACCTCTAAGCCAATTTTGGATCCAACGCCACTTTGCCCTGGATCCCATGGGCCTTAACCTTCATGACCAGTTTACCATGTGGGACCTTATCAAAAGCTTTGCTAAAGTCCATATACACTACATCGTACACACTACCCTCATTGACCTTCCTGGTTACTTCCTCAAAAAATTCAATCAGGTTAGTCAAACACGATCTTCCCTTAACAAATACGTGCTATTTCCTCTTTTACTTCGCTCAACAGCCTGGGATGCATTTCATCCGGGGCTGGAGACTTACCTACTTTCAAAACTGCCAAACCCCTAAATACCTCCTCTCTCACTATGTTTATTTCATCCAGAATTTCACACTCCACCTGGATAGCAGTATCTGCATTGCCCCTTTCCTTTGTGAAAACAGACGCAAAATATTCATTAAGAACCATACCAACATCTTCCGCCTCCACACTAAGATTACCCTCATTGTCTCGAATAGGCCCTAACCTTTCTTTAGTTACCCTCTTGCTCTTAATATATTTATAGAACAAAGGACAACATGCCATTTGCCTTCCTTATTGCATGCTGTACCTGCATGCTAGCTCTCTGTGTTTCTTGCACAAGGACACACAAATCTCTCTGAACACCAACATTTAAAAGTTTCTCACCATTTAAAAAATATTCTGTTTTTGTATTCTTTCAACCAAAGTGAATAACCTCACATTTCCCTACATTATACTCCATCTGCCACCTTACTGCCCCACTCACTTTATCTATCTATCTATATCCCTTTGCAGACACTTTGTGTTCTTCTCACAGTTTACTGTCCCACCTAGCTTTGCATCATCAGCAAATTTGGATACATTACACTCGGTCCCTTCATTTAGGTCATTAATATAGTTTGTAAATAGCTGAAGCCCCAGCACTGATCCTTGTGGCCCTCCACTAGTTACAGCCTGCCACCCTGAAAAAGACCCGTTTATCCCTACACTCTGTCAGCTAACCAATCTCTATCCATGCTAACATATTACCTCCAATGCCATGAGCCATGGGGGCTAAAATTCCGGCCTCACTAGGTCCATACAAAGTGCTGACGGACCCGGCGACGCAAAAATCAGTTTTCGGGGTGCGACGCGCATGCGCTGTGAACTGGCTTTTCCAATCCGTCAAGATTTGTCTTGACAGATCCTCCGCATCCCCCAGAGAAGGATATTCGAGCGGGCGAGATTGGGCTATCTGCCCAACTCATGCCCAGCAAATGTCCTTCAAACTCTTGCGCCTGGCAAAAGCAGGCGCATAGCCTACTTTTACCAGAGTAAGAGTTTTAAAACATAAACATTAAATTTAAAAACACATTTTTACATTAAAAACCCTGTCCATTAACATAAGTTTATTTTAAACCGTATTAAAAACATTTCTAAAACATTTAATTACAATTAATTTTATTTATTATGTTGTGGTTTTTGTTTTAGGGGTTTATTCTCATTGATAATAATGGGAAATCGTAAAAACGAAGTTCCCATTTTTATCAATGAGAATGCTGACTGCAGAGTGATTGGTGGTCCAGGCCCACATGACTCCAGCTCTTTCATGTGTATGGGGAAATCCTCCCGGTATGCTACGTATCAAATGAAGGCCTCCGTCCGGAATCGAAGGCACCTCCAGGACCACCAGGTACTTATGCAAAATAAATTCAGGTTGGAGGCATTCGTCCAAAGGCAGCCTCCGACTGGAAATTTAGCCCCATTATCTTGTGTAATAACTTTTAATGTGGCACCTTATCGAATGTCTTTTTGAAATCCAAATATACTACATCCACTGGTTCCCCTTTATCTATCCTGCTAGTACATCCTCAAAAAACTCTAATAAACTTTGTCAAACATTATTTCCCTTTCATAAAACCATGTTGACTCTGCCCAATCATGTTATGATTTTCTAAGTGCCCCGATATCACTTCCTTAACAATGGATTCCAACATTTTCCCAGTGACTGATATCAGACTAACTGGCTTGTAGTTCCCTGTTTTCTCTCGCCCTCCTTTCTTGAATAGCGGGGTTCCATTTGCTACCTTCCAATCCGCTGGGACCATTCTAAAATCTAGGGAATTTGGAAAGATCAAACCCAATGCATTCACTCTCTGCAGCCACCTCTTTTAGAACTCCAGGATATAGGCCATCAGGTCCAGGGGATTTGTCTGCTTTTAGTTCCATTAGTTTCTCTACTTATATTAATTACATTAAGTTTCTCACCCTCATTAGACCCTTGGTTCCCCACCATTTTACTTATGCTTTTTGCCTTTTCCACTGTGAAGACAGATACAAAATATTTGTTTAACGTTTGTGCCATTTCCTTATTCTCCATAATAATTTCTCCTGCCTCAGCCTCTAATGTTTACTTTTACTACTCTCTTCCTTTTTACATACTTGCAGAAACTCTTAGTCTGCTTTTATGTTTCTTGCTAGTTTTCTGTCAGTCTATTGTTTTACTTTATCATCAATGTTTTGGCCATCCTTTGATGTTTTCTGAAACTCTCCCAATCTTCAGTCTTACTAGTATTCTTCGCAACATTATAAGCTGCTTCTTTCAATCTAATGCTTTGCTTAACTTCTTTAGTTAGCCACGGATGTATCACTTTTCCTGTGTAGTTTTTGTTTCTCAATGGAATGTATTTTTGTTGAGAATTATGAAATAGTTCTTTAAATGCTTGCCACTGCTTCTACTGTCATACCTTTTAATCTATTTTTCCAATCTACCTTAGCCAACTCGCCCTTCATACCAATGTAATTGGCTTTATTTAAGTTTAAGACTCTAGTTTTGGACTTGGGCAAGTCACTCTCAAACATAATGTGAAATTCTATCGTATATTGATCACTCTCCCCAGAAGATTCTTTACTATGAGATTGCTAATTAACCCCGGCTCATTACACAATACAAGATCTAAAATAGCCCGTTCCCTGGTTGGTTCCATGACTTATTGTTCTAGGAAACTATGCCAAATGCATTCCATGAACTCGTCCTCCATTGTACCTTTACCAATTTAATTTGTCCAGTCTATAAGATTAAAGTCCCCCACGATTATTACATGCTCCTTTTTTTTTTTTTACAAGCTCCTACTATTTCTTGATTAATATTCTGTGCAATGGTATAGCTACTGTTAAGGGGCCTATATACTACTCCCACCGGTGTTTTCTGCACCTTGTTACTCCTCATCTCCATCCATACTGATTCTACTTCCTGATTTTCCGAGCCAAGATCCTTTCTCTCTACTGTCCTTATGTCATCCTTTATTATCAGAGCTACCACACCTCCTTTACCATTCTGCCTGTCTTTTCGAAATGTCAAGTATCCTGGAACATTTAGTTACCAATCTTGGTTACCTTGCAACCATGTCTCTGTAATGGCTCAGATCAAATCCATTTATCTCTATTTGTGCCACCAGCTTGTCTATCTTGTTTCGAATGCGCCATGCATTCAAATAAAAAGCCTTTAGTTTAATTTTTTAACCATTATTCCCTGCTTTGGCCTTATTCTCTGCTGCACTGCTAGCATTAAACTCTCTGTCCCTTCCTGTCACACTATGCTTATGTTTACCCAAATCGCTCCACTGCTCTACTGCATTGACCTCTCTCTTTAGATATCTAAATTTCCCCTCACCTGACCCCCTCCTCGCCCATTTTTTAAAAAAAGTTTAAAGCCCTAACTAGAGTCCAATTCAATTCACCAGGACGCTGGTCCCAGCCCGTGGAGCCCGTCCCGACGGAATAGCTCCCTCTTTCCCCAGTACTAGTGCCAGTGCCCCATGAATTGAAACCCCTTCCTCCCACACCACTCTTTGAGCCACATATTTAACACTCTGATCTGCTTAACCGTCTGCCAATTTGCAGGTGGCTCAGGTGGCAGTCCAGAGATTATTACCCTTGAGGTTCTGCTTATTAATTTAGACCCTCCTGAAATGCCCTCAGCAGAACCGCATTCTTAGTTCCACCTATGCCATTGGTTCCTACATGGACTACGACAACTGGATCCTCCCTCCAACTCCAAGTGTTTCTCCAGCCGTAAGGAGATATCCTTAACCTATAGCCCCTTGATTATCTATTGTTGGGATGTTTTTAGTGTCTTGCACCATGAAGACCGATACAAAATATTTGTTCAAAAGTTTCTGATATTTCCCTGTTCCCCATTAATTCCCCAGTCTCATCCTCTAAGGGACCAATTTTTAGTTTAACTACCTGCTTCCTTTTTATGTAACTGGAGAAGCTCTTACTATCTTTTTATATATTTCTTGCTAGTTTACTCTCACAATCCATCTTCTCTCTCTTTTAATATTTTAGTCGTCCTTTGCTGTTTTTTTTTTAATTTCCCAATCCTTTGGCCTCCCACTAATCTTGGTAACATTGTATGCCATTGTTTTCAATTTGGTACCATCCTTTACTTCCTTACTTAGCCAGGGATGGTTCTCCTTCTCTTAAAGTCTTTCCTTCTCATTGGAATATACTTTGGTATGTCTACGGAGAAAACTCTGCTGATAATCATTCAGCATCTCTCGAAAATGACTGGGCCAAGACATTAATTTAGTATATGTGGAACACCCATAATCCCATTACTTAGGTGCAAGACTTTGGCTTAGTGGTAGCATTCTTGCCTGCGAGGCAGAAGTTGCAGGGTTTGAACCTCGCTTAAAACAGTCCTGGCTAGCAGAGTCCAAAGCTTTCAATTCTGGGTTGACACCCAGCAAGATGTTTGTGTCTGGTGAGCTTGGGTGCCTTCCCCCACATCGTACAAGTTGTAGCAGCCCATAGAATCCATCCGCCGTAAACGATTAACCACAGTATCAGCTGGTATAAAGATGGTTGCAGCCAGTTAGACTATCGCTTGTGAATCCTTCCACTACTTCACACTATTCTCCAAGAAGAATAATGTAAAAGATACAAAAACAACAACATCCCACTACAGTGCAATCACCATCTGCCAAATGGAAATTTTCACTTTGTGGAAACAGAAATCAAACGAGAGAGGTTGGGCACACACTGTACAATTACATAATTACATTTATGAAGTGATAAAAAGCAAAGCACTTCACTGATGGACAAATTATCATTCAAAGTGGCACCAATTTTAATTTCATCCAACGCACAAGAGGTACTCACTTTGTGAGAGTACATTAAATAGAATGTAAAAAAGTCATTGCAATGAATACCAAACCATTCAATGCAATGGCCAAATGTTGCTCCCATGAGTGACTCCCCATTAATATTTTTATGGAACAAGACAGTTACTATCTTGGGTTTGAAGAACGGATACAAGAGAGACCATTGAATAATCTAGCAACAGCTGCTTCACTTGTCACTGTAAACATTTTACTTGGAGAATGATTAAACAATGGTTCCTCTGTTGGAGCTGAAAAGACAAGACTTTTCAAATCTGATGCCCTCATTGAGCACTTCCCAACATCTGAAGATACTCCCAAAGAGCACACACGTGATTGGGGTGCATGCGCTCAGAGATTAGTTTCCATGGAAGCTCTCAATATAGGATTCACCGTTTGACCCTAGCACTGAGAATTATTTTCTAAACACATAAAAATAATTTTTCTTCACAGTATGACAACTTAGTAAAAATAATCCATTTTAAAAATAGAAGTCGAAATTTTCTACAAATTTTGTAACTGAAACACAGAAGTTGACTTCTGCATCAGAGATGCAGTTCCATGACTTCCGCTATTGCACAGGTACTATCTAGTCCCAAGCACAAGGGGAAGGCTTGGGAACATTCACAATATGACAGCAATTAACTCAGCACACTAGTAAAACTATTCAACTCTAGGCTAGCCAGAAACAATGTGAATAAACATTATCAATCATATTTAAAAAAAAGTTTGCCACAAGAAGCTAATCTCAGCTAGGGAATTGATAAGGTTCCTATAATTGGCCTGATCAATCCTAGTTGGAAGAAATAGGGAAAAATAAACTGTCACGGTCCCATTCTTGACTGATATTTAGTGATTCCCTTGCTGGGAGCACACACTTGTGGATATTGAGGCAGGGAAGAAACGAGCTCAGCTTTACCCCATAGTTAAATCATCTGCCAACTTTCACTGCCTAGGATTACACAAAGAATATCCACAAGCAAGTAACTGATGGTACTCAGCATCCATTGAACATGAAGTCAACAGGATGGGGAGGGAAGAATTTTGACAGGTAAAGATAGAAAAATAAAATGTTTTACTCGGAACATCAGATCTATGTTCTAAGTTACTATCATGCTAAACTAACTTGCATCAATAGAGTGATTAATCTCAAAATAAGTACAAGAATAAAATGTATTAGTATAATTCATTACTTTTTATTGAATTTTTTCAGATGGTACTGCAGAGAAAAGCATGTTTCCTTGTAGTATATCAATTCTTTTTCTTTGGATACTGAAGGTTAAACATTAAATTACTGCAAAATTTGCGTCATGTTATTTGAAAAAAATGGGAGAGTTTAGCTTAAAATTACCTTTTGGGTTAAATAAATCAATATAGCAAAAAAATCCATTGTGCATTATTGTAAAATGGTCTACAGGGCTGTAGTAATACCCACCCTTCTGTATAGCTCAGAAACATGGACCATGTACAGCAGACACCTCAAGTCACTGGAGAAATACCACCAACGATGTCTCCGCAAGATCCTACAAATCCCCTGGGAAGACAGGTGCACCAACGTTAGGGTCCTCGTCCAAGCCGACATCCCCAGTATTGAAGCACTGACCACACTTGATCAGCTCTGCTGGGCAAGCTACATAGTTCGCATGCCAGACACGAGACACCCAAAGCAACGCTCGACTCGGAACTCCTTCACAGCAAACGAGCCAAAGGTAGGCAGCGAAAACATTACAAGGACATCCTCAAAGCCTCCCTGATAAAGTGCAACATCCCCACCGACACCTGGGAGTCCCTGGCCAAAGACCGCCCTAAGTGGAGGAAGTGCATCCGGGAGGGTGCTGAGCTCCTCGAGTCTTGTTGCCGAGAGCATGCAGAAATCAAGCGCAGACAGCGGAAAGAGCATGCGGCAAACCAGTCCCACCCACCCCTTCCCTCAACGACTATTTGTCCCACCTGTGACAGAGACTGTGGTTCTCGCATTGGACTGTACAGCCACCTAAGAACTCATGTTAAGAGTGGAAGCAAGTCTTCCTAGATTCCGAGGGACTGCTTATGATGATGAAAATGTAGCCAATAAATTATTATGTAAACATGCCCTTTCCTTACTGACTGGAATACAGGATACTATTTGAGAAACTGAAGTGAAAGGCCACTGTCTGTAATTGAAAGAAACTACACAAGGATAAAAAGACGAGGGCAAATCAGAAAGCAGTGATCCGTTGATACCAGCATGGGTTTAAATTTTGAAGACTGTAGGAGGAACAAAGACCACCTCATCGCAACAACAACTTGCACTTATATAGCACCTTTAATGTAGTAAAACATTCTCACACAACAATCACAGCTTACAGTGTCCTTGCAAATAGGGAACTGCATTAACGAACTGATGCAGGCTTCCAAAATTAAATGACAAATCAGTGAACAACTACTTCTGAAAAGGGAGTGCAACATCACGCCACACCACTTCTCCAGGAAGCTCTGAAAGGTTAGTTCAATAGCAAAGATTGGAAAGGGAATTTTGCTTATGGTTTTGGATGGGCAACCGCTTGTACAGTAGTTGAGACCTTAAGAGGGGAAGAATAAGATTTTTGAAATGTCGGAGCCCTTTGATGTCACAGGTTGAAAATATTGAGTCATGGCTTGATAAACTAGGACTCTTCAGCCTCAAAGAGAGATGTCTCAGAGGTGTACAGGATACTGAACTGGATAGAACAGGTAAACCTGAAACAGTGCAGTATGACAAGAGGGCACAAGTTCAGGTGAAGAACACATTTGGGATAAACATCAAAAAGTATTTATTTTCACAGAAAGTGTCTTTACACAGAAAGTGACCAACAGCTTGAACACATTGTCGGGAACAGTGGTTGCACCCAGGACACTGGACTTATTTAACAATAGCTAGCTGCTGTACTCAGAAGATGGCAGCACTGTTAGTCTGGAAGGGAAAAAAATCAAAAGGACTGAAGCACCTTCTTCATCCAAACTTGTCACATTCCCCCTCACTGACGGCCTCTTATTACAGCTCCCGAAAGCAGCACTTATTGCACAACATGCAAAACTGTATTGCATTTACACTACAGGTTTTCAATTTGACACAGCAAGATTTCATTTTACCATTTAACACATCTTTGAAATTCCTTTGTATAGTATATTAAGACAGTTATTTTATCTGTTTAAAATAGTGAGTGAACAACTTCACTTATTTTAATCAAGGTAATGAATGCATTAAAACTGCACAAAGAAATTTTGAATGAACATATTAACCAGTTCACCATTTGAAGAATGAACATATTAACCAGTTCACCATTAGAAGAAATTAAACCAAGATATTTCGAGTTTCATGTAGATCATGAGGGAAGGAAAATCACCACTTTCAAACGATACCCCAAAGTTCCCTAACCAAATTTTCAGAGGTTAATGCTACTTAAATAATAAAGCAACATAAATTTGCAAAACCGCCATTGAAGACTATACACTCACTGTAATTGAAGCAATTGTCTAAAGAACATACGTGCTGATTTATTTCAAGTAGCTACTGCATCATGCAGCCACACTTGCCAGCTTGGAGATGCTAGGCAAACAAACAAATGTGCTGCACTCTGTTTTGAAATTCCCAATCTCAGATACGTTACCAAGAAGTTCCAACAAGCAAAGGCCAGGTGCTTCCCCAGCACTGGAAGAAACACAACTGGATGAGTCATCTCAGGACACTTGTACTCGCACTTTAGGAGCCAGTTATGAACATGAACATAGATTGGTCCTTCTGACCAAATTATGGTTCGCTTTAGGTTTGGGATGGTGTTTAGGCGGAGAGAAGTATAAAATCGAGAGAAAAAAAATAATCTTTAGTAAAAAAAAAGGGCAAAGAAGAACGGTGTCCGTCTCAGCCAGGGCAGAATGACAGGCACTACAATTGTACACACGTTAGGGTTGGGAAAAACTGACCATGTTGAGTGAAAACAGAAATCAGTTTAGCTGTGGACCATTTCCCATACCTCGGGAGCCTCTTATCAACAAAAGCAGACATTGACGACGAGATTCAACACCCGCCTCCAGTGCAGCCTTCGGTCGCCTGAGGAAGTGTGTTTGAAGACCAGGCCCTCAAATCTGCCACCAAGCTCATGGTCTACAGGGCTGTAGTAATATCCACCTTCCTGTATGGCTCAGAGACATGGACCATGTACAGTAGACAACTCAAGTCACTGGAGAAATACCACAACGATGTCTCTGCAAGATCCTACAAATCCCCCAAGAGGACAGGCGCACCAACGTTAGTGTCCTCGACCAGGCCAACAGCCCCAGCATTGAAGCACTGACCACACTTGATCAGCTCCGCTGGACAGGCCACATTGTTCGCATGCCAGACATGAGACTCCTAAAGCAAGCGCTCTACTCGGAACTCCTTCAAGGCCAATGAGCCAAAGGTGGGCAGAGGAAACATTACAAGGACACCCTCAAAGCCTCCCTGATAAAGTGCAACATCCTCACTGACACCTGGGAGTCCCTGGCCAAAGACCATCCGAAGTGGAGGAAGTGCATCCGGGAGGGCGCTGAGCACCTCGAGTCTCATCGCCGAGAGAATGCAGAAATCAAACGCAGGCAGCGGAAAGAACGTGCAGCAAACCTGTCCCATCCATCCTTTCCCTCAACGACTATCTATCGCACCTGTGACAGGGACTGTGGTTCTCGTATTGGACTGTTCAGCCACCTAAGAACTCATTTTTAGATTGGAAGCAAGTCTTCCTTGATTCCGAGGGACTGCCTATGATTTCCTGTGATCAAACAGCTGACTGACACACATGGTCAAGGCTGACACATAAAGGATGGTCACTGGAGTAAGATATTGGAGAATGGATGATACCTATGGAACCATATTCCAGCAAGGAATCAACACCATCTAGAGGAGAAAATTGGCAAGGAGTGGAAAAGGGAGTTGGGCAAGGTATACAACTTTGAACGGTTGTCCTGTGCTGGCACCTTAATCGAAGACAATATTATCTGATAATCTAAACACACATGGTCTCACCATGCTTGAATCTACCTTCATCCACTGATTGTCAAAAACAACACATGATATTGCTCAAATAGAAATCATAACACTGTCCACAGCTGCTACCAGGAAAATTGACAACAGTTTTTCTACATCACAGACAACAGGTAGAGCACTGCGGAAAGTAATAAGAAAACTTCTCAGAAGAATTCAGAAAGATGGATGGAGTGCTATAAATGTACTACTGCTCCAGGGCATGATATACCTATGTTAACAACACTCATTGCACTTCAACAGTATATCATTGTATGAAGCGTTTGAAGACACTTAAACATGAGAAAGGCCTATATAAATGCAAATTTTACTGTATATAATGCACGCACTGTTAACAGCCCCCTCAGAAAGACTTAGATAAGCAGAACATTTCTTTGTTGAACAGACTTGTAGAGCAAAGAAACATCTCAAAGCACTTCAAACAATTCTTCTTTGATGGGGTGCAGTGACTATTCGTCTGTGGGCAAGAACTTCCATATTCATGTACATGATGCAAATTCGTCACTTTGGAAAAGAAAGGCACAGCATTTGATTTGTAACTTAAATGTGGTCTTTTTTTTTTTAAATCATTTTCAAATCTTACATCAAAACAAAACAGATTTTCTTTTACTTGCTCATTCTTGGAATTTCAAGGCCTAGAAATTGTGGACAGTGGTCAGAGCTGCTCCAAGTACGCTTTGCACAAGGATCTCATGATCCCGGTGTTGAGAACTTCAGGTTTTCCAATCTTCAATTCAAATCAACAGAATTTGGTGGTGATCCCCTTGTGCGAACTGCTGTGACATCTAAGCAGCCAATCAAAATGTAGAATTCTCATATGCAGCCAACAAGGAAGTGAGTAAGCTCTTAAATTCTAACTTTAAAAAAATGTTAGCGAGAGAAAAACAAGGATGGGGAAAAAGTACACCTGAAATAAAGATGGACAAACTTAAAAAGAAATGTTAAAGCATTTTTTTTTTAAGTTTCTTCAAATTTTTTATTTTTTTATTAAAATGGACGCATTTCACACTGCACAAAATTGAAATTAGTTTTCCATGTCCTTAACATTTGTTTAGCAGTAATAACGCTGTTAAAACCCGTTACACCAAATCCCTTTGGATCTAACTTTTAGTGGAGAATTTAACAGCATACTTACTGCGGAAGAGCCAAAAATTGTCAGTTTTCCTGATTACACAGATTGCTGGTTCTGTGGGGAGATTTGGCTGATTACACATGTGCCTGCGCATGCACCAAATCGCGAAGTTGCGATCAGTTTCAACGACATAATGACAGCGAACGTTGCTAGTTTACTGTCATCCCGACTGCAAATTCCAGGCCATAAAAATGAAATTATATGTTGACTTAATGCACAGTTTATGTGCCCTGGATTTCCTCTCCTATTTCTAGGGTAACCTGTGGCAAGGTATCACCTTCTGCTGAAAAGGTAGGGCATTGTTATTATTGCTCTACTCAAGATTATTAGCTGAAAAATACTTTATAGAATTTCATGTTTAGAATAATGCGGGCAATTTTACAATCAGCTAAATCCATAATGTATAATGATTAATGCTGTTTTAAAAAAACATTGTAAGGGACCGTGATTAATGTTGAAGAAAATGACTGACAAATTCCATGGTATTGTCACTGTATACAAGTTGTTTAAGGTACAATTAGCTTTGCGCATAAATTTCTATATGAATTTGTTTACTGTATAAATTTGAAATTATCAACCTTACTGCCAGATCCAGCAGATCTGGCTTATAGATTTTTTTTCCTTTAACTTCCGTATAGTTTTGTGTTAATTAAGCAAGGAAGAGATTCCTTGGGTAGTCTGAATGACACCCTTTTGTGAATCACTGAGCATGGCATGGGACTAACAAAGGGAACATGAATTCATTTTTTTGCCATGAAATCGCCAGGTTTTGAGCCTCAGGCCTGAGGAACAGATAGAGAAAGAAAAAAACGCTGTACCGCAGAAGTGTAGTCCCAGGTGAAACAGAAGCAAAAGGGGTTTATGAACCATGTTATAGACTGTTGGTAATAAGACTCTCACGACATGCACTGCTGTCAGAAGCAAAATGTAGTTTTTAAAGTTAAACTTGTGCTGTTCTGTATGTGGCCTACCTGATTAACTTCTATAAATAAATCTAATTGATTAATTCAGAATCCAAGATCAGCTTGAGCGTGGTTCAATGATAAAACTAACAATAATCTTCCGAGTGGTTTCGAGAGAAATGAAGTACAAAGGGTACTAATGTCTAGGATTGTGAGAGTGCTTAGGTTATCTCTCTATATGCACAGAAAACCGCAGGACTACAGCTGACAATTTAAAGGGGATGCAAGGCCCACTTACAGGAGGTCTGGGGAGACCACTGCAAAAAGAATGGCATGTTAAAGTACCCTAAAGTTACATCACACTGCTGGCAGCAAGTTGTAAGAGACACCTGCCCCATCAACAATTCAAAGGTTATATATCACACACACACTGGCTCTTCACATAAATAGTTCCTGATCCTAGCTCGGCCACCTTGCGATGGTGGCAGAGGGCAAAGAAAGAACATTCAGAACGCCTCAACCCAAGTCACTCTTGCACACTCCAAGTGGTCAGTTCAAAAATGCCACTGGGCAAAGTTGCATCTGCATGCCCTCTTAGTGGGAGAATGGCACACAACACAGAATATTAGAAAAAGAGTAGCTGAGCCATATACACCAGGAAGATCTCAGTTTCAATCCTCAGTCAGCTAATCTTAGGCAGGACAGGGGGCAGAGGTTACAGAGGGGAAATGCCCTACAGTTAAACTGCCTCTCACATTTGAAAAATTATAATTTGGGCAAGATGCCAGATTTCAACTGGCACCTTGGAATCACCCCTTGTACGAGTTAACACTCAGTAAAGGAGAAGGGAAGAGAATTTGGGGAGGGAAAAGTAAATGGAGAAAACTATTTTATTTTAAAGGTTTGTCCACTTCATGGTGTACGGTAATATATTTCCTGTTGTGTTACACATGGATGAATTGGACAAATTTCATGGGGGAATTGTGACTTATGGCTAAGTGCATGCAATATCCAGGACATGTATATTAATGACAATCAGGTGTCCACTTAATCAACGGGCTTCCCCAAATCTATGAAAGCAGCAGCCATTCAATACAATGGGCACTGTCCAAAACTTATATAAAGGCTGAGGCTATTTAATACAATGGGTTTCTCTTAAATCAGTTAATTAATTAAAAGGAGAATCTGGTTGACTATTCAATTGAATGAGCCTCGCCAAATGTATTAATTAAAGGAAAGCAGCAGCAAATGGCTCAATAATTTGTTACAATGGAATCTCTAATGAATTCATTAAATAAAATAAAAGGAGTGGGTAATGGTTCGCCACTGAATCCAATGGCCATCTCCAAACTTATTAAATATTAGCAACCAACATTTAATGCAATGATTTTGTGACAAATTAATCCATTAATAAAATATATGAAAGCATTTTTCAGCCCTCCACAGAACCAAGCAGCATAAAAGTATATCAGAACAAGCCGAGAATGGTTTTCACAAATAGTTTACCGGTTGTATTTTAAAAATAAAGTAAATTAAGATCTTTTTAAATACAAAAAACCCCAATAATAATGCAGCACAAAACCCATACTCCCACAAACACCTCACTCTAATTTCTATCTCCACTACAAATGTAATACATGGATAATTTGGCACCATTAAAGTAACAAAAGGGATTAATCGCTCTTCTGGCAGCAGTAGCCCAAAGCAGATCAGAATCAGATAATCTCATTACTGTAATGACTGCCTGTTTTGGCTCTTAACTACAACATTTTTTTGTTCAGCCAAGACAAATGATAGAATGATGGCTTTTTCCCCCAGTATCTCTTGTAAATAACAAACCAATCCATAAAGAGATTTTGGACTGACAGCATCACAGTGCCACAGCAGTTACTGAATAGTTTAGCCAAGTTATCAGTAAGGAAAGATTTGAGACATGGATGATTATGTATGAATTCAGAGATGGCAACTACAACTTACATTTTACATTTTTATAATGCTTTCATGTAACAAATCCAGTCCCCGATTAAGAGGGAGAGAAATTCGAGGAGGTGGTCAAAGAAATGGGGGGGGGGGGGGGTGGGGGAACTGGAGAGGGGTGGTGGGACATGGGTTGTAGCTAGGGTGATCAAATACAAAACAAAAAGCACCAGTGACCCTGTACAAGACATTGGTTAGGCTTCATCTAAATAAATGTGTCCAGTTCTGGTCTCCTCACATGGTGGGAGATATTGTAACCCTAGAAAAGATTCATAGGATAACCATTGGATTAATAGTTGGTTTAAAAATCCTTAGCTATCAGATAGGCTTAGGGAGCTTGGCTTTTTTTACTTCAGAATATTGTAGACTTCAGGGAAACTCAATTAAAGTATTTAAAATGATGAAGCGACTAAGTAAAGAACATAAGAAATAGGAGCAGGAGTAGGCCATACGGCCCCTCAAGCCTGCTCCGCCATTTAATACGACCATGGCTGATCCGATCATGGAGTCAGGTCGACTTCCCTGCCTGCTCTCTATAACCCCTTATTTCTTTATCGTTTAAGAAACTGTCTATTTCTGTCTTAAATTTATTCAATGCCTGAGCTTCCACAGCTCTCTGAGGCAGCAAATTGCACAGGTCCACAACCCTCAGAAGAAATTTCTCCTCATCTCAGTTTTAAATGGGCGGCCCCTTATTCTAAGAGTATGCCCTCTAGTTCTAGTCTCTCCTATCAGTTGAAACATCCTCTCTGCATCCACTTTAAGCCCCCTCATAACCTTATACGTTTCAATAAGATCACCTCTCATTCTTCTGAATTCCAATGAGTAGAGGCCCAACCTACTCAACCTTTCCTCGTAAGTCAACCCCCTCATCTCCGGAATCAACCTTGTGAACCTTCTCTTAACTGCCTCCAAAGCAAGTGCATCCTTTCGTAAATATGGAAACCAAAACTTCGCGCAGTATTCCAGGTTTGGCCTCACTAATACCCTGTACAACTGTAGCAAGACTTCCCTGCTTTTATACTCCATCCCCTTTGCAATAAAGGCCAAGATTCCATTGGCCTTCCTGATCACTTGCTGTACCTGCATACTAACCTTTTGTGTTTCATGTACAAATATCCCAGATCCTGCTCTACATGCACACAGATTATTTGAATTAGGTAAGTTAGAGAGAATGAGGGTATATGCGTACAAGTTACGCAAGTATAGAGTACGCAAGTATAGATGTCACATAATTTTTCTTGTCCCAGTGGATCATAGACCTTTTGAATTGGTTCCTGGCTCGTGCAATCGGTGCAAGTTCACTGCAAATGTTCAAAAGGGATCTGGACAAGTTCCTGGATGAGGCTGATTTCACTAATGCGGTATTGAAGTTTGACAACTCTCAATGCTTCTTGATTGAATGCACTAATTAAAAACTTCATATCAGCATTAAATAATTTGATTAAAAGATTCACAGCTCCTTAGAATTGAAAATGAAGTAATGCAGCAGGAGACTGATCAAGACTTTCTTGTACATAATTTATTAGGAAAACAGGTGTTCTTCCACAGATAACTGAGACATGCCTCACAATGGGGAGCGGGCAGGCAGGCAGGCGGGGAAGTGGAGCCGAGTCCATGATCAGATCAACCATGATCTTATTGAATGACAGAGCAGGCTCGAGGGGTTATATGGCCGACTCCTGTTCCTACTTCTTATGTTCTTATGTAATATTGGGGTAGATTCCTCAGTAGACAAATGGCCACAAAGCAAGATGCTCGAAGGTGAGCGTCATCAGGTGGACAGCGTCAGTGGGAACAGACAGGGCAGGCAACAATTTTTAATTCTAAAAATTTATAAACTTAAAAAATATAGATTTTAGAAAAAAAATTCAGAATTATAAACATCTCGTGAAGCTGTATACTTACTTTCCGCAAGCATAAGAAAAGCAAGATAGTAACCAAGCTGGGATACAAAGCAAGGCATGTTTACATAGGCAAATCCCATATTAATAATGGCCATAGGAAATACTAATGGAAATGTTAAAAAGTGTGTGCAGACCTAAGAATTTTATTGTAATACAAATAGATACATATGATATATATTACATCAGCACAGTGAAGCATATTTCAAGGATAGAATGCATCTCTAGACCATCTGAGATTTCACTTTTGCAGTATATGACAACCCGAATCTCTCAATGTGTTAGTTTTGTAATACACATCATCCTCCATATTACACAGTAGTATGATCACTTCAACATATGAATAACTCAAGTTTATAAGATGTAGACATCAACTTTGATGACCACACAAATCCCATAATTACATTATCCTGTGCGTTGTATCCTCCTGTGTTGTTCTCTAGTGGTGACAACACAAGAGACTCCAATCAAAGTAACCTTAGCTTTCATGTTAGGACAACCAATTTAGATTTAGATTATAATGAATCTAAAAGTGCTAAAGTACTAATCCTTTCCGTCAAGACTGAAAACATTTCACATTCAGTGCTGATGATGCTCTAAGTTTGAACCAATGTTTTCTGAACTTGTGATTTGGTGAACTCATTCTGACAACTAATGAGAGACTAGTGACTGCACATCATTTCCACAACAGGCTGTTTGATGATGAAAATGAGCAGCATATTTCAGAACACGAAGTGCCCACAAATGGTAAACAACTCTAACTTTAATTTCTGTGAATTAACATAAATAGTTAAATACTGCACAACTAAAACCAATTTCACAAAAATCAACATGTAAATGAGATGCTGCTGCTTTTTTTGGGTGTGGGGGAGGCTCAGAAATTCCTCAGAGGAATCTCCAACCCTTCCCCAGGAACCTTTTATGTTCCATTGAGGGACTGAATAAAGCAACAAATGGACAAGAAAAAAATCAATTTGAAGTGCACTAATTTACATTTAAACAATTTTTTGCACAGTATGGCTGATTGCAGGAGTCCACTGTCAGCAAGCACCCTTAGACACCATTTATTTATTGCAGTCAGCATTGAAGTTGTAGAACTTGAATAGTACCAATTCTCAAATAATGTTACTTTGTTAAATTGCAGAGGTAAAGGCAGTACTTCATATTCTTAATTTTTTTTTCCTGTCCACGTGTTATTATATTTAGTCCTGTGATATAACATATTGGTTCAGAAATCACAGCCTCCCCAGCTACGTTCTGAGTGTTTACGGACCCGGGAAGGCATCGCAAAAGCCAGTTTTCAGCACACAATGCGCATGTGCTAAAAAACGGCTTTTCCGATCTGTCAAGGAGCGAGGATATTTGCAAGGGCAATATTGCGGGATTTACCCATATCTTGTCCAACAAATGTCCTGCAAACTCATGTGCCTGATAAAAGCAGGCGCATAGCCTACTTTTACAGGCGCAAGAGTTTTAAAATACACAAAAACATAATAAAATAAAATTTAAAAAAAACATTTTATTGTTAAAAACCCTCCCCACTACGGTAAGTTTATTTTAAACCATAATTTTAAAAACTTTTTTTTTTTTAAATCGGAAAAATATACATATTTTTTAATAAGACATAAATAACTAATTTAAATTAGTTAAATATGTGGTGTATGTTTTCTTTTTTATTTAAATTAGTGTTTTGGGTTTTTGGATGGGTTTCTCAAATCATAATAATGGGAACTCCAACTTACGGTGTTCCCATTATTATGAATGAAAAAATACCTTACCTTGATTGGCTGTCCAAATCCATGTGACTGCAGCTCCAGCTCTACGGATGTCCAGACATGCGTGGGCTCTGACGCACAGTGAATGAAGGCCTCAGAACCGGGATCGCTGGTGGGCGCAGCAGGTTCAGGTAAGTGCGCATCTTTTTTTCCCTATTTCAGTCGATCACTCACAGGAAACAGCTGACTGGGATTTCTAGGCCATTAGGTCAATGTTCCTGGGGGTGGTGGGAGATTCCTCCCATACCACCCACCCCCACAAAAAAAACTCCATGTGGATCATTCACATATTGATTTTTGTTTTGAAAATTGTTGTCAGTTGTGCTTCAGTTAACCATTTATGTTAATTCACAACAGGAAGGTAGTTAATCAAGTGTACTATCATTCTCCCCTTCATTGCATATTTTCCCCAATCCAGCAGCGTAGTAGGTGCTGGCCGAGAGAGCAGGCAAGTTCCCTGCTCCCAAATGTTTACCAAAACCACTCTTCAATAAGCTGAGGAAGGGGGAAATGTTAGAGTGGCCATTCTCCCCCCTCCATTTCAAATTTTGATTTCTGCAGTGCTACTACTCACCTCCAAAATAGAGTAACAAATCACATCTCATCACTTCATAGGCAGGCCACTGGCTTATGTTTTCATCTAAAAATTGACAGAACTGTGCAATGTGATAGGCAAAACACGTCAAAAAAGGCCTTAAAATCTCATAATCCAATAGTAAAAACAAAATTTGTCGTATTCTATCACCAATGAACCAGGGGCTGTAATTACAAAGAGTTGCAGAATGTGATCCCGAAAATACTGGTAATAAACCAGAATCCTATGTAATAAAAACAAATTTTGACCTATTTAGTCATTGTAAATCAATGGCCCGATCAATGTGCTGTGTCAGCAGCTAGCCTTTCACTGAACTTTCTTTAAATAGTCACACCACAAATATTGTAAGTTTAAGGGTTTGAAAAACTCATGTTCCATCATGAAAAAAAAACTAAGTACTTACTAAAACAATAATGTCTAAACTTTAAACTGACAATCCATCAATATCTTAACAAGTGAGCCTGATTTAACCCCAAATTCATGTGTATGCACTAAATAAGTTATTGATATATGTGTAGAATTGCACCGACTTCTGACTAACTGATTTTGCGAATGGGCTTTTTAAAGGCTGTTTAGCATGCTTTAAAATTCTTAGAACAGCCCAGAGTATTTACAATGGAAGCAGCTTTTCCTGTTGGTATAAAACAGAGGGAGAAAAAAACCATGATGCCCTAATGTTTCACATGATACTTCGAGATGGGTTTACACCAACAATTCCCAAGCACTGCATATTCCTAATTTGATCTTTGTCAAAATAGTTAGAATGGGGAACTTGCTACCACAGGGAGTAGTTGAGGCGAATAGCATAGATGCATTTAAGGGGAAGCTGGATAAACACATAAGGGAGAAAGGAATAGAAGGTCCTGATGGGGTTAGATGCAGAAGGGGTGCTCAAGACCGAGGAAGTAAGCCAGCAGTCTGGTTCAACAACTGCAGTTGAAGAGAAAGAAAAACAAAAGATGAATGGGTTAAAGAAAAACTATGAAAAATGTCGAGTTCTACATAACTATATTGATATTTCAAGCAACAAATGTGTATCTAAAGGTGCAAGAACACTGAGGTCAATGAGATTGCAATTTTAATTTATTCACAATTCAGAATAACTAGACCTTTAAAGAACTAAAAAGCACAAGTACAGATATGCCACAAATTGCTTGGTGCAGGGGAAATAAAGAAATGTAATCTTTAAGCAGTGAAATATACAAGCTGCAAATGATTTATAACTTCTCCCTTCCCCATATGTAAAAAAAATCAGTGCTAAAAGTGTAGTGTTATGGTCAAGCAGCACTTTGAGCATTGTGCATAACTTTAGTCATTGAGGTACAACAGAAACATAGTAATAGTGGGCACCGTGCACAGAAGGGCAATAAGACCGATTCCTAGGCCCCGATATTTACTGGGATGGGTTTCCTTGCTTGCTGTGGAGTTTTAACTCAATATCTTTTTGTTTTTTTAAACAGGATCCCTGTCCAGAAGCCTGTTGGGTGGGGAACACTCTGAGGGGGTGGATCTCAGGAGCAAATAAGGAAATGGGATCTTGACAGTGAGGGAATCTGATGGCAGGGGAAGCAGGTAAACTTGGGGGCTGGGAGGAAGCACTCCTGCTCTTTCTGGCCCACGAGCAGTGCTGGAAGAGCATTTACCTTTTCCCCGAAGCTGTCTTCGCCTCCCTTGAGCTGCAGGGTTTCGCTAGGCCTGGAAAACCTGGCTGGCCAGGGTTAAACCTGTAAGACAGGTTAAATGTGAGGCTCCCAGCCTCAGCCTCATCTCCTGAGAGCGGGTTATCTACCAGTCTTGCCTCCGTTAAACCGAGAAGTGGATGGGTTAGAGGGGGGCTGGGGTCAAGTTTGAGACTTTAAAAATAAATTTACATCTCACCCGACCCCAACACACCCATTTTTGGGGTTAAAATTACCCCCTTAGTTTCTGTTATGAAGTATGGTGGGAGAAACTTGAACTTTTCAGCCTTGAAAGGAGATGATCAAGGGTGAACCTCAAAAGGTAAAATAAAAATACACTTGCATTTATCTAGTGCTTTATCACACTTCTTAGACATGTCCCAAAGCTGTTCACATGAATTATTTTGAAGTGTAATTACAGTTCTTATGTCAGCAAGTCACTTTGAGCATCTCAAGCTCCTACAAACAATGAGATGGATGATCAGTTAATCTGTTTTTGGTAGTGTTGATTGAGGAAGGAATGTTGGCCAGAACACTAGAAGTTCCTACTCTATTCTGAAATAGTGTAATGGAATCTTTAACGTACATCTGAATAAGCAAATGGGGCTAAATACTATAAAAAAGATAAATTCACAGCATGGCTTCAAATTTTTTCATTCATTTATTCCTGGCATATAGGTGACTCTGGCAATGGTGTTTATTGTCTGCACCTTGTTGCCCTGAGAGCATTTAGTGTCAACTGCATACTGTGGAACTGGAGTCACATGTAGACCAGACCAAGTGGTGGTAGGATCCCATCCATGAAAAAGATTAGTGAACCAGCTAGGTTTTCATAGAATCATAGAAATTTACAACATGGAAGGAGACCATTTTAGCCCATCATGTCCACGCCAGCCTAATCCCACTTTCTTGCTCTTGGTCCGTAGCCCTGCACTTCAAGTGCACATCCAAGGACTTTTAAAATGTGGTGAGGGTTTCTGCCTCCACCACCCTTTCTGGCAGTGAGTTCCAGACCCTAAACCTCCCGCTGGGTGAAGACATTCCCCCTCAAATCCCCTCTAAACCTCATACCAATTACTTTAAATCTATGTTCCCTGGTTCTTGACTCCTCTGCTAAGGAAAATAGATCCACTCTATCGAGCCCCTCATAATTTTATACACCTCAATAAGGTCTCCCCTCAGCCTCCTCTGTTCCAAAGAAAACAAACCCAGCCTATCCAATCTGTCCTCATCGCTAAAATTCTCCAGTCCAGGCAACATCCTCATAAATCTCCTCTGTACCCTCTCTAGTGCAATCACATCTTTCCTGTAATGCGGTAACCAGAACTGCACACAGTACTCTAGCTGTGGCCTAACTATTTTATAGAGTTCAAGCATAACCTCTTGCATTCTATGCCTCGGCTAATAAAGGCAAGTATTCCATATGCCTTCTTAACCACCTTAACTATCTTCAGGGATCTGCGGACATGCACTCAAAGGTCCCTTTTACGGTCATAAATGAAGAATGTAACAAGATAAGGAAATTGTATTACAGTAGCTACCTCTAATTGAAGAGCGAGCACTACCAAAGATGCAATGGGCTGACTGGTTTGTCGACTTCTATGCAATAATTTCTATGACTTTATTTATCCACTATACAGGGTATAACTACAAGCAAAATGTTTTAATTTATTTACTATTTTCTCATTAATAATTATTTTTAAATTTCAACAAACTCACATTCAACCATTCCATAAGCCTTGATACAACTCATGCCCAACCAGTTGTGAATTCATTTCCCATGTGTTAAGTAGTTGGATCTACTGGTTGTATAAAATCATATCAGTGAGATTTGTGATGTTTCCTCGATGTTTCATCCAAGGGCTTTTCTGCAACATGGACAAATTTGTCCCTGCCATCTGGCATATTGTGCAATCCTGAGATACAATAATTGTGTTAATATAGAGTAATGCTACACCTGGGAATCTATTAGCTTATGTACTTACACAGAATAATGCCAGCATGTCCCCCAATATTCTAATTGTCTCCAATTGCATTGCAGAATTTGGTAATGAGGCAAAACTACTCTATTGATATAGATGACCAGTTCTGCAAGAGTATGATCAGAATGCATGTGATAGCAGTCTTGATTATCTGACTGTACTTGCTATTAAAGGAAAAAAGCCTCCAAAAATTAGCTTTGTAAACTTCAGAATGTATGGTTGTGCCTAGTAACTCTTTTACAGTGCTGAGATTCAGTCAGCTTTCTCCTCATTAAGTGAAATTGCTTCAGACAACAATGTGTATTTGTACAATGTCTTTAATGGAGAAAAACATTTCAAGGCACTTCATGGGGGCATAATTAGAATAAAAAATGGATTCTGAGCCAAAAAGAGATATATTAAAAGGGGTAACCTAAAGCTTGGTCAAAGACGTGGGTTTTTAAGAGAAGGATCTTAAAGGAGGAGAGCAGGTAGAGAGATTAGTGAGGGAATTCCAGGTTGTAGGGCCGAGATGGCTGAAGGTACAGCTGCCAATAATGGACGAAGAGAGGAGGGGGATACATAGAAACATAGAAAATAGGTGCAGTAGGCCATTCGGCCCTTCAAGCCTGCACCACCATTCAATATGATCATGGCTGATCATGCAACTTCAGTACCCCAGAGACATGGAGTTCTGGTGGGGTTGTAGGGCTGGATTGAGATTACAGAAAGGGGAATGAGACCATGAAGGGATTAAAACACAAGGATGAACATTTTAAATTTGAGGCTTGGGAGATCATGAGCCAAGTTGTTTAGCAAGGTCAAGAGCTGTGGGTATACGGGATGGTGTAAAATAGGATACAGGCAGCAGAGTTTTGGATATGCTAAAGTTTACATCGGGTGGAGAATGGGAGTTCAGCCAGCAGAACATTGAAATACTAAAGTCTGGAAACGTTAACGGCATGAATGTGAATTTTGGCTGAAAATGGCCTCAGGCAGAGGCGCAGGCAAAGAACATTACGGAAGCAGAAGGCGGCAGTCTTTGTAATGGAGAGCATATGGGGTCAGAAGCACAATTCGGAATTGAATAGAATGCTGAGGTTGCCAATAGTTTGGTTCATCCCGAGAGTGTGGCCGGCGAAGGGGATGGAATCAATGGCAACAGTACAAACTTTCTGGTGGGAGCTGAAAGTGATAGCTTCGATCTTCCCAATGTTTAACTGGAAGAAATTGTAGCTCATCCAAAACTAGGTGTTGTACAAACAGAGGTTTAACAGTGATGGGGGAAAAAAAAAGAGAAGCCAATTCTGGAGATTCTCTGTCTAGAATTGGATAGGGAACAGTGTAACTGCGCAAGGACTGTCCTAGTGAGCTGGACAAGAGAGAAGTGGCATTGGAGGAGGATGGTGTGGTTGACTCTGCCAAAGGCTGCGGAGAGGTAGAGAAGGGTAAATTGGGAAGGTGCATATAGTGGTTAGTCACAGAGGATGTAATTTGTGGCTTTAATAGGGCTGTGGCAGGGGCGGAAATCTGATTGGAGAGTTTGAAAAAGGGTGTTGGGCAAAATGTGGACATGGATATGGACGGTGACAACATTTGCAAGGACATTGGAGAGGAAAGAGATCTTGGAGATGGGGCAGTAGTTTGCAAGTACAGAAGAGGGGCAGCAGTTTTAAAAAGACGGGGGGGGGGGGCAGTACTCGAGAGGAAACCAATTTTTATGGTATTGTCACCATAGGTATAGAAAACAAAAAGTTTTGATAAGAACCATGTCCATTCTGGCAATCATTTAAAATTACTTTTTTTCTGAGTAACATTAACTATTTGTACATATAATTCCAGCCCATTATTTTTAAATTTTAACGTTTTTTAAACTCATTAAAAATTACATTAAAGTTCAATATCATTGACGTGTCCTTGTACTATCACACACAAAAAACAGGCCCATTCTATATAATGAAAGCAAGAACTCCTGATAGAAGCAGACAACATAAAGGTGAAAGTGTGACTGCTCTCCTACCCACCCCCATTTCTCGATTTTACGGTTAGTATGTCACCCAGTTCTATTTTTCTTGCCCACTCTGATTCGGGGCAAATAAAGGCATGAAATCAGAACTTTACAAAAAAACAAAGGTTGCTCCAGCAACATATTTTAATGCAAAAAGACTAACCAAAAAACTACTCCAGAATGATTTTTCTTTATATATTGTATGACAAATTATCATGCAAAGCTGCAGTGTGCTGTGACACATATATCAGATTAAATTGCAAAAGTTTATAAGGCTTCTTTTTTTGATATTTATGTAGATACAGTATGTATAGATAATAAGGGTCTTACTTAACAATTAAAAATGTTGCATTTACAAGCTTATTTTTATACAGGGAGCAAATTTTTTTCAGAATGTATTACCATATGAGAATGCTTCAGTCCTGAGTGCTTCATATACAATGGGAATATTAATATTGAGCTTTAATCTTAAATCTAGGTGTATTTACACTACAGCATTGGTCACGTTGATTCTTATGCTGTAAGCATATCTGGAATCAGGGCCCAACCGTTCCAGAAAGAGGTGGATAGAGGAAGGAGCCTCACCCTGCTTCACTGCAGAACTAGATTGGGTCATAACTCCGGATTTATAATAGGTTAGCAATGTTATTGTACTACAAATGCACTTTTTATTGCGGGTGAATATTTGTTTTCCTTTAAAAGTGTTTTCTCTTTAATCTTTGATACATCATACTCCAAATCTGAAAACATTGATTACGTTACTTATGTTTTGCCATTGTAACTTTATTATTGCATTGCATGTTTAAGCAGCACGATAACTATGTGTTTTTTTTTGTATATAAATGTGTTTAACCTACAGATTTTCTTCTGCAAAGTTACACACCAGACACTGGTCATATTTTCCCCCACTGTTTTCTTAGAACATTTTCCAGAAGTTGTCTTTTAATTTTACATCAGCCATTGAAGTGGCACCATCTTTATGGAAAATCTTTTTTAATTGCTGATTTGGGTAAGCAGAAGGGCTACAAATCAGGCTAGTTAGTTTAAAATCTGTAGTAGAAAAAGATCTGGAATCTCTGAAGATTTCAGAAAGGAAGATTACACTTGGCAAACTGGTGAAGGGTTCTTTACAAAACATTAACCCAACCTTCCTCTCTCCACAGCTGCTGCTTGACCTGGAGTGTTTCCAGCATTTTATGGATTCAAAAAAATGGGTGGAATGGGCAAAGTGGCAGATGGAACTCAATTACAATATATGTGAGGTGGTAGAGTTTGGTAAAAAAAAATTTAAAGCAATAATTATACTTTAATGGTCGCAAACTGGGTGATGGATGAACACAGGAATTTGGGGAATCAGATTTTCAAGACATTAAAAGCAGTACCTCAAATGGATATCCTGCAACATCTACCACCTCGAAGGACAAGGGCAGGAGGCGCATGGGAATACCACCACATCAATGTCCCCTCCAAGTCACACATCATCCTCACTTGGAAATATATCGCTGTTCCTTCATCATCACTGGGTCAAAATCCTCGAATTCCCTCCCTAACAGCATTGTGGGAGTGCTTTACCAGATGGACTGCAGTGGTTCAAGATGGCAGCTCACCACCTTCTTCTCAAGGACAATTAGAAATGGGCAATAAATGCTGGCCTTGCCAGCAATGCCCACAACCCATGAAACGAATAAATAAAAAAAGGCGCCGATTTTAAAAAAAAAGCTAATGGAATATGGGGTGTATGGCAAGAATATAGAATATAAAAGTTGAGATGTAATGGTGAATCTATATAAAACCTTAGTAGGAATCAAATGTTCAGTTTTGGTCTCACTCTACAGCTGAGGCAATAGAATAGGGTACATAGAAACATAGAAAATAGGTGCAGGAGTAGGCCATTCGGATTCACTAGGATGCTGCGTGGTATGAGGAAATACAAATGCAAAGACAGACTTGAAAACTTGGTATTGTTTTTGTTATAACAGAGGAAATAATGGGAGTGATTTGATAGCGGTGTTAACTATCAAGGACTTGGACAGAGCCGATAGAAACAGACTATTTTCTGAGGATAATACAACTAGGGTATGCAATAAGATTAAATATGAAACAGGATTTGGGACAGAACAGGAGAAATTGTACATAAAGGGCTGTGAGGCTGTAAACTGTACTGCTGGAGTTAGTGATTGTAGCAGAGACCATATTTAGGAGTAGCTTAGATGGGTGATTAAAGGAAAGGAGGATAGAGTGATATGGGAACAGGCTGGGCACATGGAATTAAGATTACTCGTGTGTGGGATAAACAACATGGAGTGGTCGAGACCAATGGCTTGTTTCTGTTTTGTAATTTCTATGTAATTATATTTAAAGTCATGGTGCAATAACACTTTTCCCTATTGGCTAATTCTTAAAATAATTCACACCAAAATAGTGTAATATTTGGAATTATAGCACATCTGACCCACCTATGCACAAAGTTTAATTATTTTGAATGCTGGCAATTACTAGCCATTTTTTTTGTCCCACTCGATACAAGCTTTTGAAATATTTCATGATTTTGCGCAGTGCAAACGGAACACAAAGCGCAACCAAAGGCAGATAAGCAGAGCCCCTCCACTAACTGCATTTCTAAGTGAGGATTGGGAATCAATGTGGCTCGCTGAATGCACCATCAAGTTACGGACACCAGTTTTACTTAAGTAAACTCAGAGAGCTGGTTCCACATTTGTACTGCGTTGCACAGCAGAGCCCAAGTGCCTAAGGAAATTTGACTCTTAACTCAGCACACTTTCTAGATACAATGCAGAAGCACAAGTGCAAAAGTAAATGCACATCAATAGTGTCGGCTGCAAATCTCATAAATGCAATACAACTTTTCCTCACTTGCAGTTGATCAGATAGCACAGAGCTATTACTAGCCTAAAAGCTAGCTTTCTTTGCATCAATAATTAAATTTCAAATTCAACTTATTCAGGTTTCTAATACGCTGAGCTAATAAATAAATACAGGAGCAAATCGTCCATAGCTCAACACAAGCAACAACTGAAATGATGTGGGTAGAGAGTGGGAAGCAAAGTACATGAGTAACACACATCAAGAAAATAATACAAAAAGAATTAAATAGCTCTAAATAGAGTGGAAAGTACTCTAAAGCATTATTTTATTACAATATTGCAACAATCTTAATTTCAGAAATAAAAGCATTTTTGTTCTACCTCATGGTACTTACCACATTTCTTTTTGGTGGGTCGCACGCCACAGATACTAAGCAAATCCTAAAGTTTTCATAATGAAATAAACTTAGCTATTAAGTTCAGGCACGCTCCATTTAAGTTTTACAATTGAGAAATAAGCCAGGAAACTTCAGGAAGGAAAACAAAGATCCACACCAAGAGGCTGGTGACTCAGCTGACCTGAAACAATCAGGGGACAAAGTCTGACCCAGAAACGACACAGCCAGCAGTGAGACTCAGGAGCTTGTATGAAGTTCAAAGGTGTTGAGTCTTTCTGCGGCATTTAAACAAACCAAACGTCTAATTCTCTGCAGCAGGTGATTCGGTAGGATCGGGAATCAGTAATGGCTGACCGTTCATCGCTTCAGTTCAAAAACAATTTTAACAGCAGCAAGGGTCTGTAGGCCAGCTTGCAGAATTCTGCTGAATTCCAGCTCTTCTTACAACTAATAGAACTTCTATTACAGGAAACCAGGAAGGATGCATAAAGATATGGATACAAGTCTAGCCTGAGGCTGCTCGCAACTGGTAGGGTCACCACTACTGGCCTCCCTTCAGCTTTGCTAACTAGATTTTAGTAATTACTCCACCTCTAAGCTGACAGTGACATTCTATTACTCGAATATACAAGTAGAATTACAACACTTACAGGTAACCCGGCATATAACAGACAGAACGTGCATAAGACATAAAATTCAAAAAGTAACTTCTCTACTAAAGATAACATTCAGAATGGTAAACAAACAATTGTGCTTACTTTAGAGGACCACGGCTGCAAACAGTTGGCATAGCAACGTACAAGGAAAGCCATTTCCTGGATTAAGAAAGTTTCCTTTTGCAAACAGAAGAGGGGGGAGGGGGGGGGGGTGAAAAAAAAGATTTTGGAACAGGGCAAGCTGGAAGTCACTTCAGGAAACGTAAGCCCATTGCAGTTGAGGTAGCTGAATATCCCAGTTTGACTTTATATACCTGCCAGTCCAGGGATACTGCAGACCACCACTGGAGGATGCGCAAGCTATTACAGTGTTTCTCAGTATGCTAGTACAGCAGCAAAATGTCACAATTAATCCAACCCCAGTTTTCCAGCGAGAACTTCTACATTCCGTACTGCAAATGAAATACTGAGGAGCTGCAGCTAGGATAAAATCACATGACACAGAACCATTTCCGACTGACTATCTTTGCTTGTTTCCTCAGCAGGTCCCTCAGGAAAAGTAGCTATTGATTGGATGCTCCACAGCGAGAAGAAATATCTAATAACAGAGAAGGGAAAAAAAGTGTGGGAGGAGAATACAGCTACAGCAATGACATCATTTCCAAGAGACCTGATTGGAAACTGCAGCAGATCAATCAGCTCAGCTATCTGAAGCTGCAGACACAATGGTTATCTGAATCGATCATGTAAATATAAGCCACAAAAAACATACCATGCATTAGTATTCAATAAAACAAAAATCCCAGCTCACATCAGATTAGCAGCCTTGCTAATTAATGAACAGAAAACACAAGCAAATTAAATCTGTTTTAAAAAAACTATTTGTAAGAATATACTGCCAAACAGCACAGAAGACAGTGGATGATTTACAGTGGCTATCAAATACTGCCATGCAAAATTATCTTTCCATCCAAAGCTGCTACTATCTGGTACAAGAGACAGTTAGCAAGCATTGTGCTGTGTAAAAATAAAATCTAAAATCTGGATCCCAGATAGCAAAGACTCCAGTCTTTATGCAGATAAATACATCCTTTTAAACTCAAAGTTAGCAGTAAAAATGCACAGTGCAAAAAAGATCAGTCTCAAACACTAAAATGATGAAAACTATCAATGCACTAGCCACAGATTCTCTCAATACCCTGTATAAGCAATACTGTCACATGCTTCCTTTAGATTCAAGCATCTAAACAGTACTGTATAATTAATAAGGTTAGCATTTTACAGATCAGCATTAACATTTCACTGGAATTATTTTTCTAATATTGCTGAGTAGTTTGTTCTTCCTTTCTCCTGTTTTCACACTGTTAATAACTAGGTAAAAATGTACGCTGCAAGAAAATGATTTGCCAAAATATATATTTTTTTGTAGAGCCCCATCCAGCTTCACAATTAGCTAATTATACTATAAGTGTATGTGTATGATATATATGGGAGGAAAATATCTATCGGGAGACTGCTCTATATTTACCAGTAGCACTGAAATTCTGTCATGCTACCTTAAAGAAGAAAATATCGCCTTCTGAATTATTATACATAAAACATGATGTAAATCTGTCCATTAAAGAATTTTTGTCTGATCGCCTGGTTTCAGATACATATTTACACAAGCTCAATAATGGAACTAAATTTTATTTCCTGTCAGTTGCCCTCAAGTGGGATGACATCATCCCTTTCTTCTGCTCACCAATCAAACTCCAGCAAATGCAGTCCTCTGGAGTATTTACCCAGGAGATTGTGTATGCTATGCTGCTTCCTAAGCCTACCACGGTATCACAAAATGAGAGCTGAACATTGGACTAATATTGCACTTCTTTTCAAGCCTGACATTTTTTTTTTAAAACAAATGGATTTTATTCACTCAAGTAAAACGCAGAATACATATCACAATTATAATCAACCCTGTCTTCACTTCAAACTCCCCACACCAACATATTCTGTGCAACTCTTGTATCATTTATACTATCAACTCTGCGCTTTTATTTAACCCCTTCCCGTAAATTGGATCATTTATCTGTAAACAAAATGACGCTCGGTAAGCATAAAGTGGACAGCAGATTATTCCAAGGGAGTGAAAACAATAGTGGTAAATTCAGAAAATATCACAAATAACAATGCACCTTTAAACTCTTCATCTGAACCCATGGATTACAAAACTGCTTTGGACTTTCTCCGAAATATAACAGAATTTTTATTCCTGGATGCTGGAAATCACAGCAATTTTCTGGGAGCAAGTCAGTAAACATGTGTTACAAACACTAATGTAAGAAAATATACTTGTTTTGTACACTAACAGGTGTCAGCGTGGCTCAGTCAAAAGTTTGAGTGTTCAAGTCCCACTCCAGAGACTTGAGCACAAAAATCTAGACTGACTCTCCAATGCAATGTTGAGGGAGTGCTGCACTGTTGGGAGCGCCGTCTTTCAAATGAGACGTTAAACCGAGGCTCTGTTTGCCCTATCAGGTGGGCATAAAATATCTCATGCTACAATTTAGAAGAGCAGGGGAGTTCTCCTAGTGTCCTGGTCAATATTTATCTCAAATCTACATCACTAAAAAAAACAGATTATCTGATTACTATCACACTGATGTTTGTGGGACCTTGCTATGTGCAAATTGACTCCTGTGCTTCCTGCAACAGTGACTACAATTCAGAAAAACTGAAATGGCTGTAAAACACTTTGGGACATCCTGGGGTCATGAAATGTACTATATAAATGCAAGTTTTTCTTTTACATAAAAGTGTAACTTTTTTTTGCAATGTATTCCACATTATAATAGGCTCATAACTCATTCCTAGGGTGTGTAATATATAGTTGATGCAACATATTCACTCTAATTACCTATCTTGGGAAAGTATGTAAGGAAATACAGCACCGTCCATTTTGACTTAAGTGTGATGCTGTCAACCAGAATTTTACATCAACCTTTTTTATAGACCAATAGGGTCTGAAATAAGACATTCCACAGTATTTAGCAAGCTTCGCAAATTTATTTGTGAGGATATGAATCCCTCCAGTCTTTGTGCTTTCCCTCCAATTTTCCATCTCTTTGACAAAGCACATGCCTTACGGTTGGTACCGCCAGTCTAGATCATTAGTGACTTACTTCACATGGTGTACTTCAGCATTGTCCCTCATCGTTGCTGTACTATACTTTGGTGATCTAATGTTCTATGCCACCAGGTCACTTCAACTTATGTTACTGATTACAGTTTTTGCTGAGGTTTAAATGGCAATAGATTATGATGTTATCTGAACCTCATCATGTTACTGCCTTGTCATAACACTCCTAAATGTTATGCAAGAAACACACAGCAAATAACCTGCGATATATACTGAAAATATAATTTCTTGCTCAACAACTCAATACTTTGGAAAAACTTCCAATCGGGAACGATATTACATATTAAAAACACAATACAGTTGGCTTGGCAATTACTCTGACAGCTGATGTGGACACAAAATTAGAACCAAGGACAGTGACTATTGCTGGTTAAAAGAATCACCCAGTGTCTGTATCAAAACAGTAAACAAATCTGTTCCAACACGCTGTAACAATGTTTGCCATGTTAAGAAATTATAAAATTCCATTTGAAGAAATAAAATACGTTCCATATTGATATGTAAAAACTAGAGATTTCCGTCCTTTAATTCATATTTTTAAATAGCTAGACTTAAAATGCAACTAATTAACAAATTTGAAAATAACGGTCATAAAATCTCAACTGTGTGGATGAACTGAGAAACACATCTTCCAGGTATATCACCACATCTACGAAGACACAAACTTGTCTTTCATCAAGAAGAGGTTAATGGTTAAGCCTGTACATGCTAAACCATAAACAGCATGTATAAAGATGCAATGTCAGATTATAGGAGGTTCGGTCTGCTTATTGAAAGGGCCTTTTTGCTTTGAATACAAGACAAAAGGTAGGGGGAAAGCCTGAACTATAACATATGCAACCCAACATTGAATCCCTTTAAGCCATCCCATAAAATCTAGAAAGTTCCAGAGATCCTTTCAATGTGAACACAACTCCAAATGTAAAACCACCCCTCCTAAAACAAGACAAAAGAGTCAGTCACTGCTAAATTCAGTTTCTTAGTGCCTGGTTTTTCGGTGTTACGGGTGCCAATTCGGATCCAAAATGGTGTCCAATGAGTATTCGCACACTTCTGGGGAGTTGCCATTTTGGGTAGGCTGTTCGTGCGAGGCACCGGGAGCGTGTGCCAGATATATGCAGAGTACGCAGATCGTGATGTCAATCAGCGTGTCATTTTTGACCTCAACGCTGCAGCTAACGCCCTCTCTTAACCTTGCACAGCTGAACATGCGTTCATCAGCAGTAAGGTCCTCCTACGAGCACTATTTAAAGGATCATCAACTGCTTTCAGGTTAGTTGCAGATTGATTTCTACTGACTCTTAGTGAGTTTGTTCAAATGTTGATGGTTTGAAGTTGCTGAAATCTCCAGGGAATGGTGTGGCAGGTTATTTTAGGGCTTCTTGCTCCCAGACATGGGTGCAGCAGTTTGTATTCACCTTGTTCTGCTAGAGAGGGAGAGAGAAAAATGTGTCAGTGAGTGTGGTGCAATGTGTTTAGGTGATGTGCCTGTCATAGATGAACAACTGGCAGTGTGTGCAAGCTGTGAGATGTGGGTGTAAGGCTTGCAGCAGTAGTATATGTGAGGGTGAGGTGAAGCTATGAATGTGAGGTACGAGTCGTGATTGATAGATTGTTGGTAGGTGAGGGGGCGCAGGGGAGAACTGAGCAGTGTCTGATGCTAGTGGTTCAGTTGTAAGGATATGACATTTGAAGATGACTGACCATGACCACTCGTGTGGGGTAATTAAACTTTTTATGGCACTGCATCCAGGTTCTCGGGGATACACTGTTGGCATTGACTGCGATGGCTATCTGCTCTCATTATCTTCTCTCAGTTTTCCTGGCGGTCCTCCTGGCCCTCTGTGGATACAGGACATCTCCCCTCCTGCCCACCTCATGCACCAGGGCCTGAAGTGCTGCATCAGTAAATCTGAGCCTTCTCTCTTCCATATTGCACCATCTTCACTCTTCCTGTAGGTCTCTCACAGTTCTCTACAACAACTTCAAGTACCTACTTCCTCCACTTCAAGACGTGCAGGCTGGCTTTAACTGTTGCTAGCCTTGCAGGAACTTAGGCCCCCAGCTGAGGTGTGCAGGCACTCAGCAGCACATTCAGCACTGGCTGCACTCCATAATCGTTATAATAAGCAGGCAGCACGAAGTTTGCGTGCCGCCTAAATTACTTTGAACAGGTACGAGTTGAATGCGCATCGCGATCTCTGCACCTGTTTTCACCACCGTTACTAGCCGACATGAGGCAAGCTCTTGCCCAGAGGACTTGCCACTTCCAAAGCATCCAGCAATCTCAAAGGAAATAAACACCCAGGTTCCTTCCTGACATATCATACCCAACTAAAAACTAGCCTCCAGCCCTTTCTATCTGCAGACTGCTGATAGCCCCAACATAAATCGCTTCTACAGTGATTGAGGCGTGTCTGGATAGTGTCAATGCTGTTCAATTGTATAAGGAGGTTTCTGTCTGCATAAGCTGATATCTATGCATAATAGAAAAACCTATAAGCTGGATACTCATTTGTTTCATTTGATAGAATCATCATGGCAAGGGAATTAATATATTCTCAACAAAAATAATTCTCTTAAGCAAATTTTATGATACACTGGAAATAACACATGACTAAGAGTGATTTCAAGGTGGGAGTGATGATTCTAATCCATGTCTGCTTTGCTTGCTCAGTTTAGGGAACCTTCTGTACTCCTCAATTCAATTGTTGTATTATACTCACTGCTTGATGTCCATTTTTCATTATGTAACCCAGTCCTAATCATTTATAGTTGGATTATATCCAATAGTAGAAGAATGTATTATTCAAACAATAAGGAAAAGCAAAGTATGGATTCCCCCCCCCCCCCCCATTGGCTGGATCCATATATAGATTACCCAAGAAGATTATCTCGGGCTTGATTCCTGGTCGACATTGAATTAGCTGATCTCACCCACTGCAGCAGTGGGAGCTACATCAGATACAGTTCTTCTATGGTTGGGAGGTGAAAAACAAAATCAGCGAGGGCTCTTAATCAATGTTCAGTGCTGTAAAATTTATGAGTGGCTTAGCTGTGATGCCATCACAGTTGATAAACCAGGCAACATTCATCACTTGGACTCATGTATGAAAAATAGCCACTCAGGTTACTGGGAGCGTGGTGGGTGGGTTTGGCAATAAAGGAACATAATTCTGCACATTTCTTTGAGCAAGAGAGCTGACATGATAGAAGAAAAGAAACGCTGCTGTAACTTTGATTTTTGATTATACAAAACTAGGGATGTATTACCTGGAATTTAGACAGTTAAGGCAGTGATTTGATCAATGTTTTCAAGATATTAAGGGGAACTAATAGCGTAGTTAGAAATAAACCATTTCCACTGGTTGGGGAGTCTAGGACTACAGGGCATAGTCTAAAAATTAGAGCCAGGCCTTTCAGGAGTGAAATTGGGAAACATTTCTGCACACAAAGGGTGGTAGAAATTTGGAACTCTCTTCCGCAAACAGCAATTGATGCTAGGTCAATTGTTAATTTTAAGATCGAGATTGATAGGTTTTTGTTAACCAAAGGTATTAAGGGATATGGGGCAAAGGTGGGTATATGGAGTTAGATCACAGATCACCCATGATCTCACTGAATGGTGGAACAGGCTTGAAGGGATAAATGGTCGACTCCTGTTCCTATGTTACTATATAATGACAATCACACCAACTCACAGATACAAGAGCTCTGGATAAACAAGCTGACAATATTAAAACTGCATTACCTTGCAACAGGGCTCAATTAAATAAGTTAGGCAGGACCATGGGTCACAAATTTAAGTTGTGTAAGGTTAGAGCTAGGTTAGATGTCAGGAGATGGTTCTTTTCCCAGAGAATATTGGAGCTGTGGAACAAGCTGCCATCTTGTGTGGCGGTCGCGGACTCACTGAATTCCTTCAAGCAAGAGCTAGATTTGTTTCTGGCTGGGGCGAAGATCACCCCTTACAGAAGGTAGGTACTTACTGCAGGGAATTAAGCACCAGAGTGATCTCCTGGGCTAGTTATGATCGCCTAGATGGGCTGGAGAGGAATTTCCCAGATTTTTTTCCCCCCAAATTGGCCTGTGTGTTTTGATCAGGTTTCTTACTTCTCCCAGGAGATCACATGGTTTCGGGTGAAGTGGAGTGTAAATGCTGTGATACACAAAGTATCGTAATTGTGGGGGACAGGCTTGATGGACCAGATGGTCTTTGCCTGTCTGTCATTGTTCATATATTTGTAATACTTTTCTTATATCTATAACACTGCAGTAAGATTATCACACTATCCCTTCTTATTTGTGACATAACCTTGTATTAAACATTGAGAAATGACGATGTACAACATCAGTTGCTCCAGCTTTAAAAAAATAAAATTCAGTGCAGATTTATGAATTACTGTGCCAAAGTAATTTTTTCAGAAGTTTGGGAATTAAAAGGATAGCCAAACATTGCAGTTACTATTCATGATATTCCTTTACTTCAGTGGCACACAGACAAGGAACTTTGCAGAAATGCTGCATTGTGTTTGGGGAGGAGCTAGATTTTACAACAAAGAGTTTTGAGATAACAGCCAAAGGACAGTGAAATAGCTACACATTTGCTAAAAAAGATGCTATGATTTTAAACAATATTCTTTTTCCATTGAAGATTTGCATTTAAGTCAACATTAAAAATGTGCTGAAATTTGAAAACATCTGGGGGAAAAATGCTAATTTGGATCTTGATAATTGGCCCATTGACACAGGCACAATGAGACTCTGAACAATGTAAGAATAAGAATAAAAATAAATTCATGCCAGGAAATTATCAAAAAAGCAGAGTCAATGATGCTATTATTTCACTGTTTGAGAAATAATACTTTTTGGGGATTTTATTTCAGAAGTATTCAAAAATAACTATGATATAAATAATTTACTCCTGTAAAAGGCTGCTTGTAAATACATGTCGATACTGTTCTCTGAAGCAATCTGCCTAAAATGGGCATTGGAAAAGCAGATGTAATTGTACCCCTCCAAACTGACTGAAGCCATTTCTAAATTTTCATTCCCAGGGGTATGTACTTTTGATTGCAATTCTTTTGGCAATTTTTTATACCACCAACACCCAAAAACTTCTGCTTATCACTTTTCATTATGTAAAATCACAGCAGGCTGGGTTCTCATATTTGTAAAATTCAGGAAGTCCTGTCTGAAAGCATACTCCACCCATTCCCTGGCTCTTTAAGCAAAGAAGAGGGAGGAATTTGATTCCAGAGAGCTTATGCCTGTTTACCTACAGGCAAAATATTATTTAGCCTTCAGGGCCAGTGGCTGTAGACTTTAAGTGTTCTCCTTCACCAAGTACTCACTAGCATATCATGAACAGGTCTGATTATAAGCATCAGTGAGATTTGCAGCACAGCATATTATGAGAATATGATATTTCCCTGAAGAGGGAGCAGAGTTGTCATCACAACCAAGATGATGTAATCTCTTAAAATAGAATCAGCAACTCAGGAGTAACAATAAAGAGGAGACAAACTGAAAATCACAGCTACCTCTACAGCTGCAGTAGAAAATCATTCCACTGATTTCCTTTGACATTAAAGGATGAGGTTGAACTTCTACGCTTTCTAACATGAGGGATAACAGTTTTAAGAAATACAACACATTTCTAATTTAGGCTATTGTCAAACTCCTGCCACAAACTCCATACCCTCACCATCAATTCCATTTCCCTCCCCGACTACTGTCTCAGGTTAAAACCGACTATTCATAATATGTGTATCCTATTTGACCCCGGGCTGATCTTCAGATCCAGTATCCTCTCATAATTTAGACCATCTACGTCCACCTACGCAACATCGCCCGTCTCCATTGCTGCCTCAATCCATCTGCTGTCTAAACTCTCGAATGTGACTTTATCACCTCCAGACTCAGCAATTTGAATGGTCTCTGGCCGGCCCACCAGTGTTCAAATCTCTTTGTTGCCTCATCCCTCCCTATTTTTGTAACTTTCTCCAGCCCTACAACTCTCCAAGAGCGCTGCGTTCCTCCAACTCTGGCCTCTCATGCATCCCGCACTCCCTTTTTATTCCTTCAGTCATTTAAGCCCAAAGTTCTTGAACTTCCTCCACTAACCTCTCTGCCTCTCCATCTTTTTCTCTCCTCCTTTAAGTCCATCCTTAAAGCCTACATCTTTGTAAAACGCTTATAGTCATCACTCCTAATATTTCCTTATTTGAGTCAGTTTCAATTTTTGGGGCGTTTCTGGGCTTTGGAATGCTAAAGGGGCTTTATAAATGCAGTTGTTCTTTTTGAGGAAGATGTTCTCTGCATAAAGAACACAAGAAATAGGAGCAGAAGGCCATACGGCCCATCGAGCCTGATCCGCCATTTAATACAATCATGGCTGATCTGATCATGGACTCGGCTCCACTTCCCCGCCCGCTCCCCATAACCCCTTATCGTTTAAGAAACTGTCTATTTCTGTCTTAAATTTATCCAATGTCCCAGCTACCACAACTCTCTGAGGCAGCAAATTCCACAGATTTATAGCCCTCAGAGAAGAAATTTCTCCTCATCTCTGTTTTAAATGGGTGGCCCCTTATTCTAAGGTCATGCCCTCTAGTTCTAGTCTCAACCATCAGTTCTCTTTGCGTCCACCTTGTCAAGCCCCCTCATAATCTTATACATTTCGATAAGATCACCTCTCATTCTTCTGAATTCCAATGAGTAGAAGCCCAACCTACTCAACCTTTCCTCATAAGTCAACCCACTCATCCCTGGCATCAACCTCGTGAACCTTCTCTGAACTGCCTCCAAAGCAAGTATATCCTTTCGTAGGTTTGAGGATCTGGTCTTCGAACACTCTTTTCCTCAAGCGGCCAAAGGCTGCACTGGCGCGCTGGAGGTGATGTTGAATCTCCGCATCAATGTCTGCCTTTGTTGATAAAAGGCTCCCGAGGTATGGGATGTGGTCCACGTTGTCGAGGGCCGTGCCGTGAATCTTGATAACTGGGGGGCAGTGCTGTGCGGCGAGGACAGGCTGGTGGAGGACCTTTGTCTTACGGATGTTAAGCGTAAGGCCCATGCTTTCATATGCCTCAGTGAATACACCAAATCTACCACCAAGCTCATGGTTTACAGTGCTGTAGTAATAACCGCTCTCCTGTATGGATCAGAGGCATGGACGATGTACAGAAGACACCTCAAGTCGCTGGAGATATATCACCAACAATGTCTCCGCAAGATCCTGCAAATCCCCTGGGAGGACAGGCACACCAACATCACAGTCCTTGTCCAGGCTAACATCCCCAGCATTGAAGCACTGACCACACTTGATCAGCTTCGCTGGGCAGACTACATAGTTCGCATGCCAGACACGAGGCTCCCTAAGCAATTGGTCTATGCGGAGCTTCTTCATGGCAAACGAGCCAAAGTTGGGCAGCGGAAATGTTACAAGGACACCCTCAAAGCCTCCCTGGTAAAGTGCGACACCACCACTGACAACTGGGAGTCCCTGGCCGAAGACCGCCCTAGGTGGAGAGGATGCATCCGGGAGGGCGTTCAGCTCTTCCGAGTCTCAACGCCGCGAGCATGAAGAGATCAGGCGCAGGCAACGAAAGGAGCGTGCGGCAAATCAGTCCCGTCCAACCCCCCCTTTCCCCGACGAATGTCTGTCCCACCTGTGACAGAATCTGTGGCTCTCGCATTGGATTGTTCAGCCACCAAAGGGCTCACTTTAGGAGTGAAAGCAATTCTTCCTCGATTAAAAGGGATTGCCTATGATGATGATCCTTTCATAAATATGGAAGCCAAAACTGCACGCAGTATTCCAGGTGTGGCCTCACCAATACCTTATATAGCTATAGCATGACTTCCCTGCTTTTATACTCCATCCCCTTTGCAATAAAGGTCAAGATTTCATTGACCTTCCTGATCACTTGCTGTATCTGCATATTATCCTTTTGTGTTTCGTGTACCAGGACCCCCCAGGTCCCGCTGTGCTACGGCACTTTGTAATCTTGCTCCATTTAAATAATAACTTGCTCTTTGATTTTTTTCTGCCAAAGTGCATGACCTCACACTTTCCAACATTATACTCCATCTGCCAAATTCTTGCCCACTCACTTAGCCTGTCTATGTCCTTTTGCAGATTTTTTGTGTCCTTCTCACACATTGCTTTTCTTCCCATCTTTGTATCGTCAGCAAACTTGGCTACATTACAACGCTGTCCTTTCTTCCAAATCATTTATATAGATTGTAAATAGTTGGGGTCCCAGCACTGATCCCTGCGGCACCCCACTAGTTACTGGTTGCCTACCAGAGAATGAACCATTTATCCTGACTCTCTGCTTTCTGTTAGTTAGCCAATCCTCTATCCATGCTAATATATTACCCCCAACCTCATGAACATTTATGTTGTGCTGTAACCTTTTATGTGGCACCTTGTCAAATGCCTTCTGGAAGTCCAAATACACCACATCCACTGGTTTCCCTTTATCCACCGTGTTTGTTACATCCTCAAAGAACTCTAGCAAATTTGTCAAACATGACTCCCCCTTCAAAAATCCATGCTGACCCTGCCTGACCGAATTTTGCTTTTCCAAATGTCCTGCTACTGCTTCTTTATTAATGGACTCCAACATTTTCCCAACCACAGATGTTAGGCTAACTAGTCTATAATTTACTTTTTGTCTGCCTCCTTTTTTTTTTTTTAAATAGGGGCGTTACATTTGCAGTTTTCCAATCTGCTGGGACCTCCCCAGAATCCAGGGAATTTTGGTAAATTACAAACAATGCATCCACAATCCCTGCCGCTACTTCTCTGAAGATCCTAGGATGCAAGCCATCAGGTCCAGGGGATTTATCTGCCTTTAGTCCCATTATCTTACTGAGTACCGTTTCCTTAGTGATTGTGATTGTATTAAGTTCCTCCCCACTCCAATAGCCCCAAGACTATCCACTGTAGGAATATTGTTAGTGTCTGCTACCGTAAAGACTGATACAGTAGAGGACACTAAACGTTTCCAAGATCAAGGTCCAACCAAACAATGCCCCTCACCATCACAAAAGCACCTTGCATTACCACTAAAGGGGCTAGCTAGTCAATGCTATTCTGTAAGAATGCTGAGATTGGCAGAGATTAACTTGTCCTTTTCTCTCTCTCCCCTTGTATCGGATTACAAAATGCTTATGTTAGACTGAACCAGAGGTCCAAGTAATCAATCAAGATATGACTTTCACAGAAAGGATCCAAACTGGACTGTCAATATAACAAAAGTAAGATTGGGATAGTATTGATATTTTGCTATAAGATGCCACAAGACATATTTAATAAATACTCTATCACATCACATTACAGCACACTAAAGATGTAAAAGGGCTGATGATCAAGAATGCACTGCCTTAAACTCCAATATTGGATTTCTGAAAATTGAACCAGGAAGACTATGAGTTTTGAATCAAACAACATTCAATGCCCATTATTTTCGATAATGAAGGCAGGTTGGTTAATCTGCCAATATGCATCTTTTATTTTGCTGGTTGGTTGGTCTGCCAATAAAATAATGACCCAGATTTTGCAGCTGTAATAATGGTTGAAACTGTCGGCGCTTGCCTTCAAACTGACAGCAACTTCTGGCGTCTGCACATGCGTGGTTAAACACAGAAATCCGGAAGATGCAATCAATGATACCCTGTTCCTTCACAGGGTGCTTTACAGTCTTCACAGATGCAACAACACAGAATCAGTTATTTGACATGAGCTTCAACTTTTTATGCACTATTCTCACTGTAAAAAACATTGAAAAAGTTACGCCTTATTGAATGAGGTGCAACAGAGTCTTTAATGGCAAGCGAAGTCATAATTACTGCTGACCAACCTCTCTGGCCCTGAAAAGTGAATTTTCTAATTGTGGAGCATTATTCCCTCCATTCCATGATAAAAATTACAAAGATTTTTTAAATAAGAGTTTGTGTTATTTCATCTTCTATCTTAATTCCATGATTATGTCCAAATCTTTATTTTGCTTTCTGTGAAATGATTAAAAAGTGAATGATAATCAGTGCTTTTTACTTCTTGATTTGTTGTCTGAGAATTCTTCAATCTGATTGATTGTTCAGCCTGCTTGATGACTTCACTGTCCTTGGACACCACAGATCCCCTATAATGGTGCCAAATTGAAACGGGCATCGGAATAGGGGAAATTGATGCCCGCTAAACCTCTGCACTTTTGTTGCCAGCTTTCTTCAAGGTCAGTGGCAAGCACCGTCCCTTCGCCACTGACTGCAAAATCCAGGCCAATGTCTCTTAAATGATTGGTCTTCTGCTTTGAGAGTTTTAGTTTTTCACTTTGGACTCGTTTTCTTGGCTCACGTGATTGGAAAAAATATATGTACATTCCTTTTAACATGAAACATGCAATTTAGTTGACTCATAGTAACCTACCTTAAAAAGGAAATGCGTCATATATGGCTGGCAACCACAAGCCAGAAAGTTAAGTTGCACATATTTGCCTCAGGAAAGATAGCATCACAGGTAAGCACAAAAGTAACAATGAAGCTTTCAGTCTCACAAAACTGAGCTGGTTGTGTTATTTGACATTATTTCTCAAAAGGTTGTTTTTAATTTGCTAACATTGCAACAATTCTTTTCTTAAAAAGTTTGATCCTTGTCAGACAATACAGGAAACTTCACACCGCAGACATGTTACCACTCTAAGCTGCAGAGCAGAACACCACAAATACAAAAAATTCTAATAGTGACATGTGTCTGGAAAAGATAAGACACAGTGCAGATCATGTCTTTGTTTCCGGTACCTTTACTGCCCTAGTTACACAATTACCCACAAAAATAATGTGAAATAGAGCAAGCTAAAAATGAGATATTGCAATAATTTAGAATGCAGTATATGCAAATTACAATGCAAGTTCTCGTCTTCTTTTTTGGTTGGGAGTGCAAAGTAAGAGAAATAATTTTGGGTTCATCAAAGTGAAGGACAATTCTACAGTTATGAATTTCCACTTTTATGTAGTGTATTCTGCATATATATTTACCACTACCATTCTGCCTATAGTCTGTGACTAACACTAGATTGGCAAATTCACACATTATTTAAATTGAAGTAATGAAAAGGCCTCAACGAGTATTATTCTAAAATAACTGACTGCCAAGTTTTTTTGTTTATATTTGTTCTCGGAATATGGCTGGCCCTGGCAAGGCCAACATTTATTATCCACTCATTGTTGCCCTTGGCAAGGTGGTCATGGGTCTTCTTGAACCGCTGCAGCTGTATGGTGAAGATGCTCCCACAATACTGTAAAGTATGGAGTTTCAGAAATTTGACCCAGTGACAATGAAGAATGTGCCCAAGTTAGGATGGTCGGGAATTTGGAGGTGATAGCATTCCTGTGCACCTGCTAATCTGGACGTTCTAGGTGATGGAGTTCCCAGGTTTGGGAGGTGATGCTGAAGCCTTGGCAACTTGCTGCAGAGAATTTTGCAGATACTACACACTGCAACCACAGAATGGCATTAATGGAGAGGATGGATGTTTAAGCTTGTGGAAGGTCATGGAGAGAGTAGATGGTTAGTGGATTAAGTGCCAATTAAAAGGGCTGCTTTGCGTTGGATGGTGTTGAGCTTCTTGAGTGTTGTTGCCGCTGTGTCCATCTAACGAAGAGAAGAATATTCCATCACACTTATAACATACCTTGTAAGTGGTGGATGGCTTTGTGGTATCAGATGATGAGCCATTCACTGCACATTACTCAACCTCTGACCTGCTCTAGAAGCCACGGCATACATGTTGAGTTTCGGGTCAATAGTGACCCCTAGGGTGCTCATGGTACAGGATTCAGCAATAGTAATTTAATTGTCATGGGCAGGTGATTAGGTTGTCTATTATTGGAGATGGTCATTACCTAGTACTTATGTGGCGCAAATGTTACTTGCCATTTATCAGCCCAAATCACTATCACATACTTATTGGCCCAGAAATTGCTGGAAAAATAATGGCGAATTAACAGTGCTTGGCATGATTAGTTCGTAAAAAATTTAGCAATTTGCGGCAAAGAGCTACGCCATGAGTCTCCACAAATTGCTCAACGATTTGCGCCATTAGCCTCAACAAAACTGCAAAAATTGCAAACCCGCTGTAAGCCTCTGCATTGAAATTAATTGTGTGTTATGAAATTGATGGATTTACGCAGTTAATGCGAATTAATCTCATCACAGGTAGTAGGACTGGTAATTCATGTCATAAAGGCCCTGTTAATTATGTAACTTATGATCCTGACATGACACTCAACTTTGGAGGCCATGAAAGGGAACAATGAAGCTGTGGAATCTCACTTCAGCAGGTAGTGAATTGTTCCCATAGGTGTTTGAAACTTTTTCATCTGTCTTTGCAGTATTTTTGTGCCAGTCTTGCCATGCACACTTCTTTTGTGTTGGATGTTAATATCACTGCGCCATCAATTCGAGCTGCTAATATACTGCAATCTGAGGGGTGAGGAAGAAAGACCAATTCATGTCGCTCACTGTGGGAAGTGCCATTTCAACAATTTCTGGCCCAATATATCTTATACATATCATATAGGGACACCATAGCATGGTGATTATGTTACCGGACTAGTAATCCAGAGGCCTGGACTAATGATCTGGAAACATGAGATCAAATCCCACCACAGCAGCTGGGGAATTTAAATTCAGTTGATTAAATAAATCTGGAATAAAAAAGCTTGCATCAGTAATGGTGATCATGAATCTACTGGATAGTAGATAAAAACCCCATCTGGTTCACTGATGTCCTTTAAGGAAAGGAATCTGCCCTCCTTACTTAGTCTGGCCTATATGTGACACTAGATCCACAGCAATGTGGTTGACTCTTAACTGCCCTCTGAAACAACCGAGCAAGCCACTCAGTTATACCAAACCACTACAAAAAACAATACCACTCGAACTGCAGAGGTTCAGGAAGGCAGCTCACCACCACCTTCGCAAAAGGAAATTAGGGATAGGCAATAAATGTTGTCCTTGCGAGCAATGCCCACATCCCAGGAACGAATAAAATAAATACTTCTCATGTCTTGGGAAGACAAAACTATAATTTCAACTAAGTGATGCCTAATCTTGATTGAACCAGCTGTCTGTCACTATTTTAACTAAATAGCAGCACTTACCACTGGTGAATGTTTACTTGTTGAGCAAACAGCTGACTCTTAATTATAGTACTTTTAATCCAACACTAATCAACCTGAAAGGACAGGTATGTGGCTACAGTGTGCAGACATTCTATATCCAATAACCTGATAATTAAGAGTCACGAGATTTAATTATTTTGTTTTGCTCCAATCTCCTGTGTGAGTGGCTAACCAAAGAAGTTAAGAATAGTATTAGATTAAACAAAGAGGTTTATAATATTGGTAAGAGGAGTAAGAAAGCCTGAGGATTGGGAAAGTTTTAGAAACTAGCAAGGGATAACAAAAAAAATTGATGAAGAGGGAGAAAATAGAATGTGAGAGTAAACTAGTAAGAAATATCAAAGATTGCAAGAGCTTCTATAAGTATACAAAAAGAGTAGCGAAAGTAAACGTGGGTCCCTTGGAGGCTGAGACAGGTGAAATTATAATGGGGAATGAGGAAATGGAAGACGTTAGACCAATATTTTGTATCTGTCTTCACAGTAGAAGACACAAAAAACATACCAGAAATAGCGGGGAACCATGGGTCTAATGAGAATGAGAAACTTAAAGAAATTATTAGTAAAGAAAAAGTACTGGAGAAATTAATGGGACTAAAAGTCAACAAATCCCCTGGACCTGATGGTGTATATCCTAGGGTTCTAAAATAGGTAGCTGCAGAGAGAGTGGATGCATTGGTTGCAAGCTCTCAAAATTCCCTAGATTCTGGAACGGATCCAATGGATAGTAGATCCACCTATTCAAGAAAGGAGGGCGACAGAAAATAAGGAACTACAGACCAGTTAGCCTGACATCAGTCGTCGGGAAAATGATGGAATCCATTTTTAAGGGAGAGGTAACTGGGTACTTGGAAAATTACAATATTATTCGGCAGAGTCAACATGGTTTTATTTAAGGGAAATTGTGTTCAACAGATCTATTAGAGTTTGCTTGAGGATGTAACAAGCAGGGCAGATAAAGGAGAACCAGTGGATGTAGTATATTTGGATTTAATAGGCATTCAATAAGGTGCCACATGAAAGGTTGTTACACAAGATAAAGTTGCATGGGATGGGGGTAGTATATTAGCATGGATAGAGGATTGGTTAAAGGACAGAAAACAGAGAGTAGGAATAAATGGGTCATTTACAGGCTGATAGGCCAGTTATCAAGATTCACGGCGCGGCCCTCGACAACGTGGACCATTTCCCATACTTTGGGAGCCTCTCATCAACAAAAGCAGACATTGATGTGGAGATTCAACACTACCTCCAGTGCACCAGTGCAGCCTTCGGCCGCCTGAGGAAAAGAGTGTTCAAAGACCAGGCCCTCAAATCTACCACCAAGCTCATGGTCTACAGTGCTGTTGTAATACCCGCCCTCCTGTATGGATTAGAGGCATGGACGATGTACAGAAGACACCAAGTCGCTGGAGATATATCACCAACAATGTCTCCACAAGATCCTGCAAATTCCCTGGGAGGACAGGCGCACCAACGTCAATGTCCTCGTCCCGGCTAACATCCCCAGCATTGAAGCACTGACCACACTCGATCAGCTTCGCTAGGCAGGCCACATATTTCGCATGTCACACACGAAGCAAATGCTCTATGCAGAGCTCCTTCGTGGCAAACGAGCCAAAGGTGAGTAGCGGAAACGTTACAAGGACACTCTCAAAGCCTCCCTGATAAAGTGCGACATCACCACTGACACCTAGGCGACCTTGGCTGAAGACCGCCCGAGGTGGAGAAAGTGCATCTGGGAGGGCGTTGAGCTCTTCGAATCTCAACACCGAGAGCGTGAAGAGGTCAAGTGCAGGCAGCGGAAGGAGCATGCGGCAAACCAGTCCCACCCATCCCTTGCCTCGATTAATGTCTGTCCCACCTGTGACAGGGTCTGTGGCTCTCGTATTGGACTGTTCAGCCACCAAAGAACTCATTTCAGGAGTGGAAGCAAGTCTTCCTCGATTACGAGGGACTGCCTATGATGATGATAGACTGTTACAAGTGGGGTTATTAACAAGGATCAGTGCATGACTTAGATGAAGGGACCAAATGTAATATATCCAAGTTTGCTATCAATATAAAGCTAGGTGGAAAAGTAAGCTGTGAAGAGGACACAAAGAATCTGCAGATATATATAGACAGGTTAAGTGAGTGGGCAATAAAGTGGCAGATGGAGTATACTATGCAAAATGTGAGGTTATTCACTTTGGTAGGAAGAATAGAAAAACTGAATTTTAAAAAATGGTGAGAAACTATTAAATGCTACTGTTCAGAAGGATTTTGGGCATCCTTCCACACAAAACACAAAGTTAAAATGCAGGTACAGAAAGCAATTAGGCAGGCAAATGGTATGTTGGCCTTTGTTGCAAGGGGATTGGCGTACAAAAGTAAGGAAGTCTTACTGCAATTGTACAGAGCTTTGGTGAGATCACACACGGAGTACTATGTACAGTTTTGGTCTCCGTACGCAAGGAAGAATATACTTGCCTTTGAGGGGTGCAACGAAGGTTCACTAGATTTATTCCTGGGATGAGAGGGTTGTCCTATGAGGAGAGATTGATTAGAATAGGCCTATACTACTCTCTGGTGTTAATAAGAATGAGCGTGCTTGACATGGTAGATGCTGAGAGGTTGTTTCCCCTAGTTGGAGAGTCTTGAACTAGCGGGCAAAGTTTCAGGATTCGGTATCGGCCATTTAGGACTGAGATGAGAAGATATTACTTCACTCGGAGTTGTGAATCTTTGGAATTCTCGACCCCAAAGGTTTGCGGATGCTCAGTCGTTGAGTATATTCAAGGCGGAGTTTGAGTAGATTTTTGGACTCTTAAGGGAATGAACGGATATGGGGATCGGGGAGAGAATGTGGAGTTGAGGTAGATCAGTCATGATCTTACTGAAAGGTGGAACAGGCTCGAAGAGCCATATGGCCTACTCCTGCTGCTTTTTAACAAATAAAAAAAAAAGACATTGGGCCCAAGTTTCCAAATGATTTGCGCCTGATTTTTAGGAGCAACTGGTGGAGAACGGACTATCTTAGAAATCGCAATTCTCCACATTTTTTTTTCTGCAGTTCTAGTCAGGTAGAACAGTTTTACTTTGGAACAGAATTTTTTTTCTTCAAAAGGGGGCGTGTCCAGCCACTGACACCTGATTTGAAAGTTTCCACAGTGAAAACGTACTCCAAACTAAAGTAGAATGGAGCAAGTGAAGATTTTTGTAGAACTGAAAAAACCTGTTCTACACATTCAAAAATTAGGCGTCCAGAACGAGGTGGGGGGGGGGGGGGGGAGGTGGGGGAAGGGAAGTCATTAAATTCTATAATAAATCCTTATTTATACTTATACAAATATTATACAAATAAATCCAACCTGAATAAACATTTATAAGCAAAGAAAAGATTAAATAAACCATCTTCCTACCTGTGTGAAAGTGCTTCAGGCAGGCCTTTCGGGACCGAAGGCTGAACGGGCCGGCCCGAGACTTCGGGCAGGGCCCGTCCCCAGCACCAGATTTACAGGTAGGTGGCGTTGGGTTGGGTTGGGTCGGGGAGGTTCGGTTCGGGTCGGGGGGGCCGGGGAAAAAGAGAGAGAGAGGGAGAGAGAGAGGGGGGGAGAGAGAGGGGGAGAGAGAGAGGGAGAGGGTCAGGTCGGATCCAGTCCAGGAGCGGGAGTCGGGTCGGGTCCAGTGGGAGTCGGGTCGGGTCCAGTGGGGAGTCGGGTCGCGGGGCGGGAGCGCGGGTCGGGTCGGGTCCAGTCGGGGAGGCGGGGAGCGGGAACAGGAGCGCGGGTCGGGTCCAGTCGGGGAGCGGGAACAGGAGCTCGGGTCGGATCAGTCGGGGGATGGAGGGGGCGGGTGTTGGGTCTGGTCCGGAGGTGGTGGGGAGCGGGTGTCGGGTCTGGTCTGGTCTGGAGGCAGGGCGGGGGGGAGAGAGCGGGTATCGTGTCTGGTCCGGAGGCAGGGGGGGGAGCAAGTGTCTGATCCGGGGGGGGGGGGGGGGGGGAGAGCAGGAGCTGGCCGTGGGAGGAGCCTTATTCACGCAGCCCCAGTGAGGCCATTCAGCCAGGGCTAGGGGCTGCGTGCTTCGGGCCCCTCCCCACAGTTCGGCGCCTGGAACTACTTCACTTGCGTGCCCACTGTAGCGCGCATTTGCAGAGGTCTCGGCACTGTTTTCAGCGCAGGGACCTGGCTCCGCCCCCCCACAGCTCGTGCTGGCTACACCAAGGGCCAGAGGACCTGCAAGTAGGTGGAGAATACCGAGGATTTTTTTAGGCGCACTTTGTGGCGCGAAAAACGGGCGTCCAGGTCGGGACTGCGCCGTTCTAGGCGCGTGTGGAAACTTGGGCCCATTAGTTCATAGTCTGGCTCCTTTCCCACCCTAAAAACAAAGTTTGGCAAATACTTTATATTGTTGCCAATTTTCCTTTACCATTCAATGAGTTCAGCCATGAACTCATTGAATGGCGGTGCAGGCTAGAAGGGCCGAATGGCCTACTCCTGCACCTATTTTCTATGTTTCTATGTTTCTATTCTGCTTATAGTCAATTAGCAGCAAACAAGGAAATAAATGTTGCTAAACAGACAATTTTTAAAGC